>NC_045782.1:28198489-28505412 GCF_008692025.1 Phocoena sinus | reverse complement strand
TGCGGAGCAACTAAGCCCGTGCGCCACAACTACTGAGCCTGTGCTCTAGAGCCTGCGAGCCACAACTACTGAGCCCACGTGCCACAACTACTGAAGCCCATGTGCCTAGAGCCTGTGCTCTGCAACAAGAGAAGCCACTGCAATGAGAAGCCCATGCACCACAACTAGAGAAAGCCCGCACACAGCAACGAAGACCCAACACAGCCAAAAATAAATAAATTTATTTATAACAAAAGAAAAGAAGTAGTCAAAACTTCTACTTGCTTCCTTTGGAGTCCATAAGTTAACATATAATTAAATAATAATTAGACTCAATGTTCCCTGGTTTGAGTGCTCTTTAATATATGCTGACCCTAAAAAGCTTTTCTGGCATTATTGGTGTTAAGTCTATTTCTCTATCATAAGCTAGCTGGTTTCCCATTGTATTTCATGATTAATACTCATATTGAAAACTCCATACGTACTTGTGTGAAAAAACGTTTGATAATGTTCAAACAGACGCCAGTCTCTTGGGAGTCACCCTAATAAAGAGGGGTCATCCTTAGCTCCCCCTAACTTTATTTACTATCATTTTTTGAAGTCTCTCATTTTATCTTAGTCTCTAGGCGATGTTCTTTTTCCAAGTTGTACATTGCCTCAGAAAAAAACAATATACTGTCCTCCCTCCTCTGTGTGCTACCCCATAATAATAAATCCAGCCTTACAGATCTTCTGTCTTTGAGGCTTCTGTATCGTGTGGTAGTGCAGATTTTCTGCTTCGTCTCAAGCCTTGTTTCCCTACGCCATTATCCTCTAGCTGTCAGCTGTACACCTCCTGAACTGCTTAGAAAAGAGTCTGTTTCTCCTGGCCCCAGAGCTGACCTTGACCCTTTCCCAGTCCTGAGCACTCCTGGAAACTCAGCCCCCTCAGCACCTAATTCATGTCTGATACTCTTAACTTTCTTGCTCTGGCCTCAGGAGAGAGAGCACATTCTGAACACTCCTGCTTTTGTGTCGGCATCTCTGTGAGGTGATTTGGAAGGACTCCAACCAGGCATGGAAGGGCTCTTTGATAATATCTGATGGGTGGGTAACAAATTCGGGCACCTAGCCAAGACACACATTGTCTGTAATCGTTAACTCAGTCTGTAAACAGTTCAAACGGCACTGAGAGGCCGTCAGTTATTATATTAGAAGAAGCCTTTCATCTCTCTTGCTTAGCAGCCAGGCGTCCAGCACTGGCCCCCACTGGGGCCACTGGAGCCACGGTGCTCTGTGCACAGCCACCAAGGCCTAAGCCACACCGGGATGGACAGTGGAACCTGCTCCAATGACTGCCTTTTAAACTTTCAGCATTGGAGCAATAACTGAATCATTCATTTCCTTTTGTTCTGCACCTGGAAGATGCTGGAAGGAAAAAAAAAAAAGGGAAGAAAACCCAAGAAACCTTGACCAGGAATAAGTAGTGGGGAAGGAATTATATCACCTGGGATCGGAAATTTCATTTTTCAGCTCAATTTTCCTACCCACATTCATGTTTTGAAAGCTTTACAACCTAACCATTCACCTTTTTGTTGTCCCTTTACTCCAAATTGATTTTAAGATTGGTCCTCAGGGTACCTCATGCCTCCAACCAGCTTTAAAGTTATTCCGTATTACTAGACCCGAAGTGTAAGACACAATGCTGAGCCCGAAGGAACGTGAAGATTACAAACATTCCTGCCCTCAAGGTACTTACTAATTGAGACTTTTAAGATAATACCAGGCATATACTGGAGATAAGTACCACCAGGAGCATTTATAAGTGCCAAATATGGTGTACACTGAGTTACTACTGGAGGTCACAGCGGTGTGGACAAGGCTGATCAGGGAAACTCCTTTCCAATTCTGTGAGAAAACTTTTTTCAGTAACTTTTAAAAAATTGACCTCTTTTCCTTCATGTTTCTCATCCATTGTCTTTTGCCTTTTTCATTGAATTGCTAATTTTGCTAGGCACATACTGAGTGTTGTAGGTGTTTGGTGAATGAAATCAGTAAGTCTCTTTTAGAATTACCAGAAGATGGTGCAGGAAAACCAAGCAGCAACTTATTCTAAGCATCTTAATTGCAGGAGGACCCTTTATTGATGAATATGTTTTTAGTCGTTCAGATTAGTTTAAGGCTACTGTTGCTGAAGTGGTTTGTTCCACATAGCACTGGAGCAAAATTTAGATTAGGCTGTAGTTTTAAATAAACAAGTGAAATAAAATCCTATACTCACCATAATCAAGGTGAGTATCAAAGCCCCAGGTTATGCCCCTTACACCAGAATCCTAAGTGTAAAGCAGCTAGATTCTTTTCCTCTACAAAAGCGTATCTTAACACTTGCCCACTTCCTTCAACTGAAGGAAAATGATAGAGCCGTAAGACATTCTTCCAGGAAAAAAAAAGGGGTTTTGAGGGGTGGGAGGGAGCTGTCTTATATAATTAACGTGACTGGGGTCCTCATGACTTATTAGAAAGCTCTGACCTCATGCCTCTTATTTTCTTTGTTTCATTTTCCATTTTGCTCAGCTTTCTGGGTCACCTTTTCATCCCCTTTTCATATTTTGGATTTGGGGTTTGCCTCTGTCCTACTATCCAGGTTTTCTGTGCTGATTCTGAATGTAGCTTTGAAAGAGCATGGATAAAATAAAAAAGAAGGCATGGCTTGAGGATGTGCAAGCTTGAACTCCATCCTGTGTTCTGCTTCTGATTTACCAGTCTGCTGAGGATGAACTCCAGTAAATCCTTTCTTTTACCTAGGATGACAGTACTTTCCATACTTCATAGAAAAAAGCAGCTCAATCTTAAAGAAAGAAATGAAATCCTTCAGTTTATTTATTTTATTTTTGCTGTGTTGGGTCTTCGTGTCTGCGCGAGGGCTTTCTCTAGTGTTGTGGCACAGCGGGGGTCACTCTTCATCGTGGTGCGCGGGCCTCTCACTATCGCGGCCTCTCTTGTTGTGGAGCACAGGCTGCAGAAGCGCAGGCTCAGTAGTTGTGGCTCACGGGCCTAGTTGCTCCACGGCAGGCACGTGGGATCTTCCCAGACCAGGGCTCGCACCCGTGTCCCCTGCATTAGCAGGCAGATTCTCAACCACTGCGCCACCAGGGAAGCCCCAAGAAATGAAATCCTTTAGAAGAAAAGAGGCACTAGAGCAAGCAAAATCAGGTGTTTTTACCAATTGCTCAGCATTGTTATTTTTTCATGGTAAACATAGTGGTTATTTGAAAGGATGTGTTAAATCACATTTATACAACAGGATTGTAGAAGTGCAGAATTTATAAGGTACTTATACAAGGAAGCTTTGAGGCCTGCTATCTGATCCACTCAATTCAATGCCTTGGTTCATTTTGAGGTCGTTTACAGGTTTAATATGATGGAGAATAATAGAGGAAGCCCTGCTCTTCCACCTGAATACAGCCTGTCTTTTGGGAAATGATCAGTCTTAAATTCTGGCTCCCCACCCTCATTCCTTTCCTTGTACCTGTTAGTAAGGAAGCTGCCTACCATTATTTTGGTCCTTCTAGATCAGTGGTTCACAAATTTTAATGTGTATCAGAATCAGTTTTAGAAAGCTTCCTAAGACACAGATTGCTGGGCACTGTCCCCAGAGTTTCTCATACAGTGTGACTGAGGTGAGCCCTGAATATTTACATTTTTAACAAATTCCCAGGTGATGTTGATGTTGCTGGGTCTTCGGGACCACATTCTGAGATCCAGTGCTTGAGGTTACTGCCTACTTTATAACCATGATGACTTTTAACAGGTACCGACCATCTTCACAGGGCCAGGGTATCCAACTTGTGTTGAAGTGACTAAGGCTTTACTGTCTGGAAGTGGACAGTTAGGTACAAGAGGTTTTGTCCTACTTGCAGAGATTAAGTGGCCAGAAGACTAGGTCATCTACCTACAGGCACCTGGCAAATGGCTTACCAACTCTTTTAAGCAGCAGGTAGCAGGTAGCAGGTGGGAGCTCGCTTTTGGAAAACCTATTAGCTGGGCTACAGAACTAATAATATGACATAAGGAGAATAAAACCAATGCTTTTGATTAGTTTCTGTGTCATCCTTAAAGAGAAGATTCCAAGGTTGCCTTGCCTTTAGGAGTTCTCATTTTTCTTCCTTCCACTTCCCTGAACTACAGAACCCCTTAGGCTGTACATTAGATCATTTTAGAAGCTAAGTGATTCGAGTTTCACTCTAGCATAGGAGCCTGCACAGCACCTTCTCTTCTGGATTTATTGTAGTGGGACCTGCTCAAGTGAACCAACAGCCACAAACTCTACTTTTAATAGGATTCATTTATGCAGTCATTTTAACCTTAAGTATTTTCATGCATTAAACTTAACATTTAATGTGTTACGTCAATAGTACTATATCTGAAGATATAAACAGTGTTTGGCAAGTCTGTAGCTCCAGCCCTGTCTTTTGACTCAAACTCCAATTCTTATTTCAAATTGCCTATAGGATTTACATGTGCATCTCGAATTCGGCCTTCCCAAGACTGAATTAAATTTTCCCTGCTCAAAATTAACATCTTTTTCCTATATTCCTCTTTTGGTTGATGCAACATTTCCCCCCAGTTCTCCAGGTTTAGAAACTTTAACTCCTTCATCCTTATAGTTCAATCTGTCAGCAAGTACTTTCAACACTTCCTTCATAATTTCTGTGATTCATCCCTTTGCCTTTTAACTGTTAGCACCAGAGTTCACACTCTCATCATGCCAGTAATAGGTTACTGGAACAGCTCTCGTATTGGTTTCCCTTTCATTCCACTGTAGTTTTTACTCTGATACTATATTGTTCTGCTTAGAATACTGTTTTGATCATGAGCTCCCCTTGCTTCAGAGTTTAGGATGATTCCTTTTTCACAGATGGCCAAAAAGGTCTAACTCCTATCTTGTCATTCAGTGACCTTCACAAGGACACCCTACCTCAGCTATCCAAACCATCTCTGCAGATCTGTTTTTTAGTCATACAAGTCATGTACCTTGAAGACTTGAGAAAAACTGGTCAAGAACCCTACTTTTCCTCTCACTTGGACCCTTGTTTTTTTCTCAAGGCTGTAGCTGGGAAATTCCCCCAATCCATTTGACAGATGCCAGTGGACCAGAATCCTGCTTATTTTACTTATGTAGTTATTTTTCTCCTATTCGAGGGGCTGGCTTAAGATCCGTCTCCTCCGCAAAGCCCACCGGACCTATTGGCTGTACCACACCATGTGACACTTGATGATAAATCACTTTGTACCACCATTTAGTTTGTGTATGTGTGTGTATTATCTCCCCAAGAAAACTCTGACTCTTGGGAAGGACCTAACACAATTTTGGGAGGGAGATAGGTGTTTACAAATACTTGCCAACTAAGGGGCCGTATTTCAGGCCCATTCTGAAGTGCCCATGGGGAAAATCTCCATGAGTCCCCATCTAGCCTCCTACTCAATAGTGACATCGCGTGACTCTCTAGATCTTGACAAGGAACACTGGGGAGCTCTTGATCTTCCCTGTTACAAAGGGTTTTGGGGGGAATTGTAGCAGTTGCTATATTTTAGGGAGAAAGATGGCTCCAGAAACAGGCTTGATAATGTCCAGGCTAAGAATAAACTTAGTGACAGACAGCAACTCCGCTAGGTAGGTATTTGGCTAGGAAGGGAGTTCAGCGTCTGAAGCGTTTCGGGTAGGTGTGGGCTTAGCAATTAGATATGCTGCTACTTTCTGAGGTAAGCCTACTTAAAAGCAAAAGCGTGGCCCGATGACTGGGTGCCCGATGACTCCTGCAGTGTAAGAACTCATTTATAGGCATCTGCCCAGAGGTACCCACCCGAACAGACACTAAGAAGAAGCAAAGGAAAGTGCCCAGGACCTCAGTGTAGTCACTGTGTCAACAGCAATATCAGATAAGGTGGTTTTTTTATGGGGAGGCGGTGAGGGGAAGAGCTGATGCACCTGTGGTTAGTGATTCAGAAACTTAGTGCCACATTGTATGGCACCACGAAGCCACCTTATGTTCCAGCCACCCCATGGTGGCTGGTGTTTTAGAATTACCTATTTACTAACTGAGCCAAGAGGAAATGGACTGGATGAAGCCAGAGTAAGGTATAGTTATCTCTTAGCCGAGCCACATTCGAAACCTATGAAGCCAAATGGCTCTTTGGGACTCCTTTCTATACCAGTGGAGCGATTGTCATTGTCAACCTAACAGTGTTTGCTTTTTATAGGTATCACACATTTTTGCTTGCCTCTTCCTAAGGCAAATGTACGTTTTCATTTAAATGTATTCAAATGAGCCCCTATGGCTCACACAGTTGCCAATTATGATATCTCAAGCAGGAACAGGGTCCAGACAATTCCTGTTGGCTGAACTAGGGCTGAACTTAATCCTAGACTGACTCAGCTTCTCTGTTAAAGTTGTTTGGAATTCTGATATCCCGCCAGAGATTGTTTCTAAAGAGTTCTCAGTGTGGAGTATGAATCACAAATGAATGGAGTCTCGGGAGACCAAAAGCTCAAGCTCAAGTAATAATTCAATACACATTTATTGATTGCCTGTTATGTTAGGGCACTGGGTTACGTGGGATATAAAGAAACCCCTTGACCTCAATGTAGTAGATGAGAATATAAAGCAGAAGATGAAAAGTGCCTTACAATAAATACAAACAAGTTGATTGGGACGTTTCAGTTGAAGAAGAGATTCTTCATGATAGAGGTGGCATATAAGCTTGTCCTTGAAAGGTAAGTAGGATGTTTTAAAGTGACAGGATAGGAGTTAGAGGCATTCCAAGGAATGTAAGAGAATAGTGAGCAATACAATTTGGTTGGACAAGTAGTATAACACATTTAGGAGGGAAATGGAGATAAAGCTGGAAAGGGAGAGGAGAAGAGAAAGGAATTAGTACTTTTTGAGTGCCTACTATGTGCAGGAATGGCTGGTACTTTAATTGCATTTATTTCATTTAATCTGTAGAATGATTTTCTTGGGTGGATGGTGGTACCCTCATTTTTTTACCCATAAGGAAACCAAGACTCAAGAGGTTAGGCCACCCTTCAAAGTCACACACATCTTGTGCGTGACAGGAGTTGAAATGTGAAACCAAGTTGTCTGATTCTAAAGCCCTGATTTGATAGGCTGAGTGTGAGTTTAATTCAGAAGGCAGTGGAGAGTCATCATGGTATTTGAACAGGACAGTGATATGATCAGTGCTGTCTTTAGGAGATTGTTCTTGCAGAGATATACAGAGATTTAGAATAGTGAGAGATTGGAGACTAGTTAGAAACCTATTGTAATTGTTCAGACTCATAGAGAAGGTTGGTTTCCAAATAGGAGTTTAAGTGATTGGATATGGGGAGGAGGAATCATAATGACTCTGAGATGCTCAGGCTAGATCTTTAGGAAAATGATGTCCCCACTAACAAAAAGGGTAAGGTAAGAGGGCTTATGGGTTTAGGGTAGAGTAGAGGGCGAAGATGGTCTGTAGGTTTGCAATATTTGAGTTTGAGGTACCAGTAAGATGACAAAGAAATAATGTCCAATAGGCCTTTTGAAGTGCAGGAGAATTTGACTTTGGAGACAAATTGGGGAATTATCATCAAAGATATTGGGGTGATAAGAATACCAGAGAGAAATAATAGAAATCAGAGAATATGTCTTTATATTTAAATGAGAGGAAGAAGAGAAGAAAAAGAAAGAGGCAACAGATAAGGGACAGTCAGAGAAGTAGCATTATGTCATGAACCGCAGGTGAGGAGGGTGTCAAGAATGGGTATTCAACAAATCAGAAGGAATTTAGGAATATTTGTCTTCCTTTAGCCTCAGTCCCTTTTCTCAGGAAACAGCTGGCACCATTAAGTTCAGATATGTCCTTTTTTTTTTTTTTTCCCCCTGCTTTTAACTCTGTTATGGAGGAAATCAGGAAATCAAGAGAACTGTCTATTAAAAATGTGTTTGGTGGTCACATTTTTAATTTAAGCTAGTGAAAGCTCTCAATTTTTGTGCTAGCAAAATAAAGTAAAAATTTTCAAGTCTCGCGCTAAATCATTGGAGGTTTAGTTCCCAAGGAGGCTCTTGTAATTTTGGTGCTTCTGTTCTTTGACTCTGTGATTCCTCCTGTGATCCATCCAGTCTCCTTTCATTATATTTAGTACACGAAATCCACGCCCAGAATTCAGGATTCCTGGTTGCAAGCCCAATATGCATTGTGTTGTTTCTTCAACCTAATTTGTGATATGGGTAGTACTAATAAGGAGAATAAAATAGCTAATGAAGGATTATAAAGCACTTTGCTAATACAAACTGCAACATCAAAGCTGAATAATAGTCTTAATTTAGGGTGAAGGGTTCCATTAGCAGAGTAAAATTAAAAAGGACAAAGGGTAGTGTCGCTTTGTACCTTGATAACAGTGTACCAATCACAGAGCGCTGCTATCGATCCTCATTGCCCTGTGAACTCTCAACCCAGAATTTGGCTCCCCTCCCTAACTCTCTAAGTACTTCCCTCACCCACTAAGTCTGATGATGGCACCTCCCGAAGCTCCTGACAAATGCAAACAGGAACTTCTATTCAGCAGAACTAACTTGGTAACTGAGAAGATTCCTCTTCCATTCATCAGCACTTGGATTATCTTTTGGTATCTCTTACCATCTGCGCTTAGCAAGAAAAATAAAGGGGTTGGGCAATTAGGAAGTAACAAAGAACTCATAGTTCACAAAGAACAAGTCAAGGGATGTTTGGAATATTTGAGCATACAGTCATATTTGGCGTGAGGTAGCCTCCCTACAATCCTACTCAGGGCAGGGTAGGCTGGCGAGCTGATCAAGCTGCCGGAAACCTGAAGCAAGGCAAGGGGATGACGTCAAATGGCCCCTCAACTGAAGTCTTTAAATTCTGGGCTTCAGACACATCAACTTCTTAGGGTATAAAGAATGGAGAAAAGAAATATAATTCATCGCTCATTCCACTAAAGTAAGTTAAAAGAACGCACTCAGAAAAGGCCATGGATACTGTTGGGAGTAAATCAGCTCTGAATTGTTTGGTGCAGGTCACTGGTCCAAGTCCTCATAACATCTTGGCAGGGGCTGAAGTTCACCTGAGACACTCAGCCGACACTATGGCCTAAAGCCAGTGGGGAGCAAGACTTTCTTTGGGTCAATTCTGTAGGGATGATAAATAAGTAAAGTTGTTTTAATAGTATCTAAATGGCTCCTGCCCTGAAGGAGCTCCCCATCAGATCTAGGAGATAGACTAAAGGACCCAAAGTGACAAGAGAGCACTTCCAAAGCGACATAGCAAGAGTAAGTTAGTCTACCCGTTCATTCCATGTTCTCCTAGTAGGTATGTGCTGTGCTCTGTGAATTTGCATTCCGCATGTCTTGTTTCACAGATGGTCTTAGGACTGTTTTACATGAGCGGGTGTATGCGTGACTATAGATCTACTGTTAGATTCTAGTCTCTTGAGAGCGGGAGCTATTCCCTTTTTTTTTTTTTTTTTGCAGGGAAATGTGTTAAGGATTATGCTCGACTTTGCACATTGATACTGAGGAAAGACAATAAATAAGAGTATCTGGGGATGGGTTATTAAGTAGGAAGTTCCTCCTAAAATAAGTGAGATTTGTTCAGCGTTGTGGAGAAGATTTAGACATCATGTAAAGGGAAGGAAGAGACCTCTTCCCTTGCTAAGAGATCAATACTGTAAAGCTGACTTAAAACTTATAGGGAATATACAGGTTTCTGAAGAGAAAGCAGAAATCTGAAAATATTCATATCCTGATCAAATAACAAGGCAACCACCAAACTTATTTATCTCAGATCTGTTTATTAAAACAGATAATTCAACATGCATATTTTTCTTAACATCTACCATGTACTAAGGGATGAATAATACCTAGTCCCTGACTTGAAGGAGCTCAGGATCTACTTTACAGGAAGGAGGAAGAACTAGTGTTTTGTTGAACATCTATTAAGAACCAGGCGTTCTCCTGAAGGAAATGGGTAAGAGAGTGGGTCACAGTGGAACACTGAAACAACTAACTGTAAAAGGTAAGTGTCATTTAAGGCTTTTGAATATATCACTTTAGGAGACTATATGGGGGAAAGCATTTAATAAAGCCCAGTTTGGGCTGGGCTGGGAGGTCAAGGGCAAAAAGGGGTGGGGAGCTGTAGGACTTAGATCTTGGAATCTCTGGCTCACAGGGGAAGGGGAGGTGCCACTTTTCTCTCTGTAGAGCCAAGGAGATAGGGGAAAGGTTCATAGGAAGAGAAAGCAAAAGGAATATAGCAGCGAACCAAACTAGCTTCCCATCTTATACACTTCCTGTAAAAGATTTCTTAAGAGCAAAGGCAGTGTTTTTCTGGTCTCATTCTCTTTAATGCCTAGAACTCTGCCATAGGAGGCCACTTCGATGTCTTACTTTTTAGTTCCTAGGAGCTCAAGAGTTGCTGCTATTAGGAATTACTAAAGTATTCAGAGGATGGAAATAGCAATGGCACAAATGCCAAGATATCCAGGCACCATCCATAGAGACCCAGTGAAATGCTGAGCCCAAAATGGTAGTACCTCCTAGGTTCTCACAACACTCTTACTTTTTCTTTTATCCCCTGCCTAGAAGGCTGCACCATGGGTGGGAATAAAAATCTACTCTCCTGTTGCATCCAGCAGCTGCCAGCAGTCTGTTGCCTTGTTCTTTGCTGGCAAATCATTAAACAGCCCCCCCCAAAGCAGGCCTCTTCCCCAGGGCCACCCCATGGACAGGGGTTCAGACCTGTGGTCAAAGGGCTGTCAGCAGTCAGGCTGGAGCCCTTGGGCTGTCTCCAGCACAAGCCTCCCCTGACAGTTGCCTCTTCTGAACAGAAGCCTCCTTGGCCTGATCTCAAACCCCAGTGGCTTTTGAGGAGACACTCTGGGCATCTGTGTTGGCTGTGGCTTGAATCATTTTGCCCTCCTCCTCCTGATGTAATTTCTAAGTGCAGCTCTCCCTGTATTTCCTCCGTCGTTTCTGTATTGAAGCACAGGCCCACGCTCCATATTTTTTTCCACTTTGCAATGTAAATGGAATAGTACGTTACTGCCCAGGAGCTGGGGATTGTGATCAGCCGAGCAAACTCTATAGCTTCACCCCATCCCCACTCACAATGGGACAGTTAAAACCTGGGCATCGATTTGGTTGCGCTGGCCCATTTGGATACAGTATCTGCCCTCCAAGGGCTTCTAAGCCAGTCGTGGAAGACAGCAGTATGGAGCAGAGTTTGCAGGGCAACTTGAAATCCCTACAACCTCTGAGCAGGAGACTAGGTCAGAAAGACATGGAATGTGTGTGTGAAACAACCAGGTTAATGTAGCCATTTCACACTCTTGCACTGAAATCACCAAACTTAGCAACGCTTGAGTAGCTCTGTGATAGTTCTGGTACGCCTCTGGCATATTTAAATGAATAATCTGATTTCTTCAAGTTTCATTTCTTTGGTCTTTTTCACAAGGACTGTCTGGTTTTAGTCTTTGGCCTTTTCAGCATTAAAATCGGAACCTAAATAATTACTTAAAAACAAACAGTCCCTGCTTCCAGCAGGTTTCTAAATTCCTACCATCTCTGGCATGAGTTTGGCTAGAACAAGAATAACAAAATAATAAAGCAAACTGTGTCAAGGCTGTTTGCGAACAGCACATTGGGTTAAATGTGAGAGTTCAGTGAACTCCCTCGCTGTGGTAAGAGTGAAGGCCGTGCCTGGGAAGGGCCCTGTCCAAAGCCTCCTTAGACCCTTACCCTGGAAGTGGGAGGGGCAGGAATTAGCCCTCGCGATGCTGCCACCTGTGTGAAGACCTCAGCCTTTCTGCAGGGGCCTCTTTGAACGAGAGAGACCCGGCTAAATGAGGGGCCCCAAAAGTGGTGCCTCCAGTAGGATGGAGGTCAGGGCGGGCGTCAGAATCTCCCACGACAGTGGTCACTAACGGAGTGCAGAAGCCAACTGACATTTCAGGACCTCTTGGTAGGATTCCTAGCAGTTTGAGGCAAGGTAAATGCCTCACCTGGTGGAGGGAAAGAGTCCAAACCACATGACTGGCGTGTCTTCTAAGGTCTTGATGTTTGTGGGCCTCAGAGCCTTGGCATTCTGTTTCGCAGCCTTCCTTCCAAAGTGTGCTGACGTAACTAAAATGGTATTCGATGGGCTTCTCCCTCTCCTTGGCTCCTAACTTCATGGTGCCCCTGTAACTAGAGGTCATTCTGGACTGAGTCAGGACAAAACCTGTTTCTATATGGGAAGGTAGTGGACAGAAGGTCCACCTCTTGGGTACTTGTCATCTTTCTCCTTCTCTCTCTCTGGTTACTGCCAAATAAGGTTTCTTCTCTGACATCAATTTATTTCAAAAACAGCTCAGATGGTTAGCTTTCTCTTCTTTCTCCGCCCTTTCTTCTTCCTGCTTGTGGCTCTGCTTATGACCCTGTGACCCACCCTTACAAAGACAGCAGGCAGAGTGTGCGGTCAGGAAAGCCCCACCACGGGGCCATCGTAGGGTAAAGAGGCCCAGTTCCATCACGGAGCCTGGACACGATCTGAGACAAGCAGAGGTGAATTTTTAACTTGAAGAATGGAGGCTCTAATGTGGGGGGGAGACAGTGAGGGAGATGGCAGTCTAGCTGAATGTCCATTATCTGGGTCTGAGCTTCTGTGACCTCTAATTTTAGGACACACCTTTCTTATCCTAGACAAACACGGACTATTCACTGGGAAAGCACCTCTGAGCAGTGTCTGGGTCTGGCTGCCTTGCTGTGGCTAGAAGAGATGAGATAAGCCCTAGGGGAGAGGAAGGAAGCTGAGGATGCTGGGCAGAGAGAGCCTAGGCCCAGAGGGAGAAGGAGCAGACCGACTTGGCTCCTGTCTTGTTGCTAAGACTGATTCAAGTTTGAAAATTCTAGAAACGTAGGCCCCCCTGAAGCCTTCTGATCGGGCATTGTAGTACTCGGCTGGTGTTTGCTGTACCGCACGGAATACTTCCCGACGCGCAGACCTGGAGGTGGCGTGGTGGAGTAGTCAGGGAGCTGGGATTGAATTTAGGAGGACTCAGCTTCCTTTGAGCGCCTCCGTATGTAACCATGGGCCGTCTGTAAGGTGAGGCTCGCATTCCTCATCTGTGTAAAGCAAGTTTTAAAGGTCCCTTACGGGTCTGGACCAGGCTCAGCTGTTAGCAATTCCCATCTCTTTTATAAACTGTATGACAATTGGATGCAAGTTGAGTCTTATTCATTCTTTCACCAAATACTAAGGGCCTACAACATGCAAAGCCCCCTGACGGGACCCTTGGCGGGCTCAGCTCCTCCACGCAGACGGTTGCCCTGCCTTCTGTTGGAAGCTGGCGGGTCCTTTCAGGTCTTCTGTTAACAGCCCTCTTGCTCACCAGTGCCCCTGCCCCCAGGAAGATTTTCCGGATCAGGTTAGAAATACTGGAGGCCTCTGTCATCCATCCTCTCTCTTGCCAGTCCCTTTCCATCAGGGTTATGCTTCCCTCACCCCACCAACATTATTTTCTTTTGTACCTTAAAAAAATTACACAGTTAAGCAGGAATACATTTTCCTTGTAAAAGCATTTTAACAAAATCGATAAAGGGAAACTTCTCTTGACAATTCCCCAGCCTCCCAACTTAATTGATTAAGAAACTCAGCCATCCCAAAGAGGTAGAGATGCAGGCTAGCGTATGGATGGGAATGAGGTCTAGAAGCTTCCAAAGCCTAAACAATTGCCATTAGGATCAACCTGTAGATGTGAGCATTGACCTCTTTAACTAAAGGGCAAGATGACCAAACTGGACCTCAGAGACTGTTCTGGTACTGGGAGCCAGAAGCAGCAACTCCAGGCCTGTCTGCTTTTCCCAGCCCCCCAGCTCCAGGAGCTTGAATTTATGCAGCTGCTGTGTCCTGCCGCCTGAGATAAAAGTCAGGTAGTTCCAAGTTCAGGTAATGGAGGTTGCACAGGACAGGATGATTATAAAATCTGAAAAGAGGAAATGGGCAGAAGGTGCCTTTGATGCCTGGCCAATGTTCCTGATTACAAAAGCAAAATTGTAGCAGGCAGTAAAGTTACCTGTCCAAGGCCTGGGTGAAGGTCTGTAAGTGGAATCAGAGAAGTGAGAGATTACTGCGGCAGAGCTGGGCTGGGGAACAGGAGACAGTAAAGAATTGCTTGCAAACGCACACACCCCAAGAGGAGGAGATGCCACGGATAAAATAAGACCAGCGTTAAGTTCGGGGCTCAGTTGAGCCCTGGAATGCCCTTCGTGAGGAGGTAATGAGATCACATGGCCTCCTTCATGGGAAGGAGGCAGGCGGAGAACTGGAAGAGCTTGTTCAGTGGGGTTTGGAGGGCTGAGCCCAGGAGGGAAGTGACCGTGGATAATGAGCTGTCCCAGACTGTGCCTTGTGGAACACTGGCATTCAGAGGCGCTGTGACGACTGCCAAGGGAGAAGTAGTCAGAAAGGGCTTTGTCCCTTCCAGGAATAAGGAGGGATTTTACCATTGCAGGTGCGATAATAAAAACAACTACCATTTTAACGAGTACCTACTGAGTGTCGGGCTCTGGGCTAGGCGCCTATGGCCATTATATCTGGTCTTCATGGTAATCAGGAGGCATTTTTTTTTATCCCATTCTGAAGATGAGGAGTACGAGGCTCAGAAAAGCTAAGTAACAACCTGCCCCAGGTCACACAGGTAAATGATGGAGTCAGAAAATGTACGTAAGGTCTGTTTGGGGAGGGAAGGGAAAAATCAGAACAAATAAGTTTAAGGAGGAGGACAGAGGCAGAGAGAACAGACACAAGAGCATGAAATACAACACACACCACTAAGGACCTACATCTTTACATAGCTGTTTAACATGTGTGTGCAAAGCGGAGTTCTCAGCCAGAGTGGCCTGGACACTGTGAGCCAGTCCTCTTAATCTGCTTCTCATAGCAGCATCTGGAACGGGGTGTCGCATCTCCTGGCCTTTTAGGAATACACAAATAACCAATCCTTAAGCTCACCAACTTTCCAGGAACGCTCCCCAGCCACACCCACCCCGAATCCTGCAAGCCCATCTCTCTTGGCCCTCTCCTAGTGTCACTGAGAGGGTGGGTGGCCGATGTAGAAATCACATTTGCATCTTTGTTATTAGGGCACCTTGCATCCCAAGGAGGCAGATGCATTTAGATCTGTTTTCTTCTCAGGAGCCCTCTTCCCAGCTGAAAATTCCCTGGAGGAGGGGGCAAAGACAGCCCCTGTGTTACACCCCGGGGAGACTAACACTGCCTTGCTAGGTAATGAACAGCACCCTGGTTCAATGGCCTTTTCTTGGCTTTTGCTTTTAATCTGAGAATATGTACTTGAGAAGCTCTCATTGTAAAAGAAACCAGACAGAAGTATAGTGAGCATGATTTTCATGCCACAAATACGACTGTACAAGAAATACCATGGTACTTTATTATTTTTTTAATTGAATTAAACCTGACTTCAAGGTCCTATCCCACTAGGTCAATGGAAATTTGTTTTCATGGGAACTCCCCTCATAGAGCAGCCAAACTGAAATAGCTAAGGGACATCTCCGATACTTGTTCACTCTGGTCTCCACAAATATGCCCATTGTCCTAGCACAATCCAGGTAGGCACAGCATCTTCGCTAGGGTCCAGCCTCCTGGGGTCCACCCCTTTTGGGGCACAGGCTGTAGCTTCCGACAACTTGGCACATCTCCAGGCTCCTCCCCGCCACGCTCAAGATTCCAGGGACTCTGACCACCTGTGCCGCTCCCCACCCCCATCCCCACCCCGACCCCCAAGCCGCCTCTCCTTTCTGCTTTCGGGACACTCACATTTCCTCAATGAGTTCAGTCTTTCATGGAAAGTCAGGAAGATAGGTCTTTAGCAACAATTGCTTTTGGCCAATGCCCCTGAGGCAAGGAAATAGAAGGCGAGCCTCTCTTCTTGGAATGGGAGGAGGGAAAAGACAGGAACAACGTATAAATAGCTGTCATTCTTTTTTAGTCTTCCACAACAGCACAAAATGAAACTCAAGTTAATTATCTCCACATATTAGCCTATGATCGAAGTACTCAAAGCAAAACACCAAAGTCTCTTCACCATTTCCTCTGTAATTCCTCTCCCAAGCCACGGTTGTCAGGATTTGGTGTGCACTGTGCTGTCTTTATAGGTATTTGGCTGTAGACATTCAATATTTAATTTTAAAACCTGTGTAGCAGGCACTGGAGGGGCAGTGGAGGTCTGTCAAAGCTGGGGGAGAGAGGGAGGGATGTACATAGACAACTGAAACACGCTGGGGTGAGTATAGGACTGGGGAAACACAGTGTACTAAGGGTGGCCCGGATGAGGGCCTCCAACCCACCCTGACAGAGCAGCAAGCACCAGAGTGTTTGGGGACGTGAAAGAAGGTCTTTCTGGAGCGTGGGTTGCCGGGGGAAGAGGTATTGACAGGGATGGTAAGCCGTGAGGCGGGCCATGATGGCACCGGAGCAGGCAGGGTCTTTTAAGCTGTGTTTAAAAGTGCAGACTTCAGTGCTTCGGAGTGACATGCCCAAATTAGCATCTTAGACCACTCTGGCTTCAGTATAGGGAACTGGGGCAGGGGGAGGCTGGGGGGGGGGGTTGACCCTAGTTAAGCGGTTATTTCAGTAAACTGGGATAGCAATGATGGTGGCCTGTGTCAGAGTAGCCGTGGTGGGAATGGCAGAGAAATGTTTAGGAGATAGAATTGTTAGAATTTGGTGATTGGTTGTTGGTGGTAGCGGTAGGGCGTGAAGGAGATCAGAGGAGAGGAGGAAGATAACATCTGACTTGGGTAATAGGTGGATGGTGGTTCAGGCCCCTCAAACAGGGAACACTGGAGGAACAGTTTTGAGGGACACAATGACTAGTTCAATTTTGGACATGCTGAGTTTGAGGTGTCTCATTTAAGGTTCTTCAGGCAGAAACATCCAGGCCCCTCCTGGGGTCTGGAACTCAAGAGAGGTCTGGGCTGCACATATATAATTAACCACCTCTACATGGAAACCAAAGCCATGGGATTGGCTTCGGTCACCCGGGGGACCGTGGAAAGTCAAAAGAGAAGAGGGCCTAAGACATTCCTGGAAGTTAGCACCAATATTTCGGGGACTTGTGTTTGGGCCTGTATGCTTTAGGAATGTATAATTAGGAAGACAAATTTTCTTGGTTATGAATTGGGGGAAGGTATCATGTTTTCAAAGTCAAATGGAGATTGTTCTTAATTTTAATTTTTTTTATTTTATCCTACTTCTTTCCATTTCCTCTGATCTTCTGCTCTCAGCTGTGTAATCCTGGGCATGTTACTTAACTGTTCAGTGCCTCAGTTTCCTCTTTTTTTTTTGGAGGGGGGGTACGCGGGCCTCTCACTGTTGCGGCCTCTCCCGTTGCGGAGCACAGTCTCCGGACGCGCAGGCTCAGCGGCCATGGCTCACGGGCCCAGCCTCTCCGCGGCATGTGGGATCCTCCCGGACCGGGGCACGAACCCGTGTCCCCTGCATCGGCAGGTGGACTCTCAACCACTGCGCCACCAGGGAAGCCCTCCTCTTTTTTGAAATGGAGACAATTATAGGGTTGTTACGAGGATAAAAAGCGCTTCGAACACTCACTGGCCCACCATATTTACTCAACAAATGTACATATCTCTCAGCAGCAGCAGCAGCATTAGCATGGACAGTGGTGGGTTTGCTATGTGTTTCATTTGGAGTTGCATAACTCCAGAGGGTGGAGTCAGAGCTGGGTTCTAATCTTGTGTGACCTTAATTTCTCTGAGCCTCAAGCTTCTTCCTCTTCTTTAAGTGGGGATGAGCACACCTACCTCGTAATGAGATAACATCTACAGGCTCTGGCACGCCAAAGGCATTTACTAATGGCTCATTTCCTCCTCTTCCTTCTTCCGTAGTAGTTAGCTCGGGACCACGGAAGTCTGGTGACTGCACCACGTTTTTTCCCCTCTATCTCAGCATCCTACCATGTGGCATTACAGTACGGTACACGTTGGTTCCCCCGCAAAGGCCTGGGGGCAGCGTGGTGGTGAAGTATTTGAAAATCCTTCTCTAAAGACTACTCTTCTCCAAAGTGACTTTCCCCTGTCTCCATTGACCCTCTGGTTAGTGAGAGGCATCTTGGAGTTATCTTGAGAAAGCTGGACCATGGGTAGGGTGTGGGAGCACGTACAGCGGTGGACTTCTGTGGCTGCTCCTGAAGGGAGGTCTCACATCTTTTGTTCTGCTGGAGCGGCTGACTCCTGACTTCTCACCACACCGGCCTGTCCTCTGCAGTCACCAGGGAGATCCTTCTCAAACACAGATCTGTGGTCCCTGCTCTTGCCGACCTTTCATGCCGGACCTAACTGCCCCTCCCAACCCTCAGCGCAGGCCGCTTCCTCTGCCAGGAGCGTACCCTCCCCCCTGGTTGTGGGTCCACTGGGTGAATACATACCTATTTAGTCCCCAAGGAAGCACTGAGGTCACTCTGCCCTCCGGCATGGGATTGTTGGTCCCCCTCCTCAGGCCCTCCCCCAGGCCCTCGAATGAACCTGCATTGTAACATCACAATACACAGTGTTTGCACGCTTGTCTTCTGAGCTTTAAAGGCAAGGAGCCTGTCTTATTCATTGTTGACTCCTCGTTGCATTGAACAGTGCCTGGCACCGAGAGGGCCTTCAGTGTTGGTAGAATGAAGAAATGAATGGGCAGACGGACAGACTAATGGAACTTGTTGAGATGGGGGCTACAGCTTCACTAGAGCCCCCAACCTCATGCCCCAGCCCATTTCTGGGGGTTAGGGGGATATATAACCTTTCTCCCACACTAAACCTCGATCACCACCAGACTAAAAGTCCTTAATTTCTGGGAGCAAGAATGGACACCCCTCCCATCTCATCACCCCCTGCCCAAAGATTTCTATTCACAAGGATACAGTTCAAAGTGAGGTAGTGCATATGTATTGAGAACCTACTATGTTCAAGGGACTGCAGTGATACAGTGAGAGGAAATAGCCTGAAAGTGCTTTCCAAAAGTGACCGTGCTTTTATTTATTTTATTTTATTTTTTTGGCTGTGTTGGGTCTTCGTTGCTGTGCGCGGGCTTTCTCTAGTTGCAGAGAGCGGGGGCTACTCTTCGTTGTGGTGTGCGGGCTTCTTGTTGCGGTGCGTGGGCTTCTCATTGTGGTGGCTCCTTTTGTTGCGGAGCACGGGCTCTAGGCGCGAGGGCTTCAGTAGTTGTGGCTCGCGGGCTCTAGAACGCACGCTCAGTAGTTGTGGCGCATGGGCTTAGTTGCTCCACGGCATGTGGGATCTTCCTGGACCAGGGCTCGAACCCGTGTCCCCTGCGTTGGCAGGCGGATTCTTTTTTTTTTTTTATAAATTTATTTATTTATTTATTTGGCTGTGTCGGGTCTTCGTTGCTGTGCACAGGCTTTCTCTAGTTGCAGGGAGCGTTGTGGTGCATGCGGGCTTCTCACTGTGGTGGCCCCTCCCGCTGCGGAGCACGGGCTCCAGGCATGCAGGCCTCAGTAGTTGAGGCACGCGGGCTTCAGTAGTTGTGGAGCACGGGCTCAGTTGCTCCGTGGCATGTGGGATCCTCCCGGACCAGGGCTCAAACCCGTGTCCCCTGCATTGGCAGGCGGATTCTCAACCACCGCACCACCAGGGAAGTCCCGGCAGGCGGATTCTTAACCACTGCGCCACCGGGGAAGCCCTGACTGTGCTTTTAAGTCCATCATTGACATTATCATGTTCGTAAACATCTTCGTAAATTCAAAATTCTCTCTGGTTCCTCTGATGGTTCTTTCTGGAAGTCCTTTAGTCTAACAGCAGTAGCCAGGGAATCGTGGGCAGCTCCCTAGTAGGAATTTCCCTTTCTTGCCAGAATACACTGGGTTTTCACCATGTGGGAACCCCTGGCCCATAGGACTATCCTTTGTCACAGTACTCTAGGAAAATTAGATTCAAGGGAGTATTAGAATCACCCTGAAGGAGAAGAGTGTGTATAGAAGGGCAGTCTCATCCCTTTGATGAGGGGCCCTCTGGTCTCTGTTAGCATGTATAAGGCCCACTTCCCCTTAGTCGTTGCTCAGCACCAGCCGGGCTAGAGGCTCAGGGTCTCGGACTGGACCTGCCATACCCTCAGAGCAGGTGGGCTGAGCAGGCCGCATCATTGCTGAGGACAGGACAAACTCCTAGGAATTGTGCTATTCAAGGCTTAACTCTTAGCCAAGCCTCATCCCAAAATAGTTCTCCTCCCTATCAGCACCCTGCTTAATCCCAGGATAAGCAAAGGGGGATGTTGAGAGGAGCAAGATGGCACCAAGTGAGAAGACCCAAGCCACAGGAGAGATGGGAATCTCCATGGCAACAGCTGCCGAGGAGACAGGAGGCTCCAGCAGCACCCAGCAGCGCCCTGGGGGAGCAAGGAGGGAAGCAGGATTCTGAAGCCACTGATATAGGCTCGCAGCCTGGGATTTCTGGAGTAGAATTAGGAGGTGAGAGAGGCTGGGGCCAGGAGAAGAGCCCTTTGCAGCTGACCAGTTTGGAAAAGCAGGGCTTGAGGATTGTTGGAACGGCTTTGTAGCAGCGTCTTCGTTTACACACCCCTTGCTCCCGTCTGCCCCCACCTCCATGTGTCCTTGGCCCTGGCACCCCTGAAATGACAGCTGGTGTCTCCTGGCTTACCATGAGGCCATCTGATAAGAAGGCCCCCTCTTTCGTGGCAGCAGGAGACCCGCCAGGTACCTGTGAGACCAGTGGGGACGTGCGTGGCTCTCCCAGCTGTGGCTTCTGCTCCCTAGAGCCCCCTAACCTGTCTCTCCCTCTCTCTCTGCAGTCCCACCCCCTGTACCTGTGCAACGCCAGTGACGACGACAACCTGGAGCCTGGATTCATCAGCATTGTCAAGCTGGAGAGCCCCCAGCGGGCCCCCCGCCCCTGCCTGTCACTGGCCAGCAAGGTAGATTCGCACTTGAGCCCCGCACACCCTGAACCCCTGCGCGCCCAGCTCTGGGCTGTGAGAGGTCCTGTGTTCTTTGTCTGCTTGTTTCCTGAGAGTGATGTGCTCAGTTCAGGTTTTTATAACCCATGACTGGTCTGAGAGACGTGGAAATTCAGGCCACTGTCCTCTCCCCACCGGCCATGTGCCAGCAGAACGTTTTGGCTGTCATCTAGAGCATGTGCCCCATCCTAGCTCTTCCCCCATCACCTGGACATTCCTACACCCCTTCCCCTGCCTAGCATCAGAGCTAGCATCAGAGGGGGTCAGCTGGAGGGCTTTTCCATCTCTCAGAAATATTCACTGAGCACCATGCAAAGAAGAGTGGAAACAGAGGCCATTAAAACACTCTTCCTCCGAGATCGCAAACCGGCAGCCCCACACTTCCTCGGGGCACATTTGGTAGTGAGTGCCCAGTGTTAGGTAGGTAAGTATGAGTGTGAGAGAGGGGAGGGAGACAGACAGATGGAGGAGGACGAGTTCTGAGAGCTCTGCTGTCCCTCCAAAGCAGCGTATGATTTCACATGCGTGTGGGCACTCGGCAACCTGCCGGGATGTGTCCACATAGGAGGTTTTCTTCTCGCCCCTAGAGGACCACTCTCCTGTAGGAGAAATGAGCCATGTGAACAGACACTGGGTGACAAGGAACATGTGGTCAGTGCTCTTTGAGGTACTTAATTAACCTTGTTGGGCCTTTGTTTCCACCACCATAAAACGGGACTTTTATTTCCTACCCCACTGATCGTTGTGAGGATGAAAAGAGCGTACGTCAAGGGCCCAGATAGTCCCCGAGCTAAATGAAACACGAAGTCAAAAACCCGTCAGGAGTTCAGAGGAAGCACCTTGGCTGCTGGCCTGTGACCTTTTTTCTTTCTGAGGTCACTGCCTGAGCTTCCCGTGCCCACCCCCGCCCCCCGCCCCCTGCGCCACACTCACCCCGCTTCCCCTCGCCGGTCTTCTCCCCGCATCACTCTGCGGAACTGCTCTGGCCCCAAGCTCTCTCGCGGGTCAGGTCCAAGGCATCCCTCGGCTCTCTCATCCTTTGACCTGACCAGGTAGCTCCTACCTGGGATCCCCTGGCCCAGAGGAGGTCTGTGAAGGTAGTAATATGGATCTTTGGGCCACTTCCAATATTTTAGACTTCCCACAGGCTTAACTGAACTCTTCATTTTTTTTGCTTTCGGTTGAATTCTATCAGTTCAATGTGTTAATACAAGTTATCTCATAGGAAAATGAATTGTGTATAATAAATGCAGTTAGTTTGGTAAAACATATTTAAATATAGGGCTTGTGGGAGGCATAGGGGAAAGGTGGGTCTTTGGTGAGGAAATTCAAAAACCACTGACCTCAGTCAGCTCTGCTCTGGCAAATCAATTAGTGTCAGTGGTGGTGTCCCCATCCCCGGAACTGGGGCTCTTGAGCCAGACAGCCCCGGGTCTGGAGCCTGGCTTCTCCACTGCCCCTCAGTGTGACCTGGACATTTTAGCTCAGCTCTCTGAGCCTCTGTTTCCCCATCTGTAAAAGGGGAACAAGAACAGGGCTCATATCTTATAGTAGTTATGAGGAGTTGAGGAGACAGTACAGACGCCAAGCGCACAGCAATCACTCAATAAATGACTGCAGCTGTCACTGCTGTCCTTGTCATTGGCATCGTCATCCTGTGCTTTCATAGTTAACAAGGTTGGCCTTTTTCTGTCATGGTTCCCTCTTTTGATCTCTGACCCTCACTGTAGTTCTTCTGGACTCTCATTCTTGTCAGCATACCACCTTCCTCCCCCTACCCAGTCACCCAGATTGGTTTCTGTTTCTTTATTAGCAACTCCACAGCCATCCTTGTGAATCCCCAGGCCCTGAGCCCCTCATGCATGGGCTGGAGCAGTGGCCTTTTGCCTGGTGGAAGGAGCTGGCTCTGGAGGCAAAAAAGTCGGGTGCAAGGCCTGCCTTTCTTACCACAGAGAACACTCCCTGCTAACCAGGTACTTGGAAGGCTGAAGTCCTGGGTGGGAATTCTGCCTCCACTGCTTATCAGCTGTGTGACCCTGGGCAAGTTGTTCAGCCTCTCTGAGCCTCTGGTTTTTCCTCAATTCAAAAGTGGAGCTGATGCCTGTCTTATGGAGTTGTTGTGAGGAGTAAATGAAATCATGTACGCAAAGCACATGGCGATAGCTGATATGATGATAACTAATACTTAAGAGCGGCTTAATGACAGATACAAATAAGTGAATAAATACTTAAGGAATACTCACTATGTGCCAGGCGCATATTATAAGGCTTTACATGGAGTAACTTATATAGTCCTCAGAGCAACCCTGTGAAGTAGGTCCTGTTATTAGCCCTAGTTAACAGAAAGGAGAACTGCGGCACAGAGCAGTTAAGTGACTTGCCCGAAGTCTCACAGCTAATGGTTGATGGCAGATTTAGTACTCAAACCTAAACGGTCTGGGCAGAGTGGGTCTCAATAACGGTTATATCCCCTCTACTTCCTCCTCTCCTTGCTTTCAAGCCTAGGTGAATCCCACCTCTTGTATTGAATCTTTCCTAACTGGCTCAGCCCAGCTGGGCTACTGGGAGCAGAAATCCTTCCCTCCTGGCGTGCTGCCAGGGTCTCTGGCCATGCTTTTCACACCAGGTTTCATGGAGGTGCCTTGGCAGGGGCTGGGGTTGGGGGGAAGCCAAGGGTCCTTCTTACCCCTAATCCCACCCTCAACCTCAGCTCGCTTTTATATGTTTTGTATTGACGATTTGTGTCAGTCTGTGTGTGTGTGTGTGTGTGTGTGCGTGTGCGTGTGTGTATTGTGGGGGACACAATGGAGGGAAGGGCTTTCTGCAGTGAAAAAAAGGGTTTGGAAACAACTGGTCTGTTTCATTCATTTGTACTCTAGAATGTTGTTATCAGCATTATAATCGTACGTATATGCTTTGTCTCCACAGCTAGATTATGAGTTGTTCTGGAGGGCTCGGCCTTCCCTGGCTTGGTGCCCTGAGCACAGTGGGTGCTCAGTCAATCTTTGATGAGGAGGAGATACACAGTGACTGTCACTGTGTCTGGAGAGGAAAATCTAAGGTGCAGGGAAGTGCAGAGCGTAGAAGTGCAGAAGTCCTGGAACGTATTGGCTTCCACTGCTAAAGGCCACGGGCAGCCTGTGCGCTGCTCTTAGAGGGCTGGCTGAATCTTTGCAGCTCCCAAAGAGGTCTCTGGGTTGTTTTTCTAAAGCCCACTCTTCCTGACTGGAGGGCCTGCCCGTCCTCTCTGTCTTCCAGGTTCTGGTCTGGAAGAAGTGCTTCTCTCTCTCCCTCCCTCCCTTTTGCTTGGGTGCGGGCGGACTGCAGGGCAGCATGGGTAGCCCCTGAGTGGGCTGCCATCTGGCCCCAAATCTTGCTTTTTGAGTCCTAGAACTCTGAACACAGGCACCCACTGTCTGAAAGCCCTGTTTGTTTCCCCTGTTGGCCAACCCTCTCTCTTTGATCACTTTTACAACTTTGTAATTATGGGCTGTAATCGGCTGGGGTGTTTGAACGTCAGGGTAATTACTTTCCACCGTTCCTACCCCAACCCTTCAAAAGGAGAGGGGTAGGGAAGTAAGAACATCTCCAGAGAAGGAAGTCTCTGCCCTTCCCTCCTGCTGTTCCAGGCTGGGCTGGGCTCAGGGTCTCATTCTGGGGATGAGAAACACGAGGCCCTAGTAGCACTGTGGATCCAGGAGTCTCAGTTCTGTGACTACTCGGGTGACCTCCCCACCCCTTGGTTAAGTCATGGACTATGAGATTAGCAGGAGTCCTTCTCCTTTTCCCCTAGGGCTGCTCCCATGCCCTGGTTTGGAGGGCTCTGAAGACTGGACAGCTTCTTTTTGCCTGGGGTCGCCTTGGTGGGGGAGACTTCCTGGGAATAAGCAGGCTAGAGGAGGATGAAGGCTGTGGCCTCTCCATTTCTTCAGCAGTTCCATTCTCCAGTCCTGTGAATTTCCAGTCAATTAGCCTGGCGAGCCTGGGCCTGGGCTGGGCCTGGGTGCTGGTAGAGAGAGGGCCTAGCCCAGCTCCTCAGGGAAGGAGGGAGGGGAGAGGGAAGGTACCCTCCTGGCCGAAAAGGCCCCACTTGAGTGTCTCCACCACCCTCCCCGGGCTCTCCTGGCTGCAGGCTGCCTGTTCTGAGGGGCCCTCTGGCCTCTGCGGCCACCTGGGGAGCAGGGAGCAGGGAGCGGGAGCCCAGCCGCTCCCCTGGCCTGCCTGGCAGGAGACCTGCCCCAACAGGCTCTCACTGGGAAGGGAAGCAGAGATCAAAGCGCTGGAGTGTAAGCCCCAGCACCGGCTCCGCTTCCTGACGGCACTACTTGCGGGAGGGTTAACTCCTTCAGTGCCTGCAGGAAGGCCCGAAAGGATCAGCAGGCCCCAGGGGCCTGAGGTCCCAGCCTGATGCCTTCGCAAGGTGAGCCTCTGCCCTAGGGAGGAGCGCTGGAGAGCGCTGGCGCCGGGGAGAGAGGCGACAGTGAGGCCGGAGCAGGGTCTGTCTGCCGGTCCTTTGCCCTCGTGCCTCCACCGCCCCCTCAGCTCTTATCTCCCTGGTCTTACCCACACCCAGAGCCCCCAGATTCCTGCTTTGTGTCTCTTTCTGGCTCTGCCCTCCGCTCTGCCTGGTTGGCTAGATCCTCTCAGAGCCTTGGCGAGCACGCATGTGCGTGTGCACGTGGCACGTACGCACGCTTGTGTCCTTGTGGGGACAGCCCCTCGGGTCCCTCCCAACCCGAGTCTCTACTGCCACCCTCAGGGAGGGGGTGAAGGGATAAAGCACCAGACAGGGACTTCAGTAAGTCCTTGAATAGGAGCCAGAGGAAGAGTTGCAGACTAGAGTGTGGCAGGGAGAGAGAGCCGTGAGGTGGGCTGAGCCTGGGGCTGTCATAGCCACCTTGGGTAAGAGCAGTGTCCCAGGATCCAGGAACTTGGCCTGAGGTGGGGCATGGGATGCTCTGCAGGCTCCTCTTGTCAGGCAGGGCTGGACCCTGGAAAGCCCAGTTCTGTTCTGAAGGAGCTGTCCACCTCTCTGTACTGGGGACTGGTCACCACACACCCCCAGGCCCTGGGGGGTGCTGGTCGCCCCCTGCTCTCGGTTCTCACACTTCTTCGTGAAGGCGGACTGGAGGCACCCTGACGGCAGGGGCCGTGTCTTATTTGTCCTTAGGCCTAGAGCCTAGTCCAGCCCCTGGCACCTACTAAACCCTGTTAGGGGTTTGTTCCATTACGAAAGGAAGGACTGAATGTTGTCCTGGAAGGCAGTGGACCTGGGTGGGCTTGGGGCGGGGCAGGGGATCCTAACCCCACCGACCCCTTGCATGTGTTATATGTGGGAGTGTACAGAAGTGTGGTGTGTACAAAATCCTAGGAAGGCACGTGAGGGGGCGAGGCCGGGGCGTGGATGGGCTGTGTGTCTGACCCCTGCGGGACCTCCGCTGTGTGTGTCTGCAGGCCCGGATGGCGGGGGAGCGGGGAGCCAGCGCCGTCCTCTTTGACATCACGGAGGATCGAGCTGCTGCTGAACAGGTACCTGGGACATGGGGTGTTTGAGGAGGGGGCTGGACGAAGGAAGAGAAATGTGCCGGGGAAGAAGTCAGGACACAGCCACCCTTGTGGGCACTTTCCCTCCTGCAGCTGCAGCAGCCCCTGGGGCTGACGTGGCCAGTGGTGTTGATCTGGGGTAATGATGCCGAGAAGCTGATGGAGTTTGTGTACAAGAACCGAAAGGCCCACGTGAGGATTGAGCTGAAGGAGCACCCGATGTTGGTAAGCACGCCAGGTCTCCAGCCCCGGCCCCAGCACCTGCTGTTACCCGCACTTTTTCCTGCGGTGACTCTCACCAAAAGCCCTTAGACTCCTGGAGCTAAAGAGGCCTTGGAAACCCTCTAGCGCAACTCTGTCCACCAGCTGTGCACCTCTAGGCAAGTTTCTTCCCCTCTCTGAGCTTCATCTGCAGAATGAGCAGATCGGGTCAGCTGAGCTCTAAAGTTGTTTTTCAGCATCGTGGTTTCATGGCACAGAGTAGCAGAGCCAGAATGAAACCCTCGTCCCCAGGCCCCCTGAATCCTGGCTGGTATTTCTCCATCGACTGGGAAGCTTGGCCAGATGCTCACTGGGTAGCTTCCACCTTGTAGAGGGGTCCCTGTCCCCTTTTTCCCAAGCACATGGGTCTCGAGATAGTACCTCTCACAGCAGACGTTTGGAGGAGTGCCCGTGGGCAGAGAGGGACCACCTAAGCCCACCTGCAACCTCATCCCCTCTGCTGGAAGACTCAAGGGGCCCTCCAGTTCTCTGTGTGTCGCCTGGGCTCCTTCCAGAAGCGTGACCCTTTCCCTCTCTGCTCGCTCCCCCAGCCAGATTATGACGTGTGGATCCTCCTGACGGTGGTGGGCACCATCTTTGTGGTCATCCTGGCCTCGGTGCTGCGCATCCGGTGCCGCCCCCGTCACAGCAGACCGGTGAGGCGGGTGGGCTCCCTGGTGGAGGTGGGCGAGTGCACGTGTGGGGGAAGGTGGGGAGCAGGAAGGGCAAAGTGAGGAAAGAAGGTGCCCTTACGCCTGTGAAACAGTTTACACCTAAATCCCCCGGCAAATGACTTTGTTGATTTCCAGCAGCCTCTCTCCACAAGAGTCCTCATTTGTTCATTCATTCAACAAATAGAGTGAGTGCCTGTTCTGTGCCAGACACTGTTCCAGGTGTTGGGGATAGTGCAGTGAACAAAAAGACAAAAGATTCCTCCCCTCGGGGAACTTTCATTCTAGGTAAAATGAATGAGTAAATAAATAAGTAAAATGTAAGTAAATAAATAAGAAAAATACACAATAATTTAGACGGTGGTGTGTGCCAGGGAGAAAAATAAAATAGAAAAGGGGAGGGAATGGAAAGGGGACAGGGTTAATTTTTAAAAGCAAGGCCAGGGAAGGCCTCATTGAGAGGATGACATTACAGGTAAGACCCTCAACAGGTGAGGGGGTGATCTGTGCAGATACCTGGGGAGAAAGTGATTGAGGCGAGAAAACAGGAAGTGCCGAGGCCTTGAGGCAGAAGTGTTGCCTGTTACGTCTGAGGAACAGCAAGACGGTCCTGTGGCTGGAATCCAGTGAGTGAGAGGGCAGAGCAGCAGGTGGAGACAGAGAGTTAATGGGGCCCAGTGGTATTGGACTGTTAAGGCCGTTGTCAGGATTTTTTTTTCACTCATGGGAGGGTTTTGAGCGGAAGGAGAGCCATGACCTGACCTCACCTGATCTGTGGTGAGAAACCAGCTCCGAGGCTATTACAGGAATCCAGGGGACAGTAGTAGTAGCTTGGATTAGGGAGGTAGCAGTGAAAGTGGCGAGGATTAGTTAGACTCTCCATACACTTTGAAGGCAAAGCTGACAGGTGTCTAATGGACTGATCATGGAGTGCAAGAGAATGGTCAAGAATGGCAACAAGATTTTTGGCCTGAGCAATGAAAAGAATGGAATTCCCTTTACTGAGGTGGGGAAGACTGCGGGAGGACAGGTGTGTGGTTGGGCGGTTCATGGGATTAGGAGTTCAGCGTGGGGCCTGTCAAGTTTGACGTACCTGTTAGATATCCAAGTTGAGATGTCAAGCAGGCAGTTGGATAAAAAGTTGCTCTCATGGGTCATCGAGGGAAGGAAAATCAACAGTATGAGTGGGGAATGGGATGGGGGTGCTTAGCCTGCTTGGCAGAGCCACGTAGGAACTCCGAGGATACAAACGCCTCGGAGTGGTCCAGTGGTCACGGGATGTAACTGCGTGGCTGGGAACCGAGTACAAGCTGGAGTCCAGGGCTGAGGGAAGAGGAGCCCTTGCCCCATTCTGGCCCCACCCCTCTTCCCAGGATCCCCTTCAGCAGCGAACAGCCTGGGCCATCAGCCAGCTGGCCACCAGGAGGTACCAGCCCGGCTGCAGGAGGGCCCGGGCCGAGTGGCCAGACTCAGGTAGCAGCTGCAGTTCAGCCCCTGTGTGTGCCATCTGCCTGGAGGAGTTCTCGGAGGGCCAGGTAAGGCAGGGCCGTGGTTCACCTCCGTGACCAGGCTGGGGAGGGAGGCTGGAGCTTGGGGGAGGAAGCACTTAAGGCTGGTGTGAGTGCTCGAGCTGCATCTATGTCCTGTGTATCCTGCACAGACAGCCCTGAGGTTTGGTTATTTTCCTGGCTTTCCAGGGAAAGAGAACTACTGTTGGTTGAGTGTGTACCACGTGGCAGGCTCTGCAGCAGATGCTTTAGAGGCATCGTCTCGTTTTAGCCTCGTGACAGTGAGGGGTGGGGGTAGATTCGTTTTTTAGCCTCATTTTACAGCAGAAAACTGTCTGTTAAGAAACTTGCCCAAGGTCGTGCAGCTAAGTGGCAAAAACCAGGTCTACTTGATATCAAAGCCCATACCATTTCTGTCCTACCGTGAGGTCTTTGAAAGCAGATGGCGGCAGTAAGGAGAGGCCAGAGGGAGTCGGGAATGCCCTGCTTCCTGGCCACGACTGTAGCTACAGACAACTCTGGTTCAGACCCCTTGTTTTCTCCAGGAGCTACGGGTCATTTCCTGCCTCCATGAGTTCCATCGTACCTGTGTGGACCCCTGGCTGCATCAGCATCGCACTTGCCCCCTCTGCATGTTCAACATCGTAGGTAGGAGGTGGGCCAAGGACTCCCCTGTGCGCAGGCAGATGGGTCTAGAAGGGGCTTCCCTCTGGGCAAGTGTTTTGCCTTGAAGCTGAGGAGAAGGCAGGACTGCCTGTTGTTCTTTAAGCTGTGCACTGCTCGAAGGGGCCTCATCTGAGGAGGCGGCCATTCCATTGCAGTCATCTTTATGATGTATTTTCATGACAACTTTGTTGATTTTAAATCTGACTGATTTGTTTGTTTATTTATTTTTGGCTGTGTTGGGTCTTCGTTGCTGTGCGCGGGCTCTTCTGTAGTTGTGGTGAGCGGGAGCTACTCTTCGTTGCGGTGCGCGGGCTTCTCGTTGCGGTGCGTGGGCTTCTCATTGCGGTGGCTTCTCTTGTGGCGGAGCACAGGCTCTAGGTGCATGGGCTTCAGTAGTTGTGGCACGTGGGCTCAGTAGTTGTGGCTCCCGGGCTCTAGAGCACAGGCTCAGTAGTTGTGGTGCACGGGCTTAGTTGCTCCCTAAGGTATATGGGATCTTCCCAGACCAGGGCTCGAACCCGTGTCCCCCGCATTGTCAGGCGGATTCTCAACCACTGTGCCACCTGGGAAGTCCAAGATTTGTATATTTATTATTCTGCTTTTCTGGCAATAAAGTATTCTGTTCAAACAAAACCAGGATATTATGACAATCTTCTAAAAGATGAAAGTGAAGTACCTTGAGGAAAGAGAGCCTTTTTCTAATTCACCCAAAGGTGCAGTGTGGGCTAGCAGTGGCCCTGGGTGCAAGTCCCCAAAGGGCTGATGGGAGGAGCAGGGCTTGCCATGCACAGTGGAACTCCCAAGGAGACGACTGACTGGAGGGAACAAGGGCATCCCCGGGCACAGGCAGGTTAGGAGTGTCCTTGGTCGTCCAAACTCTGATGGAGCTTGCGGGCGATGCAGGCTCAATAAGTACGTTACAGCCACGCTTTTCTGAATGTACCCTCCTTCCGTTTGTGGAGTCAAACACTTGTGCTCTTGGTTCTCTCTTCCAGAGGGAGATTCCCTTTCTCAGTCCCTGGGACCGTCTAGATCTTACCAAGAACCAGGCCGAAGACTCCACCTCATTCGCCAGCATCCCGGCCATGCCCACTACCACCTGCCTGCTGCCTACCTGTCGGGCCCTTCCCGGAGCACAGCGGCTCGGCCCACACGGCCTGGTCCCTTCCTACCATCCCAAGAGCCAGGCATGGGCCCTCGGCACCACCGCCTCCCCAGAGGCACACATCCCCGGGCTCCAGGCGAACCACAGCGCCTGGCAGTGGCCCAGAGCCCCTCCGCGCAGGGCTGGGGGCTGAGCCACCTGCGGTGCACTTTGCAGCACCCTGCCACCTGCCCCATGCCCCCACGCCGGGCCAGGCCTCACGACAGCAGCGGGTCTGGAGAAAGCTACTGCACAGAACGCAGCGGCTACCTAGCAGACGGGCCAGCCAGTGACTCCAGTTCAGGGCCCTGTCACGGCTCTTCAAGTGACTCAGTGGTCAACTGCACGGACATCAGCCTGCAGGGCATCCACGGCAGCAGTTCTACCTTCCACAGCTCCCTGAGCAGTGACTTTGACCCCCTGGTGTACTGCAGCCCCGAAGGCGAGCGCCGGCGGGAGGAGGCTCAGCCTAGCATGACCTCTCGGCCCCGTTCTTTGGACTCGGTGGTGCCCACAGGGGAAACCCAGGTTTCCAGCCATGTCCACTACCACCGCCACCGGCACCACCACTACAAAAGGCGTTTCCAGTGGCACGGCAGGAAGTCTGGCCCAGAAACTGGAGTCCCGCAGTCCAGGCCTGCCATTCCTCGGACACAACTCCAGCCAGAGCTGCCTTCACCCGATCCGCAAGCAGCCAGCTCCAGCCCAGCAGCCCCGTCAGGACAGCTCCCCAGCCCGCAACGGCCCAGGGCCCTCACCGAGCCAGCCCCCGGGCCAGCGGACGCCTCCAGCCCCAGCCCTGGTCCCAGCAGCCTCTTCCACTTGCAGAAATCCAGCCTCCCTGTGCGACACACACAGAGGAAACGGCGGGGGAGTCCCTCAGAGCCCTCCCCAGCCTCTCGACCCCAGGACTTGGCCGCACACCGAGTGTGCCAGATCCTTCCCCATTATGGCCCCAGCCTGGCATATCCTTGGTCCCCAGAGGCCCACCCATTGATCTTCGGACCTCCGGGCCTGGACAGGAGGCTGCTACCAGAAACCCCAGGCCCTACTTACCCAAGTTCACAGCCGGTGTGGTTGTGTCTGACTACATGCCAGCCCCTAGGACCATACCCATCTGGGGAGGGGCCTTCCAAATGGAGTTCTGGCGCCCCAGAGGGTAGGCCATGCCCTTACCCACACTGCCAGGTGCTGCCAGCCCAGCCTGGTGAGTTTTCAGGGGAAATGGGTCTGGCGGGGACAGGAGACTAGAGTTGGGTATGGCAGAACGGGTCAAGTCATCCAGAGGGTTGATGGAAGCTGAGAAGGGTCCAACAGGGGTGACATTCAAAATAGTGGACAACTGGCATAGCGTGGGATGCTGGCTCTGCCAGGTGTTAATCCTTTAGTTGCCAGATCCTAGGGAGGTCTCCGGTGAGGTACCAGTGTGGCTGAGACAGCAGAAAGTACTTGGGGTGGCTTGGGGCAGCAGCTCAATCGTGAGTGTTTCAGTATTTTAAAAATTGGTACAGCTGAGCCTGTAGCTCAGTATTAGCTGTAAATACAAAGAAGGCCAAGAACTGTTCCTTGCTCTTGAGGAGAGCACGGACAAATAGTTACTGAAAACCGTAATCCCAGGCCATATGAGACCTTACAGGAGAAATAACTACAGATAACCATAATTCTGGGTTATATGAGAAGAGCTATGTGAATGATGCAAAAAAAAAAGGAGAGCGATCACAGGTGGTTCCTAGCAGCCCTGTGGTTTTCTCCTTTCCCCCGGGTAAAAGAACTACTAGGGCTTTCCCTTCCATGCATCTTTGTTAATAAGACTGACTTCATTTTCTTGGGGACTCAGTGTGTCCCTATTACTGTATTGCAGCCAATGGTGATAATGTAAATCCTTGACTTTAGCTGGGTATTTATTTGCTCAAATCCTCCTCTTCCTCTTCCGGATCCCCCAACCCCTACTCTCCCCCATCTTTTCCCATTGTGTGGATGACACAGCTCTTTGCCTACAGCCATCACTAGGAGGACCCCTCTGCCCTCAAAGGTCCTGAAATATAAGACTTTGGGGTCTAGGAATCCTACAGGCAGGACCTGAGAGCTGCTATCATCCGTCCATTCATTTCTTCCTTCCATTTTTCTTTCTGCGTTGTATGCTTGCTATGTGCTAGGTTCCAGGCTCTGAGGACGTGGAACTTGTCAACCAGGAGACCCAGGTCTGTGGAGAGATAGGCATGCAAGCTGTTATAGTACAGAAAACAATTGCTTCCATAGGGCCATGTAATGCAGATTTGGCCATGTGTTTGATGGTTCCTTTTGAATCCTGTCATGTGTATACTTTCAGTGCTGCCAGTGCCAGACCACTACCTCCCCCCCCCTCTCAAACTCGTAACTGGTTTCAGTGCCTCCCTTTCCCCTGCTCTTCAGATCTTATCCACGCCAGGTTCTGTTAACCATGTCTCTGCTAGCTTTACCATATTCTCCTCCAGTACTGCTGGCGCCTGTCCGCGTCTTAGGCGCAGCCTGAAAGTCGGGGCGGGAGCCCCCTGGCTCCTCCCTTCCCTCTCACAGGGCCGTGAAGCCGGGCCCTGCACATCAGTGTCGTGTCCTGTAGGGCCACGCAACACCGTGATCCTGCTCACCTACCCTCCATTCTGTTGCCAGGGTCATCCTCCTCAAACAAACTCTCCAGAAATCTTCAGATGTTCCGTTTTGTTCAGAGTAAAGAAAAATCCAACCTGGTTTCGCCTTCAAGGCCCTAGTACCAGCTAGCCCCCATCTTCCTTCCCAACCTTATTTTCCGCTCTTCCCCTTCCCTCCCCCTGCTCCAAGCTTTAGCCAAACTAGGTAAACACTTCCTGCAGGTTCTGCAGCCCAGAATATTCTGCTGTCTTCCTGTTCCCATAAATCTAATTCTTCCCTATTCCTGCAGGACCAGTGCATTTATCCCCACTTTCAGGAAGCCCTCCTTGATGCTCCACTTGGACATGACCTTTCTCCTTCCGTGATTCATCTCTTACGACCCCAGTCCTGCCCCCATTGGCATAATTGCCACTTACGTGCACACCTTTTCTCCTACAAGGTTGTCAGGTCCCTGCTTAGTCTTCTTGGTCTTCTCTTTGGCACATGGTAGCAGGCCAGATCCACAAGTGCATAATAAATATTTACTGGGCGAATGAATGAATAGTAAGTATGGGTAACACACTGGTTGCTATCTATGTATCTCTTTCTCTAGATTCATTTTTCTCTCCCCTGTGTCCCAACGGGGGCCGCTCTCAGCTTTCAATCTGATCACCCTTCTGGACCCATTCCCTGCTCCTGCCTCTCTGTAGTTCCCTCCCAGCCATCCTCTCTTGCCGGTGGAACAAGCAGAAGACTGGCCTGACCCTCAGTGACCTCTTTCCTCCTCTCTCTCTAAACGCAGGCTCAGAAGAGGAGGAGCTCGAGGAGCTGTGTGAACAGGCCGTGTGAGATGTTCAGGCCGAGCTCCAACCAAGAGTGCTCGCCAGATGACTCAGGGCCCTCCTGAGAAAAGAAAGGACCTCAGAAAACACCCCTCTTCTTTGCCGTCCTTCCTGGAACCACTGGCAGGAGTGTGATGGTGGGCGGCAGGAGGTGTTGTCTCCCGCTCCCGGCTCCAGACCTCGTCTGCAGAAGCACCTGCAACGCAGCAAGTCTGTGTCCAGCCAGGCGACCAGCTGCCACCTGTGTGGGTCGGCTCCCCTGCCGGCTGGGACTTTCTGAGAGCAGGAAGCTAGGTATAGGTAGATAGGTGTTACAAAGGTGGTGCTCCTTCCCCAGCCCCAGCAGGTCTCCCTCATTCCAAGCCTCATGTTCATACCAGCAAACGGGTCCAGCTGAATGCATGACCCTTCTCACCTCCTTCCTTGGGAGAGTCCTGCACACCGGCTTTGGCTCCTCCTTGGTAAGGCTGCTGCATCAGCGGCAACCCTGGTTCTTATCATTCTCCTTCTTTGCAAAAAGATCAGGAGCATAGGTGAGCCCTGAGTCCTGAAAAGGGGGGCTTTGCAGCTTCACCAGGCAGGGCCTCCCCTGGTGCACAAGGGAGGATGTTTGTCCCTCCTTGTCCGTGCTTGTCACATCCACTATATTAAGTCAGAGGGGAAGCCAGGGTGTGCAGTTCTGTCCCTGATGTGGTACAGCACCTTGAAGAAACTGGGTCGAAAGCCTCTGATCGTCAAACTCCCTTGTCACTCCAGCAGCCTCAGTTCCCCTGGGGGTAGGGGTGAGGGTAGTGGGAAGGGAATAGCTCTTCCTTGGGGACCTCCTATCTCAAAGTCCCAAAGTAGGCGGAGAGAAGAGGATTTCTGCTGGACTTTATTTAGGAAGAAGAAGGAAGGAAGGAAGGTAGAAAAGGCAAAATTACAGCTGAACAAGGAAGTTTTCTCTGGGTGTTTTCTCTCAGACCAGGGATAGGGAACTAGAGAACAAAGGAGAGGTAATATGGGGCCCTTGGGATTAGACGGCCCAGAGGCCCGGCTTCCCAGTATAAGCCATGCAGGCCAGAGACACACAGGAAGGAGTGGAGTTGCAGCAGGAAGCCTGGCCTGGGCAGCTGGTATCGAGTGGGCGAGGGCTGAGGGGCCTCCTCAGGGTGACATGCACCCCAGGGAAGCTGGACCATTGCCGGCCCCTCAGGCATTATCCCGTTTGGAATGTGAATGTGGGAGCAAAGTGGGCACAGGACCCCACCTGGGAATCTTCTTCCCTCTTAAGTCAGTGGGGAACTAGCACCTAGGCACCCACGTGGGTATTTATATCTGAACAGACAGAAAGACGCTTGAATCAGGCACTATGTTAAGAAATGTATTTATTTGCTAATATATTTATCCATAAATTCCATCTGGTCTCGCCGTTTTCTTCTGTCATGACTGTCACTCAGGGTAACAACTTTGTCTTCTACGTGGGCAAAGACAAATTATTCCTGATAGCAGAGGCTAGGCTCTGATTTATGAAAGGACAGAGTAGAGTGGTGGGCTTGGCTTGTAAGCCCCTAAAAGCGTGGTTTAGTGAGATGGGGGAAAGAGAAAGCATGACTGGATTCTCACTGTGTGGTTCAGTGTGTTATCTGTACTATTATTGTACTGTTTACTTCACACTCTATAACGCTTCAGTGACTTTCTTTGTGACCCTGGGCAAATACCCAGATATATTTGAGTATACTCAAATACCCTGGTGCCTTTTCCCACCCATGAAATGGGCCCACTTCACCGAGTTGTTGGAGAGCTCCCATGAGGCAAGACTGAACTGTGTTCCAAGGTAGAATGTATGCAGTGATAGAGAACATCCTAACCCGTCACAGAGCCCATCTGAGCACGACACGGGACGGGCACCAGCAGCAGACCGGTCTTGAAGAAGCTCAGTTTCAATTTAGGAGGCCTGGTTGGGAAGACAGAGCAGCAGGGCCTGAAACTATTTATATCCCAAAGCTCCAATTCAGATAAACACAAATGACTGTCCTCTGCCTACACACGGGACTATTGTGAGGATCAACAGAGGTGGTGCTATTGCAGGTATGAAGAATTCCACAGGGCCTGGAGAGGCCTTTGCTCTCCTCCTCACAAAGCACATTTCCCCCTTCTGCTTCTCCAGGAAAGGTATGTTAAAGGCGGTCGTTGTCTGGCGCCCAGTTCTGAACCGGAGAGAAAGGCATTTAGCATCTCATAGGGTGATTTTTTTTTTTTTTTTTGCGGTACGCGGGCCTCTCACTGTTGTGGCCTCTCCCGTTGCGGAGCATAGGCTCCGGACGCACAGGCTCAGCGGCCGTGGCTCACGGGCCCAGCCGCTCCGCGGCATGTGGGATCTTCCCGGACGGGGCACGAACCCGTGTCCCCTGCATCGGCAGGCGGACTCTCAACCACTGCGCCACCAGGGAAGCCCCCATAGGGTGAAATTAAAAAAAAAAAAAAAGACACAATCTCCCACAGATGATCTTAAGTAAAGGAACTGTATCTAAATGCTAAAAGCTGCACAAAGCGTAAATTATCAGCTGAAACGTGGAAACGTACATAAAGAGCTGTTAGAAATAATTAAATATGCATTTTTTTCGGCCGTCTGCTCACCGGCCACCGTTTCTGTGGACGCAAATGGAAACCCAATCACGCTCCCTCCCTGTTAGGAAGGAGGGGGGCGGTCCCTGGATTTCTTCTCGTCTCTGCAGAGATAATCCACAGGGAGGCAGTGGATTCGCTGGCTCTGCGCTTTTAAGACGGGAAGACAAAAAAGAATCTCCGCTGTCATCCAGGATCCTCCAGGGCACCGGCGGCCCGCTGCCAGCGGCCTAGATCAAATGATCCGAGCGCCGGGATTCCGCCCGGGTCGCGGCGCGCGCGCAGGCGCCAACCGCGCCGCACCTCCCCCACGGGCCCCGCCCACAGGCCCAACGGCTGCCAGGCCTCGCCCTCGCGCCGGCCCAGGTGGCGGGGGTGCGCGCCGGCCCAGGTGACTCCCGGCCGGCCCCGCCTCCTGGCGGGAGAAACCATCTCCTAAGGCGGGTGGAGGGGCGGGGCCGGCGGCCTCCCACGCCGGAAGAGGAAGTCTTGGAAACCGGAAGTTCGGGCATTCTGGGTAATTTGCTATTTACTTCCTGCGAGAGGAGGTTGTGGCTCCTTCCTTCGCTGTTGTTCCGTGGGAGAAGATGGCCCTGGAGACGGTGCCGAAAGACCTGCGGCATCTGCGGGCTTGTTTGCTGTGTTCGCTGGTCAAGGTGTCTGTGGGGAACCTGGTTGTACGGGGGATGGGGGACCAAGCTGGGGGAAAGTGGGTGGAACAGGGGCTACAGGAACAGTGAAGAGAGAAGTCAGGTCCAGGACCCAGGGGGTGGCAGGGGGACGTGGGAAGCAGCAGGAGGCCATCGTTTAAGTCGGTAGGAACGCAGGCAAATCTTGCAGCCGTGGGCATGGACGTTCTCACATGCCTTTGCAACTTCAGCTCTCAGCACAGGCCTGATCCTTTACAGACGTTCAGTGAACTTCTGTTGGAGCCGAAGGACATTAGGAGTTGGAGGAAGGTGGGGATCTGCAGCTGAGGGAGTAGTCGGAGAAGGTGCCTGACCCCACGGAGATTCAGGGAAAGGAATAGGTAAAACGCAGTTGGGAACAAGAGAAGAAGGATTGTGAGAGTGGAACTTAGGAAAGGGACTGTAGGAATGGTGGGTGGGGGACCTGATGAGACAGAACTAACATAGGGAGCCTTGTACTTGACCAGGTGAAAGTATGGGGAAAGCTGTTTTTTCTTTTCGCCGTGTTCGTGCTTACCTCTCTCCTTTTTTTCCCCTCCCAGACTATAGACCAGTTTGAATATGATGGCTGTGACAATTGTGATGCATACCTTCAGATGAAGGGTAACCGAGAGATGGTATATGACTGCACCAGTTCTTCCTTTGATGGGTAAGCCCTTTAGATTGCTGCATTCATTCTTTTACATTACCCGCATCCCACCAAGTAAATGTGGACAGACTCTTGAGACCCTAATCCTACTTGGGCTCAAAGTTACTTTGAGACACACTAGTCCTGTGCTGTCCAGTACAGTAGCCACTAGCCATGTGTGGCATTGAGTACCTGAAATGTTGCTAGTCCAAATTGAGATATGCTTTACCTGTAATGTGTACACTGGATTTCAAAGACTCAGCACAAGGAAAAAGAATGTAAAATATCTTGATTTTTCTTGTTTTAATCACATGCCATAATAATAATACTTTGAATATGTTGGGTTAAGTGAAATATATTATTGAAGTTAATTTCACCTTTTGTCTTTACTCCTTTAACATGGCTACAGAAAATTTTAAAAATGACTTGCATGGCTTTCATTATATTTCCACTGGACAGGTCTTCACTAGACTGTTAGCTCATTGCTGATAGGGGCTGTTTATGTCATGCACCATGACCTGGCATAGGGCCTGGAAGGTGATGGATACTTAATACACATTTGTTGAATGTATGAAGATCCTTTTTGAAAATGAAGGGTAAATTTTGGCCCCAAAGCTGATGCTTTTAGATATCTCTAAGAGGCCCTAAGAGAAAAGTTTTCCCTTGGTGAGATTGCCCAGTGCAGGGAAGGGGAATGAGAGAAGTGTGAGTGGCTAGGTCTCAATTTTCCTTCCCCAAGGGAGGAGCCAGAGGGCAGTATTCTTTGGGGGTTAAGTTTCTTTTGGTTTCTAGGCCAATTAAGGGTCTACATGCAAACTGGGCCCAAACCAGTGCATGCTAAAGTTCCTTCAAGGTGGGCCAACTTCATTCCTCCTTTGTTTGCCTTTAAGGAAGAGTAAAGGATTGAGCAAAACAGATGTCATGGAACCTTTACTTCGTACATATGTACACATTCATGTGCACACTCAGATACTCCAGTTCTTTCATTTGTTAGCACTGTTACCATCCAGTGCTAACAAATGAATGGACTCCCATCTGTGGCTGCTGTGAGAGATGGCAAGAGTTACACAATGAGATACTTACAAGTAAGAGAGACACAGTGTAAAGTTTTGCATGTTACGGTTTTGGTTTTTTTGTTTAAAATCTGGTAAAATATACGTAAAAACTTTTTGCCATTTTTAAGTGTAGAATTCATTCAACGGCATTAAATATATTCATATTTTTATGCAACTATTACCACCATCTATCTCCAGAACTTTTTTTTTTTTTTTGCCACACGGCATGTGGGATCTTAGTTCCCCCGCTAGGGATCAAACTCGCCCCCCTGCATTGGTAGCATGGAGTGTTAACCACTGGACCGCCAGGGAAGTCCCTCCAGAACATTTTTCTTTTTTTTTCTTCAGTACACAGGGCCTCTCACTGTTGTGGCCTCTCCCGTCGCGGAGCACAGGCTCCGGACATGCAGACTCAGTGGCCATGGCTCACGGGCCCAGCCGCTCCGCGGCATGTGGGATCTTCCCGGACCGGGGCACGAACCCGGGGACTCTCAACCACTGCGCCACCAGGGAAGCCCCCTCCAGAACATTTTTCATCTTCTCATTTCCTCCTCCCTGCAGCCCCTGGCAACTACCATTTTACTTTCCCTGTGAATTTGATTAGTCTGGGTACTTCCTGTAAGTGGAATCTTACAATATTTGTCCTTTTGTGATCGGTTCATTTCACGTAGCATAATGTCTTCAAGGTTTATCCATATTATAGCATGTGTCAGAATTTCCTTTTTAAGCTTAATAATATCCCATTTTATGTATATACCAAATTTTATTTATCTGTGCATCTATTGATGGACACGTGGATTGCTTCTACCTTTTAGCTGTTAGGAATAATGCTGCCATGAACATGGCTTTACAAATACCTGTTCAGGTCCCTGCTTTCACTTCTTTGGGGTATATATCCAGAAGTGGAGTTGCTGGATTATTCTCTGTTTAACATTTTGAGGAGGTGCGATACTGTTTTCTATAGCAGCAGCATTTTACATTCCCACCAGCAGAGTACAAGGGTTCCAGTTTCGCCACATCCTTGTCAGCACTTGTTACTTTCTGTTTTTTGTTTTGTTTTTGATAATAGCTGCCCTGTTGGGTGTGAAGTGGTATCTTATGGTTTTGATTTGCATTTCCTTAATGATTAGTGATGTTGAGCATCTTTTCATGTGCTTATTGGCCATTTGTATATCTTCTTTGGAAAAAAGTCTCTTCAAATATAATTCAGTTATAAAAACTTGGAAATAACTACAGCTTCTAAGCAAGAAGTGTCTGAGGACTCCCATCTTTGGGCTACGGTTCTGGGTTTTACATTAAGTGACAACTCTGATATTGTTAGTGTCTTACTAAAGGATTGTCAGAGAGTTCTGAAGCATGCTATGTTCAATTAAAAAACAAAAGGTTATGACCATTTATCAGAGTCTGGGCATAATAGGTGCACGTGTCCAGGTTAAGCTGTCATTGTTTTCGAGTTCCTTAAGAGTTGAGTTGATGAGAACTGAGCAAGTAGAGTTTTTTGCCCATTTTTGAATGAGGTTTTTTGTTTTTTGTTGTTGAGTTGTAGGAGTTATTTATGTATTCTGGTGCATATTAGGATTTGAAGAGTGAGTATGTCAAAGGCTAAAGGAGATCAGAGGAGGGCTTGATGAACTCAGCCAGAAGTGGAGGAGATAGCATATGAGTCAGACTCTTAATTAAGGAAAGAAGTACAGGATTTTTGAGGAGGTTGAGATGAGAGAAAGGTAGAAAAAGCATTCTAAACAAAGGGACTGACCTGAGCAAAGGCATGGGGTCAGAAAACCAGGGTATGTTTGGAGAATGGTGGGAATTCTGTTTAGGTTAAATCATAAGGTTGGATAACAGACACTGTAAGGCTGGAAGGATAGATTGTGAAGGACAGAGGAGCATATACTTTTGGTCAGAAGAACAGCCTGCATACGTGCCTACCCCAGACTGGTCTGCCGGGCCAGGGCAAGTATTACCCTACCTGCCACCCCTGGAGGTGGGGTCAGTTCCACTCAAAGCATATAGCTGAGAATGTAGGATTTGGATGGGGAGGGAGGCTTCCCAAATAAGAATCCAGGATTGCTACCAAGAGAAGGGGGAATGGATACCGAGGAGGCAGTCAACAAATACCAGTGCCTGGTACAGATCTGTCACAGGAGGCAATCAGTAAGTATTTGATCGAATGGGGGAATGACAAAAGTGACCTCTGTAGCTTCTTCTTTTTTGTTTTTTTTTTTGAAATTGGGGTATGGTGACCTCTGTAGCTTCTGAAAGCACCTGAAGCTTACCTGTCATGCTTAGTAGCAGGCTTCTGGCCCTTATAGCCTCTGTTGCCTGTGCTCTGGGATTAGAGCTACCCTGAGAAGAATGATTAGGATAATAAAGGAGAGCTAATGTTTACTTAGCACCTACTCTGTGCCAGGGTTTTTCATGTATTAGCTCAACCTTCCAGTTTCATCTTACTGATGAAATTCTGAGGGACGTCTCCATACGTGTGTCAGGCTGTACCGCTCATTAAAGGCAGAGCTTGCTTAAGTCTAACTTGTTTCTAGTAAGAGGACCCACTGTTTTGACTCACCCTCCCCTTTGCACTAGGCTCCAGCCCTCAGTGGTTGTGTTGGTTGTAATCAGTAATGCCATCTACCTCAAAAGCTGTCCCATTTCCCAGGGAATCGGTAGGCCAAGGATGCTTTTGAGCATGGCGAGACAGTCTTTGGGGGATGATGACTGACCTGTGATTGGTGGGCCAGGGACATAAGTGCAAAGGCCCTTTGTCAGTACTAGCTCTGAGTCAGTCCCTTCCCAGCACTAGAACTTCGTTTCCCCTGCTTTCTGGTAGAAACTCAATACTTGGCTTTTTCCTAGGTTTCCTCTCCCAGAACTGTTGTGCTGGCTGGGAACAGAGCAAAGGGGCGGGGGCGTGGGGCGGGCAGTTCCCTTGGTCTCTGTTCTCTAGTAGAGGCAACTCAGGCTGACTCTCTGTTTCTTTCCCCTTTCTAGAATCATTGCGATGATGAGTCCAGAGGACAGCTGGGTCTCCAAGTGGCAGCGAGTCAGTAAGTGTCTCCCTTTCTCTTTATCCTGGCCTGGTTGTGTTGTCAGGGCCAGGGTGCGGGTGGGGGAGTCTTCAGTCAGCGGGTAGGTGGCCCCAGAGTGAGAACGATGGGGTTGGAGGAAAGCCAAGGAAAGTGTCCTGTGTCCTGTCATTTAACACGTAGAGCCAAAAGAAGTGATTGCTCTTCTCTGGGAGTTGGCGGCATTTCTTTCATTTTTAGCTTAAGCTTCCATTTGGTCTTCAGTTGTAACTCACTGTTAAACTGCAGTGTCTTTCCTTCTCTTTCAGGTAACTTTAAGCCAGGTGTATATGCAGTGTCAGTCACTGGTCGCCTGCCCCAAGGTAATAATAATCATAGTAACGGCCGATGTTCATTTACTGTGTCAAGCTCTATGGAAGTTTCTTATGTGAATTAATGCCAGTCCTCACAACTCTGTGAGGGAAAGCAAATCTCAGAGAGGCTAAATAACTTGTCCAAGGTCACCCAGCTACTAAGTAACGAGCCAGAATTTGGGGACCCAGGCATCCTGGCTCCAGAACCCTTGCTTTTTTTTTTTTTTTTTTGCGGTACGCGGGCCTCTCACTGTTGTGGCCTCTCCTGTTGTGGAGCACAGGCTCCGGACGCGCAGGCTCAGCGGCCATGGCTCACGGGCCCAGCCGCTCCGCGGCATGTGGGATCTTCCCGGACCGGGGCACGAACCCGTGTCCCTTGCATCGGCAGGCGGACTCTCAACCACTGCACCACCAGGGAAGTCCCAGAACCCTTGCTTTTGATGACTACAATGTGTCTCTCTTTTTCTTCTCATTCTTACCAAGTCATTGCCAAGCACTTGCCTGGATCTTCAAGGGTGACAAGCCGACCATGCAGTTCGGTTGATGAGCAGCCTAGGAACTCCAGTTTGCTTAGAGCACGCCACCCCTTCCTCTCACCAAGTGGTACCCGAGGGACCTTTCTTATCTTCTGGAGTCTTCTTCCCTTACAGAGCTGTTTCTCTTCCTGCTGCAGGAATCGTGCGGGAGCTGAAGAGTCGAGGAGTGGCCTACAAATCCAGAGACACAGCCATAAAGACCTAGCAAGATGCACGGCCGCCAGCGTCTTTGCTCCTCGTCTCTGCCTCTGCTTACTTTTTGTTGTGAAACTAAATGGGCAGAACTTCAAATATGTGCCGCCCTCCGATTCTGAGATTCAGCAGACTGTTGAGAGAGCATCACGCGTCCCTGGGCCGTTTTACCTTCTCTGGGCTGCTGTGGGGTGGGAGTGGTTTGGGTTGGTGGATTAGCGGAGACTGACTTCGGTGGGGAGTAGGATGCTGGCCTTTCCTGTGCACAGCCTGGGGCTGCGCCCTTGCGCATGGGCAGGACTCTAGGTCAGATGCCAGAAAACGTGAACCCCTAGGAATGCCCTTAAGCCCATAACAGATGCCTTGCCTCCCTCTTCCTTTGTCTTAACTGGGCACAGTAAGAACTCGTTGCCCAGTAAGCATCTTCCCAGAGCAGCAGAGGCCCTTCTGCTCCTCGTTATCTGTCTCTGAGCCTCCGGGATTGTAGCCTTTCTAGTGAGCTTCCCTGGGTCTCAGAGGTCTGCTGTCCTGAGTCTAGGCAACCCCGTCAGCCTGGTAGTCCTGGTGTCTGGTGGTTGCAGCCTTCTGCCCTCTAGACCTGGCACAACAGGTGTCCCTTGAAGAAATCCTGAGGCTTCTTCGTATTACTTGCCCTTGACCATGTTTAAAACCTTTCTTTCCTTCTTTGTTTTCTTCTTTTTTCTGTCCTACCTATACCTTAGGCCCACCAGTGATGCCCATGACTCCCCCGCCCCTACTTTCCTGAGTTCCCCTAACTGGAGACCCTCAGGTTGCTGCTGGGTCTTGGTCTGGCTAGTTCATGCCTCTCCTTCTCTCTCTGGCCTAGTAAGAGGGCCTCGAGTGATGTCATGGTATTGGCCAAGGTGAGTTATTTGTTTTGGAATTAAATATTTACCATAAATTCTCATTTACTTAAATTTCCACAGAAAATCATATTAAGTGTCCTCATTTTTATTTCCCTAACTTTCTTGTTCCCCATCTGCAAAACAAAAGTGATTACATCCTATTTACCTCAGGATTTTTGTGATTATAAAAATAAAGCAATGCGAAAATTCTGTAACTTAAGTTTTATAAAAGGTAAAACTCATTTGCTCTCCTTTTTCAGTCATTCTTTAGTATATGCAGCATGTACACAATTCACCCAAATAGTGGGGGAAGTGCCTGGAACGGGCGCGGGCGGAGCTCTGACTCGGGGTAGGGGTGCCTGCGCTGGGGCTTGGCGTCTTAGCCGCCTGGTGTTGCTAGTGAGTCAGTGTGACCTGGACGGTGTGGGAAGGAGGGAGAGATGCTGCCTCTCCGGTGACACTCCCAGGCCCAGGGGAGGAGGCTGGGACTGGCCCAGGCGCTCATGTCACCACTCACGGGTCCTGTCAAACCAGAACCGTTCTCTGATGCCTTCAAGCTCGGGGAGCGGTCTGTTAACCCCAATCCCAACTGAGCTTTTCCAGGACTTTCCCAGCCCAGCACGCTGAGCTCCAGGGGTGGCGGTTTCTGTCGTTCAGTTTCAGTCTGAAAGAAGCCTTGGGAAACAACCCCACCAGGCTAGAGTTTACGTCTTGGAGGGAAGACGTGGGTGTTAGTTAGCAAGAGTGCCGGGGCCACGCAGCCGACACCCAACTTTCACTGTCTTTCTCAGAAAGTCCCTTGGAAATCCCCAGCCGCCGTCCTGCGTGTCTGACCCGGACGTGGCTGCTCGGCGAGAATGGAAACAGTTGCGGGGGGCGGGGCGGGGGCAAGAGGAGCTGTGCGCAGATAACCACACTCCCGCCGCCTCGGCCCCACACCCGGCGGCGCCCCAACTGTCAGCCTCGCCGGAAGCGAGGGACAGGCTCTGGCGGCTGTGGGGGAGGGCGGCCGGCCGCAGTGCCCGGATCTCAGACCCCGTGCGCCCCGCCGCTTCTGCCGGGGGGGGGCTGCGTCTGACTTCGCTCTCGTGCTTTCTCTCGGCGGTCCACACGGGCGCCGAGGTGCCGGAGTCCTGTCCCCTGTTGGGAACCCAAAGAAGCTGAAGCGCGGACCGGTGGCTCACACCCCGCGAGTGAGCAGTGCTGTGGGCGAGGGGAGGTTTCGGACGCCGGCATCCCCGTGCGTGAGGGCTGCGCCCCGTCTGGGAGCCCGTCGACGTCTCAGCCCCATTCTGACTGCTGAGGTCCCGCATCTGCCCGAAGCTCTCAGTCTCCTGCGTAGTAGTCTGGCTTCTCTTCTTGACCGAGGCAGGGCTCCTCCCCAGTGCAACAAGGACGGACCCAAGTCAGAAACAGTTAGTGGCCCGGCTGCCTTCGCCTTGCCTGCCTGTTCCTCATTCTTCACCCGCTACCCACCACAGGCCGTGGGGTTAGGGTCTCCCCAAAATGGAGGGGCTAGCCGGCAGTGCGTGCAGCCTCCAGCCCAAAGCAGGGGTTGGTAGCTGATAGAACAAGGGTCAGAACATTCTGGTCTGGGAGGGAGCGGTTTTCTCAAGAGTAATGGGACGGGCTGGTGAGGGCCAAAACTCAGGCTGGGCTCTTCAGGTTTAGGGACTGAGGCCTCACTCCTCTGGCATGGCCATTACCTTCATAGTGCCAGCCTGTCTATAACCTGCTATTAATTCTCAAGTCCCCTCCCTGACACCTGCGGGGTGTGTGTGTGTAAAAGAGACAGGTAGAAAATGTTTAAGAACAGACTAATAACATCTCACTCTGTCTGGAAGTCTGGTTCATGTTTGGTATCCGTAAAGCCTTTCATTTAAATAGCATTTTACAAGTCGACAAGGGGCTTTTCAACATCCATTATCTTATTTGATCCCCCAAAACCCCTGCGCCAAAGTTAACGTCCTTAGGTAATGATGCAGAGGGTGAGGCTCAAAGAGTTAAAGCGACTTGGCCATGATCAAGTAGTGGAGGCTTAGCTCAAGAAACGCCTTGCCCAACCCCGGTTTAGGGCTGCGTTCTGACATAGTTCTCCCCAAACGCAGCAGCTTTGCTCCCTTCATGATTTTTCCACAGTACCAGCAAGCTGCACGTTGCCTGCACGCTGAACTGCCCTAACCCCCCTACTCCCACCACCTACAATCGCTAGGCCTCAAGTCCAAAACTAGCCAGAGAGGGGGAGGCAGTGTGGGGAAATGGCCAGAGAGGAGATACTCGGGATTTACTCAAGGATCCCTGTGCAGAGCATCGGGAAACTGGCCCAGTCCTCCAGTTCCTGCCTGGCTGCATCTTCTGTTCCATTCCATCAGCTCTTGGGTATCTGCTGGCCTGTGCCAGGTCTCTCCAACCTCTCCTGCTTTTTTGCTACTCGCCACCTTCCTCCACCTGCAGCCCAGTTATGGCCCCTTCACACTCCACTGGAACTAGGGGCAGTGTCCCTGCCTCTCAGCCCTGCTGCTTCCACCACCCACTAGCCCTGACTTTTCTAAGTCACTTTACTTCTCTAAAAGAAGTTTCCTCTTCAAAAACAATGCAGTTGACAAAACTCTGGTGTTAATTGACAGGATAGTGTTTCCTTGTGAAAGGTGGGGTGGAGAAGGGCATGAGGGGCCCCTGGTATGGTCTGCTTTAGATCTGGATGCTAGTTACATAGGTCGATTCACTTTCTGGAGATTTACTGAGTTATACACTCATGATTTGTTCCCTTTTCTATTTGTCCATTATACCTGAAATGAAAAGTTCGCTTAAAAATGCAGTTGGCAGTTCTCGTCTTAGGATAGTTTTGAGAATCAAATACAGTCATTTAGGTAAAAGCAATTTGAGAGCTGTAAACTACTAAGTCTATCTAAGAGATTGTCTTTCAAAGTTGTCCCCCTCTAGCTAAGTTCTAGGTAAGAACGTCATCACTCTAGCCTTCTTGGGCAATAGATGTTCAAATGTATCTATCATTCGCAAATATATCAAAACGGAAACATTTTTCTTCAAGCACCATGGCTTTTTATCTTAATCTCTCTCTCTTTCTGTTCTTTCATTTTTATGACCTAAGTTTTGTTTATTTTTTAAATATATACTTCCTTTCTATTTGGCTGTGAGATTGTGAATGTGATTTAACCTCTACTTGGCTTAAAGTCATTGTTATAAAACCTCCATTTTTGTATCTTGTGGTGAAATGGTTCTGGGACTAATTATTTCTCTACCTCTTAGATTCATGTCAGCCTGTCAGCTGTCACTTCTGCTGCTCATGTGTGGCTGTCCCCCCTCCAGTCTTGTCTGAACCAGGAGATTAGCCATGCTGGTAAAAACTGCTGTTGGGTGAGCCAGTAAGTCTTGGACTGAGGAAGAAAGCACATGGCTGTCTGCCTGGGCCTCGGGGCTAAGAGGCCTTCACCATTGGGAGGGAGAGGTCTGGAGTGTCGGGGCAGAGGAAAGAGTGAAGGCAAACCCTGCAGAGAATGCAAGGGCTGGGAGAGTCAGGACTTAGGCCAGCCCCTCACTTGATGGGTGAGAAAACTGAGCCCCAGAGTCAAGGGTCAGCCTGCCCTCAAGAGGGGGTCACTGCTACCTTGTATGTCCTCCACTGCCTGGCTCAGTGCCTTTTGCCTACAGATGCTTGTGTTCCTCTTTGCTTTTAGACCCCAGGAAGCAGGAACTGAGTGCAGAGAAAACTCTGCCCTGGGCTGCTGGCTCCTAGATGCCAGATCCTCTGAGAATATGACAGAAAACGTCTCCCCTCTAGACCTCGGCATTCCTAGTCTCAACACCCCCCCCAAAGTGGAGGGCAGGCATTACGGGGTCACGGACAGAGGACTTGAGGCCCAGGGGTCCGTCCCACAGCAGAGGGAGGCTTGTGCCTCTTAGAAGTCAGGGAGCCGGAAGGCCCCGCTTCAAGACCCTGTGCTGCTTCCTGCCTGTGCCCTCTCCTTCCTCCACACTGAGTCTCGTGCTCCAGAGAGAACTTGGGGGAAGATAAGGAACAGCTTCAGACGCCAGGGTGGGGAGACCCCAGCTTCCATCCAAAATGGAGCCCTCATTCCTTCTTCCCCAAACCCAGCAACTGCCTCCCTTTCAACCCCTCCCCCAAGCCCGGAAAATACCTGGAAGGAAGTGAGTGCTCTGGGCCACTAGCCGGAAGAGGGGGTTTAACTGTCACCTGGTCCCTGCGGGCTCAAGTGGCAGAGGGTAGAGGGGAAAATGCAAATCCATGCTTGGGAGAGAGAAGAACTGCACGGAGAGGAAGAGGGTGGCAGCCAAGGCCCAGCCTTCCTTTGGGGCTTGTGGGCCCAGCAGGTGCTGGGGAGGCCTGAGGCAAGGGAGTGATCACAGGCCCTGGGAGAAGCCAGCAGCTGTCCCCCCCGCCCCGTCGGGGCACTGGCACTTTCTCTGGGCAGCCGAGTAGACTCACTTCCTCAGCCCTGCACCTCCGGGGAGCAGGGAGATGGGGTGGGGTCTGGAGCTCCGTGGAGCCAGGCCATGAGGAGATGGGGGAGGTCGAGGTGGGCGCTTTGCGTCACGTTTCCATGACTGAGTCTGAGGAAAGCGTGTCTGTTGCTTCTGCAGCAGGAGGGACTAAGCTTAGACGGGAAGGACCCCTCCGGCCTCCGCACCACTCCTCCCCCTACCAGAGGCCAGAACTGGGAACCACGTGGTGTCCCTGCAAAGGGATCTTTCACAGCCACTGGGAGGCAAGAGTAGAGCGAGAAGCCGCCCTTGGGCTAGTGCTTCCACAATAATAATTTGTTATATCAGTATGACAATTACCAGGTTCAAAAACTGCCCACCTCCATTATTGCATCTGATCCTCAGTGCCATCCTGTGGGGCATTATTTCCCTTTCACAGATGAGAAAACTGAGTTTCAGTTACATCATTTGCCCAAGGTCATCGGCCAGGCAAGTCCGGACTGGTGTTTCAGCCCAGCTGTCCCTTATGGCGTCCCTTCGGTTCCGCTGTGGCAGCTGGGGATCCAGGGCCCATAACTGGGGCAGGGGTGAGGGCTAGTTCTTCCTTTTCCCCCCTTGACCCCCGCCTGCAGGTGGGGCTCTTGGGGGTCGGGTCTGCCATCTGCAGCGCTAAGGTCTTTGGGGAGGAAGGCCTCAGCAACTCCTCGTGCTCACTCACCCTTGGACCCTTCCTGGAAGGCCTGGGCCTCTGGCCCCGTCCCCTCTCCCGTTTTGCCCCAGGACTCTCACCAGCACCAACCCCCCAGCCGCAGCCCCAGGACGCATCTGCCCGCGCCCCATTGGCCGGCCCGGGAGCATTTGCCCTTATTTGGCCAGGCCGCTCCAGGCCGCCTCCACCCCCAGCCCAGCCCGGGCAGGCTTGTCTCTCTCACTTCGTCTTTTTGAGGTTTGCCTATGGGGCCCTGGCGGGCGTCGCTTCAAACACACTTTCTGGTTGAGTCACTTTTTAACGGCTCCAGTGCTGGGAGCTGCTGCGGCTGCCGCTGCACAAGTGACCCCCAGCCTTCGTGGCCCCGGATTTCGTGGCCCCAGCCTTCGTGGCCACCTCCCCCACCTGACTGCCTTAATGGGCTCCGAGGGAAGGAGCTGGGGTGGCCCTTCACTGCTGGGTTCTGCAGACCGCTTGGTGACCCATTCAGACCCCTCTGCTGCCCCCACCCACAAGCCTGGGGCCTGGGAAGTCTGCCCCGAGCTCCTCCCGCTGCTTTTTCCAACCCCCTTCTCCAGCTGGGCTTGTGAGCAGACAAGGCTGCATCCCCACTGTCTGTTGAGTATCCACAATGAGGTCTGCCAGGCCTGGTCCTCTGGGGGACTTTGGACTGAGTCCCTTAGGGAAACAGAAATGGGTTGCAGGCTGCTGGCTGATTTTCAGGAGGGTGAAACTTAACCCCACTGAGTTTCCGTTTCCTCATCTCTGAGATGGGGATACCATCATTTACATCACTGGGTCAGCATGACGATCAAATGAGGTTTTACAAAGTCCTCTAGACGCCTTGGCTTCTGTCCTTCCCCACCCCACCCGACCCTAGCTCAGCATGTAGAACGTGGAGGTGAATAAAGAAACAGCTCACGGAGCAGTCCTCACGGTGCTCTCTGTTCTTTCCGCCCCTCGCCTTCTCTGCTTTTCCAGCTGCCCCTGGGACGTGAGGACTGCTGTGGAAGGCAGGATACGGCAGGATGCTGGCAGATAGACAGAGGCATCCCCCAGCCCTTTGTCCCTGTTCCCAGCCAAGATGGGGGGCAGATTCTACTCGAGATCTCTTCCCAGTCACCTGCCTTCTCTGAGCTACGGGAGGTCTGCCCTTGAGCCCGCTGGGGAAATCCATGGGAAGGTCTTGGAACATAGGCCTTGCTGCTTCCTCCTCCAAGGTCCTTGGGGCCCCTTGCTCCTGGGGACTTCCTGACTACAAACAGGTCCTTTGGTCAAACTCCTCTTCAGTTTTATAGATGAAGTAAGGGCTGGGGGCTGGGGGAGCAGATCCAAAGTTACACTGTAAATAGCCATAGGGTGGGGACTGGACTCCTCGTCTCCTACCTCCTAGTTCTGCCCTCTGTTCCGTGGTCCTGATGTTGGGGGTAGGTAGTTAGGCTGATGAGAGATCATAGTGGGTTCCAGGCAGGGATGGGACACACACACACACACACACACACACACACACACACACACAGAGTTTATTTGTAGCAGTTAAAACTGGAGCAGGTGCAGCTCTGCAACTTAAACCAGGCAAATTTGTACCTTTGTGTGGAGGGAGCCAAGAGGGAGTTTTCTCTCATTTCCTCCCTGTGTCCCTAGGAGATCCCAATCGAGGACGCCTCTGGTTTCATGGCCACTCCCACAGCAGTGGTCGGGGTGGTCTTCTTCCTCACACCCACACGTGCTTTCCTACGCAGCCCGCCCTGCCCCTCTCTAGAGGCTGTGGACAAAACCCTGGCCCTGGCCCTGACTTGCTTTGTGACCTCAGGCTGCCTGCTGCCTCTCTCTGGTCTCGCAGCTCAGCTTCCTGACTCAGGTCAGTTTGCTGCCTGACCTTACTGCCTGAAAGGCCTTGGATACTATGATCCAGAGAGCTGAACCAGACCCCGTCCCGAGCGGAGCTGGCCTCCCAGGGTGCGCTGCAGCTGCCTCTCGCCAGGGTGGCACAGGAGAGCGTGAGGTTCAACTTGGAGCATGTCTGGGCAGTGCAGGCAGGACTGAGGGCAGAGCGTACCCACCCTCCTTGTCTGGAGGCCTCTCAGCACTCCCGGGGCCCACCCCACAACCAGCCCCAGGCTCTGGGATGAGGCAGGGGCCTTCCCTGGTGCCAACATGACCTCTGCCAGGGACACGGGCTGTCTTAGGTTCTTGAGGTGCTTCCATTTCTCAGCACCTGCTTCCCTCGGTGGCCCCCCCTCCCAGGGAGGGAGGCCAAAGGTCCTAACGTTTGGGACTATCGACTCGCATTGTCCTCAGCCCCGATGTGCAGTGCTGGGGGCTCAATTTCCCTCCTTTGTGACCAGACCCGTCCCCCAGCCTTGCTCGCTGCAGGGCGGGCCGCTCTGCCTCTGACTTCCTGTTTGTGCGCGCGGTGGGCCGTGCGGCTTCTCTCTTGTTGTCTCCACACCCCGCAGGTTATCTGGGCTGCCATCTTCGCCTGCCTGCCGAGTACGGGCCCCAGGCCTGTGCAGCTGGAGGGGAGGCTTCGTTTTCTTCTCCACCTTCCTGTGGAGACAAGACCCTCGCCTTTCTCCCCCCTCTGGGCCTGCTCTCCCTTGCAGGTGTTAGGCCGTCAAAAGACCGTTTGCTCCCTGTTTCTCCCCCTTGCCCGGTCAGCTTCTGCCCTCATTATTTCCTCTCCTTCCAAACCCTCTTCCATTCGTACTCCAGGAAGCCCCCTCCGATGGGCCCCTGTGACTCTGAGGCCACCACGGCAGCATCTGTTAGTCTAGCCCCATAGGCCCCTCAACCCCACCCAGGACTGCTGTACCCTTATTGCTACAGTTTTGTGAGCTGTCAGTATGCGTGGAGGCATAGGCATCCAGTATGTGTGGATGTTCTGCATCACCTGTCTGATTCAGGGCTCGCTCAAGTAAGAACCGCCGCCCCCATTAGGCCTGAAGCCTTGCACCTGCTTTAGGTATGCACTGCTCACTCACACCAACCAATGAAGCTCCCATGCCCTGCACATGGATCTGTGTCTTGCCTATCAGACTGGGGGGCCCTGAAGACAGGGCTGTGTCCTTTTCTCCTCAGGTTCACCTTTACCTGCCCACAGCCCCAGCTTGGCACACAAAGGTGGCTGTCCCCAAGGTCAGTGAGGTGGGGTGGGGCTGGGGATTAGGAGCCCGGAGCCCTCCCAGAGGCCAAGCCCAGGCCCAGCAGCCTCAGGCCCCTGCTCTGGTCCCACTTTGTTTCTGATGCCAGCTGCCCCACCGCTACTCCTTCTTAGCACGGCCCCTACCCCTTCTCCCCTTTGGCTATCTCTGAGCAGGTACGAGGAGTGTCAGAACTGGAAAGGACCACGGAGGACACGTTCTAGCAGAGTCCAAGTGAGCCCAGGCTGCCCAGTGAGTGCCTGGCTGAGCCCAGACCTGCCACCAAGACCTGTCTACTGAAGAATAGACTTGAACTCCTCTCTCCTCCACAAAGAGAGGCCTCCTGTCTCAGGCACCTCCTCGCTCAGTGACCGGCCATCGTCAAGGTTTAGTTTCTCTCATCCTGGGCACCTCTGGAAGCAGGAGTGGGAGCCCTGTCTCTCCCAGAGGTGCCTGTGTTCTGAAGCCACGCCCACCTCCCCCCAGTCACCTCCCAATCTCGGGCCTCAGATTCCCAGGCGAGCCTTCCCGGGGAAGAGGCGGGGGTGGGGGGGGTGGGGTGTGTGTGTGTGTCCAGGAATGTGAAGCGGGCCTCCCTCAAAGCACAGCTGTAGGCCTGAGCTGGGGCACCACCCCCAGTGTGTGCGTGTGGTTCTGGGCCTGCTGTGCCTCTCTAGAATGGGAACTGTGGGTCCTCTGGGCTCCTCAAGCTGCGTGTGTGTGTGTGTGTGTGTGTGCATGTGTGTATGTGTATCTGTGTATATGTATGTGTGGGTCTGTGTGTACGCGCGTGTGTATCTGTGTGTGTGCCTGTGTGTATGCAAGTGTGTGTGTGTCTGTGTGTGTATGCACATGTGTGTGTGCGTGTCTGTGTGTGTATGCACGTGTGTGCCTGTGTGTATGTGTACCTGTGTGTGCATGTGTGTGTGCATGTGTGTATGCACGTGTGTGCCTGCATGTCTGTATCTCTGTGTATGCACATGTCTGCGTGCATGTGTGTCTCTGTGTATGTGCGTCTGTGTGTATGCACGTGTGTGCGTGTGTGTGTGTATCTCTGTGTGTGCCTGTGTGTGTGCACGTGTGTGCCTGCATGTCTGTATCTGTGTGCGTGCATGTGTGTCTGTGTGTGCATGTGTGTATGCACGTGTGTGCGCGCGTGTGTATCTGTGTGTGTGCCTGTGTGTGTATGTGTACCTCTGTGTGTGCATGTGTGTGTGCACGTGTGTGTGTGCGTGTGTGTGTCTGTGCGTATGCACGTGTGTGTGTGGGCACGCCCACGCACAGGCATCCACTGCTCGTCCCTCAGGTCCCTGTTGCTCAGTCCTTCAGGCCACACCTATGGGTCACGCAGCCCCGAGCAGGGCTGCGAGTCCAGTGCTCCTGTCCCACTCACCTGGTGGTCCTTACTGTCTCTGTGTCCTTATCTCAGACCCTGCCCCTTCCTCATCCTTGATTTTGTTTCTGGTATCCCTGTTCTCTTGGTTTGAGGCCCACCGGGGCTGGGGGAGAACTCCAGGCTACGGAGGCCCTGACCCGCTCCCCTCCCCCCGGCCCCCGGTCCCCGCCCCAGTTCCACCCTTCCTCAACCCCAGCGTCAGGGTGGAACGAATGAAAGCCCTAGCCCTTCCAGAAACCGCCTGACCCTGGAAGCTCTGTGGATGGGGAGGCTGGGCCTCAATCTCTCTCCTAGGGGGGAAAAAAAAAATCAGTGTCGGTCTTGGCCTAGGGCATTGAGGACAAACAGAGGAAAAGCAGCCTCTGATGTCACAGAGGAGCAGGCCTCATGGACGGCCCCACCCTGCTCAGGACAGGAGAGAGGCCCGGCTGGGGCTGGGGGCTGCTGAGGGACAAGTGTGTCTCTCGGAAGGAAGCTCAGGTCTGACTTGCCGCAGGTCACAAGCTGAGGGAGCCTGTGGCAGAGCTGGGCCCCAAAGCCAGGCCCCCTGGCTCCCAGCCTGTGACTCTATAGTTTCCTGGGACAAAGCACATCTGTGGTGATGACTCTAATGCTGCTTTAGACAGAAGGTCAGGGTGGGGAGGGCACGCAAGATGCTCACGGAAGAGGGGCCCTGAAGGGTGAGGGTCCAGCAACCCAGGTTACTGCACGACTTTGATATCCTTATCCTCTTATCGCCTAGGGCAGCCACTTCCCCTGCACCCAGGGTCTGGAGCAGTGGTCTGTTAAAGAAGCACTGTCCCATTTCTGGCCAGCTCGCCTGCCTCACCACTGTCTCTTCAGACCCTGCAGGCGGAGGACCCTGTTCCCCGTTCTCTGTCCCATTTAGGGGCCGGGAGATGGGTAACAATTTTCCAGGTTGAGGGTTGCTGGTCGTGAAGGAAAGGATGCAGAGCAGTTTTCCTCCCTGCTGCTTCCCCCCGGATGCCAATCCTCTTCTGGGCCTCTGAATCTGAGAGGTCCCACAGTGTCTGTGGGACCGACCCGGAATGGGGGACCCAGAGAAGGTGGCCGTGGCCTTCTGGGAAGGAGTCACTGGGTGATTCTCGTCCACTCCTCGCCGCTTCCCCACCTCCTTACCCCTGGCTCAATCCATTCGTCTTGATTCCAGAGTCAAGCCCACTGAGAGGCTTGGAGAGCCTTGGGGAAAATGTGTGACCCGGACCCAGTTCACCCCAGCCCCGCACCCAGCCCCACACCCTGTTTCCCGCCCCCCCAGCCAGGGGCCCTGGGATGGGCAGCTTCCTGCCTTCCCCATGGGGAAAGCGGGGGCGGCATGCAGGTGGGCGGGCCCCGTGCCCACATCCGGTAGCTGCTTAGAACCCCTCCTCGGAGCCTCCTTCCCTCCAGTCCTCCAAGCCCCATGGCACCCAGGCCCTGCCCGAGACCCTAGATCTCACCACTGCTCTGCCCTGCCCCCTTATCCCTACAGGCCCTGAGGGAAGCATGAACACCGGGTCTAGTGCCAACAGGCCCACCGGGCCCAAGTGTGACCCCGACTGTGCTGAGAGCTCAGGCCTGGTCTCCTGCGGGTGGTGCTGGGCGGAGGGATGGCTTTGCAGGGTGCTGAGGACAACTGACTGCCTGGAGGGTACCGTGATGTGCTGGCCCAGAGCCCCGTCAAACATCTGCACCTCTGTGGCCTTTCTGGGCAGCACATTTAGAGGAGCCACGGCCCGGTCTGAATGCCACTGCTGTCCCGACGGGAAGGGAGTCTTCTGGGCTGGGGTCAGCCGGGTAGGGCTCCGAGAGAGGGTGCTTTTCTTGTGCTGGAATTCCGGCCTCTGTCTTGGGTCCTCACCGAAGGGCCTGGCAGGGAGCCCTTACCTCCTGGGGTCACCCCTGTGGCAGTCCCAGACTCCTAAACCTTCCTGGAGCTGGTGCCATGGGGGAAGGGCAGGCCTGGGGTCCCGGAAGCCACCTGCTCAGGGTGTGTGCGACATCTCTTCAGCCCCCCTCCCGCCAATTCCCAGCCTGTCTCTGGTTTCCTGTCGGTCTGTCCTCCCCAGGGAGGGGAGGGGCGGCTAATCGGCACCGTGGTGTGGAGGCGGGCTCCAGGACCGTTGGGCGCCCTGAGATCTGACCCACGTGGCCTCGGGGTTATAAGCCCTGCCCGCCTTGAAGGGAACCCCACTTGGGAGCCTGCGGCACAGGGCTTGCTCCCTTCAGCCCAGCAGCATCAGGTAAGGATCCGAACCTTCACTTCAGCCCCAGCCAGGGCTCCTTGACTCTGGGTCTCAAGGGCCGATGAGGGGCTGGGGCCGCAGGCCCTGGGTGGAGACGTGCTCGGGAGGGGCTTTGGAAGCTTGCGTGCCAAGGCTTATTAGCAGAGCTCTAGGCAAAGAGGTGCAGGAGCCCTCGCCTTGATGGCTTCTGTGGTGGGCCAGTCCTTCAGGATGCCGGGCCTTGACTTCCCTCTGGACAAGGAGGGTCAAAGGGCTCCTGGCCCCCAGTGAAGAAAGAGGGGTCCAAGGTTTCAAGGCACAAGGGCCGGAGAGTAGGGTGGGCATGGCAGAGGGCGGGCAAAGGCTGAACAGTGGGACTCGCTGTCAGTGAGAGGTGCTAAGCGCCTCCCTCCACTCAATGTGGTCTCCATCTCTGTCAGGAGAGCCTTGGGCTCCTGGCTGGGGAGACCCCGGGGTGGGGGGTGAGGGAGTAGGGCCCTGGGCTGCGGAGGAGGCTGGGGCCCCAGGCCTGGGGTCTGACTCTGGAGGGCAGGGTGGGTATAGCTGGAAGGGGGTCACCCAGGGGGTCAGAACTGGGCACTAGGGTGAGGCCTCCAGAATAGCCGTGGTCTCTACCTGATCGTCTCCGAAAGTGGGGGGATGGGGTGGAGCCCGGGGGGTGGGGGTAGGGGAGGGAAGAGGGAACCAAAGAGGAAGTGGGGGGAGGGAGGGAGAGGAGGCCGGGTCTGGCCCCATGCTGAGTCACCGCCCACGGGGCCCAGGGCGGGCCCTCGGGGCCACGGGCAGGGCGCAGGGGTCTCAGGGAGCCACGGGGAGGGCTGGGGGCCCTCGAAGCAGGAGTCAGGAGGAGGAGCGGGCGGCCCGAAGAGTACCTGCCGACGGACAGACAGACAGTGCAGCCACCCATAAAGTAGAAAGCACTACTAACAGCGCTGGAGGGTGTAGTGTTTCCTACTTTATGGATGAGTGTACTGTGGGCTTCAGAGACCGCGCCGCCGCCGCCCGCCACCGAGTTCCTCCGCGTTCGGGACCGCGCGTGACAGGTGAGCCCCTCAGCTGCCCTCCCCACCCCGCCCAGACCCCTGGAAGGTCGCCGCTGCCCCCCGTGGCCTGCCCCTCCTGGGTCCGGCCAACCCGGGAAATGCCGCGTCAGCTCCTCGGCTGCCCCGAGGGCTGGCAGGGTGGACGCCTGGACCTGCTGCAGCTGGGGAGAGGCCCCAGTGCAGGCCCAGCCACCAGAGGACAGATGCCAGGATGAGGAAGAGGCGGGAAGGGAGGGGAGATGGAGGGGAGGGGGGGCGTGCCTGGGACCCCAACACTAATAAAGAATGGACTCTGCTGCTGCTTTGTCTGAGACTCTGTTGCTGGAGTTGGGGGTGGGATGAATGGGCTTAGCAGGCACATGGATGCGGTGGGCACACAGAAGGGCTGGGGGGTGCGGAAACCACTCTCTCTCCTGAGAGAAATGGGTTTGCCTCTGCCTGTGAGACCAGAAGGGGGCTCTGGGCCTGGTCGGGCCTCACCCTGAGGAGGAAGGGCATGCCTGGGCCGAGGACCTCCCTGCAAACCGAGGAAAGTGGGCAGGACTTTGAGGGGCAGGGCTGTGAGGGGCCCTCCTGCCTTTTACCCTAGCTCTGGCCCTGCCCTGCCCCACCCTGCTTTTCACACCCTGAAACTGAAGGCTGCCTACCTCTAAGTTCTAATCTTTAAAAGTCTAGGGGGTCCTGTTTTTTTTTTTTTTTTAATTCATTTATTTATGGCTGCATTGGGTCTCCATTGCGGCACGCGGAGTCTCTCTAGCTGCGGCAAGTGGGGGCCACTCTTCGCTGCGGTGCGCTGGCTTCGCATTGCGATGGCTTCTCTTGTTGCAGAGCACGGGCTCCAGGCACAGGGCCTTCAGTAGTTGTGGCACATGGGTTCAGTAGTTGTGGTTAGCGGGCTCTAGAGCGCAGGCTCAGTAGTTATGGCGCACGGGCCCAGTTGCTCCAAGGCATGTGGGATCCTTCCGGACCAGGGCTCGAACCCGTGTCTCCTGCATTGGTAGGCAGACTCCCAACCACTGTGCCACCAGGGAAGTCCTGTTTTTTTTTTTTAAACATCTTTATTGGAGTGTAATTGCTTTACAACGGTGTGTTAGTTTCTGCTGTATAACAAAGTGAATCAGCTATACATATACATACATCCCCACATCTCCTCCCTCCTGTGTCTCCCGCCCACCCTCCCTATCCCTAGGGCGTCCTGTTAGTATAAGAATTGGGCACAAACTCACCGTGGCTCGCACAAAAAGCATCGTATATGTAGACAAGGGCACAGATGCTAATACGCAAAGCATACACCAGCACATGAGTGCATTTACACAGAGGGCCCCATACACATAAGCTATCAACACATGTATAGGGAATTCCCTGGCGGTCCGTTGGTTAGGACTCTGCGCTTCCACTGCCGGGGGCCCGGGTTTGATCCCCAGTCAGAGAAGTAAGATCCCACAGGCTGCGTGGTGCGGCCAAGAGAAAACACACACACACACACACACACAAACACACATGCACATTTACAGTGGTATATATACACGTGACATGGCCGGCATGTCACACAGTGACACCCAGGATATACCCACACTCAGGACACATACATCTTCAGTAGTACACACACATGCAGTGATATAAACACATATGTGTGTCACAGATAAAAGAGCATACGAATACACACGTGGTGACATTCACATAATAAACACATCGGTTCCGTACACATATACATATAGTGACATGTTCATACATGATGAATATACAATAGAGGCATGGCTATATATATATCTAGATATATAGATATCAATAAAACCATGTCATTTATGTCATTACATATTCTCATGCCTGTATGAGAGTGTGCCGTTATATATTGTGTAACGTCATCCATATACATTTATCATGACATACGTGTTGTAATTTATACACTCAAACAATCATAGCCTCACGTATACATCCCAGCGCATGACACTGTGGCAAGTGATATATACACAATGGCACATACACAGAAACATGCATACCTATATACCCAATGAGACCACAGACATATAATAGCATACATGCATACATACATATATCTGTGTATGTATATAAAATAATAGTGTCCCCCCACATATATAGAGACAAATTTATGTCTATCCTGTATATATGTACTATAGACACACATGCACCCTGACATAAACATCAGCGACACACCTCATGCAGTGGTGCACACATTGATCTGTGCACTGATTTAGGGAAGTGAGGGGGTCACCTCTTTCTCATGCCCCGCCCCCCTGCCCCGCAACAGTTCCATCCGCTCTGGCCTGGGTGGAGCCCACCGTCAGCGGCTCTGTGGCTCAGTGCGGCTGGTGCTATTCCACAGGGGCACCACACGGGGGCCCCCGACCTTAGGCCAGACTGGCTTGAGTCTCAGGTTCAGGTGGACTGAGTCTCAGGTTCAGAGGCCTCTCAGGCCCTTGCCGACATCCGTGTCTCTGGGGATTCCACCTAGGCCTCTTCCCCCATATAGAGGGTGGCTTACGGGTCTGGGAGTTCCACATCCTTGTCCCCAAATGCCATTTTCCCATAGCAAAAAGGCCCAAGACTAGACAGAAGATGAGCTTCCTGACAGTCTGGGGCTAAGCCAGCCCAACAGGCCGCGTGGCCTTCCCTGCTGGCCCGAGACGGCCAGGTTGCCCCCAAAATGCAACCTGCCAGGAGCAAGCGAAAGCAATTCCCTCAGCCTATTTCCACCTCTGTCTCTTTGCTTCTATCTTCTTGTTGTCATTACCTTGATTTCCCTGTCTCTCTCTTTGTTTCATCTCAAATCCCATCTTTTCTATTCCTGCCATTCTCCATGGCTGGATCCCTTGTCTATCTGTCATACCAACTCCTGTCTCTGTCTCTACCTGGCTTGGGCTGGGACTGATGTGGGGAGAACTGTCTGCAGCCCCCCTGTCTCTGTACCCTGGAAAATGTGGGTGTGTGTGTGTGTGAGGGGTGGGAGGTCACATGTTGGGGGCACTGGGCCGAGATCCTCTAAGGAACCTGCTCTTCCCTCTGTCCCGACACTGCCTGCCGGTCCAGCCCACCAGTCCAGCGCCATCACCATGGAAACCAGCAGCCGACTTCCTATTGGTGGGCAGGAGGGGAGGGGGGAGGGGAGAGCTGGCTCTCCCTTGCTCACCCCCTTATTCTGAGGCTCAGCCCTCCTCGGCGCCCACCATTTCGGGGCTCCGGGACTGTAGGGGACCCTTCCAGTCCCCAGAGCCGAGGCCAGCAGGGACAGAGACTATGAGGCAAGCAGCCCACCGACCCAGGCCTCCTTAAGACCAGCCCAGCCGCCTAGCAAGCTGGCGGGCAGCAGCGGAGAGAGAAGGAGATAAAGGACCACAGCAGACCTTTGGGGATCAGCCCAGCAGCTCCTGTGGACCCTAGCCAGGCTGAGGGATCGTGATGGATGGTCAGACTCACAGCCGCTGACGGACACACCATGACAGCGACGCACACAGCAGCACAGCACTGAGACACTCAGACACAACCGGTGACAGCATCACACACTGCCACAGCCCTGCAATACAGACAGCCACACTCACGGAAACAACTGGTCACTGAAACAGGCACAGACAGTGTCACACAGAGCCACTACCCCCTGGCACGCATAAGTGGGGGAACCCATCCTCCAAACACACACAGCAGCGCTGACCGGCACAGGCAGACCTGGAGACACACGCACACCCTCACCTGGGCGCTGCTGTCGGTGGCCTCTGCACATCCTCCCCACCCCCCACGGGGACACCCTCGCTCCTCCACACACTTGTGCGCACACACAGCCACGAACAAACACGCCTCGCATACCCCCAGCTCAGCTCTGGCAGCCCCGACTCCTGCAGCCTCCTTTGTGGGTGAGGAAGAACTCAGTCAACCTTGGATGGAGCTTCGGTGAAGCCAAGAGCTCAGAGAGGAAAGGGTCTGGCCTGGCGTGACTCTCACCAGCCCTTCCACCTGGCTGGGTGATGTCCCCCCGCCCGGGTCCTGGGGACCCTTGGCAGAACCATGGAGCAACTGACACCCCTTCCCCGGCCGGGGGACCCCGGAAACATGGAGCTGTGGGCACTGCCCGCCTGGCAGAGCTGGACTCCAGGCCAGGGGGGCGAACCTGGAGGTACATCCCCAAGCATTGCCGATACTCCGGCGGCTCTGCGTGTTGGAGACCTGAGGCCTGAGGAGAGCTCCGAGCCCGAGGGAGCCCGAAGCGCCGGGTCTGTGGGGGGCATCCAGCCTGAAAGAACAGAAACTGGGCTGCCCAGCCCCGGGCCGGGAGCACTGAGCTCTGGACTCAGCTGCCAGAGGCTGGAGGGCAAGGAGGTGGAGGCTTTCTCTAAGGTAAGGGCGCTGTGGACGGTTGGGGTCTGTGAGGTCGGGGATCTCACCATGCCCTCCAGCCTGGGCATGACACGTAACTTCACTGCCCACCTCTCTTCTCCGGGCCCATCTCTGTCTGTGGGTTCGTCTCTGTGGCTGCCTGTCCTCCCTTCTTTGGTCAGGAATCTCACTGGCTCCCGTTTTTTGCCATCCGTCTGTCCTTCTGACTCTGCCTTCTCTGTCTGCCTCTGGCCCTCCCCCTCCCCCCTCCATCTGTGAGTCTCCCTCTGACTGTCTGTTTGTCTATGTCTGTCCATCTCCTCTGCAAGTCTCTGTCCTTGGGGGCTGGAGGATACTGGGGGCATGTGGAGGTGTGTGATGGAATCAGAGTCCAGAGGAAGCAGATTCAGGGGAGGGGGCTCAGTGCTGGGCTGAGCCAGGGAGGACAAGTTTTTGGGTTGGTACGAGCAGTCTCCTGTAGAATATGGAGGGACCAGGACTTTGGGGGACTCAGGGGCCCTGAGGAGCCTGGAGGAGTGGGGATGGGAGCTCAAGCTGGCATTTCCCAAGAGGGGAAGATGGGCAGGGATGGGAAGAATTGAGGACTAGCAGACAGGGTCCCAGGGTTGGGGGACGCTAGTGTCGGCAGGCAGGACTAAACAACCCCTTCTCCTGGGTCTCCTGTGCTCCCTCCGAAGGCCTGAACTGTGTGGGAGAACCTTCTCGTCTCCATGTCTCCTTGGTCTGTGGAGGGGGAATGCTTCCCTATGGAGGGCTCTGAGTTCCACAGGTAGGGTGGGTTCCTGAGTCGCTGTGCCCTGTCCTTTCCCACGCCAGGGCAAGCTGAAAATGGGCTTTGGGGACAGGCCCAATCTGGAGCTGCTGAGGGCCGTGGGGGAGCTGCAGCAGCGCTGTGCCATCCTTAAGGAGGAGAACCAGATGCTGGTGAGGCTTGGAAAGCGAGTCCTGGGTCCTGGCTGGCGCTGGGGGGAGGCAGACTCAGACACCCTGGGCCTCTGCCTCGGCGTCCTTCTCATCCCATGAGCGTCACTCCAAGTGGGAGCTCCATGGAGCTGACATGACCCCAGGACCCGGAGAGGGTGGACCCCTACCTAGAGCTGCCAAGGACTCTAGCCCAAGTCCCGGGCTGTTTAGGATTGGGTCTGGGGGGTGCTCCCCACATGCCCCAATTCTGGCTGACCCCTTGTCAGAGGAAGAGCAGCTTCCCCGAGACGGAGGAGAAGGTGCGGAGACTGAAGCGGAAGAACGCAGAGCTGGCGGTCATTGCCAAGCGCCTGGAGGAGAGAGCCCGGAAGCTGCAGGAGACCAACCTGCGGGTGGTGAGGCTGGGAAGCCACTGGATGGAGGCTGGGCGACCAGGGAAGAGGGGCGCCGGGGCTGGGCCGGAGGGTGTGAGGCTTGGGAGTCACGGACTCTTAGCACCTCGGAAAGCAGGAGCCCAGGGGCTGAGGTGTAGGAAGGGCAAATGCCAGCCAGGCTAGGAGGCTGAGGGTTTCTGGAGCTACAGGAGGGAGGGAAGGGCTGGGCGGGGAGTTCCTGAGCGGGCTGGGAGCAGGATTCTGGATTACCACCTGCTGGTGCTGGCTACAGCCTCCCCCTGAGCTCATCTCTGGGTGCAGATCTGCTGGGGGCAGGGATGAAAGCCCATCACAGTGGCAGCCCTCAGTTAGCAGCATCCTTTGGGCCTAAACTAGGACGTGCGGTTAACCCTTTCACTCCTGCTTGAGGATTGCAGGGATTGGGTCAAAGGGAGGCTGTTGGTCTCCTGAGGGTAGATCCAGACCCAGGGTAGAAGCAGGAGGCCACACTTCTAGGTTCTCATCCTAGCCCCTCCTGTGAGAGGAGCTGAGGATTGGGGGACTGCTCCAGCCCTCAGATGACCGTCGGCCTTGCCCCTCCTCTGGCCAGGTGAGCGCTCCCATGCCCAGTCCAGGGGCCAGCTTGGAGTTGTGCCGGAAGGCCCTGGCCCGCCAGCGAGCCCGGGACCTCAGTGAGACAGCCAGTGCCCTGCTGGCCAAGGACAAGCAGATTGCTGCCTTGCAGCGGGAGTGCAGTGAGCTGCAGGCCAGGCTCACCCTGGCTGGCAAGGTGCGAGGAGGCCCTGGTCACCCCTTCCAGCTCAGCCCTACACGGGGCCGCCTGCTCGGCAGTGTGGGATGTGGACTGAGATGTTAATGAGATGCAAATAAAGCGAGAAGGTGGAGGCTGCTGGGGAGCAGGTTCCCCTGGCAACGGCCCAGGTGGCAGCGGGGAGAGAAGGAGCTTGAACCGAAGGGGGAGGAGCCATGAGTCCCAGACCCGGGAATTTCTGTGCTCCGGGCTTCAGGCTTCATGCCAGTGGGTCTGACTGTATGAATCCACACATATCTCACACTGGTGTGAAGAGATGTTCTCAAGGCATTTAGCACAGTGCCGGGTACGCCGTGAGTGCCCAGTAAACGAGTTCCTGGGAATATTTGCACACGGGCTAGCGGAAGCATGTGCTCTCTAAGCATGCATCTATGACCAGGCATGTATGCATGGGAGGGTGTGTACCTTCTCCCGCCCCGGAGCCCCTCCAGTCAGGCGGAGGGCGGGCTCTGCTGGGCATGGCGTGGGGCGGGCAGGGGTTAGGCCCGACTCCCTTCCTTGTCCCGCGACTCCAGGAGGGCCCCCAGTGGCTCCACGTGCGGGACTTCGACCGGCTGCTGCGGGAGTCCCAGCGGGAGGTGCTGCGGCTGCAGAGGCAGATCGCCTTGCGCAACCAGAGGGAGCCGCCCCCGCCGCCTCGGCCCCCAGGCCTGGCCGCCCGGGCCAGAGCAGGGGCGCCCGCCCCCGGGGCCCCGGGAGAGGTGAGCGTCGACGCATGGGCAGGTGTGTGGGTGTGCGGAGATGGGGGTGGGAGCGGCTCGGGGGATCTCCCCCTGCACCGCGCTCAGGGCCCCGACGACGCGGTGGTGGCGTGCGCACTGCAAGGGCTTGGGGGACTGTCCCCAGCTGGGAGCAGGGTCCTCTGCCCGGCCTCCCGGGGCTCGTACCTGCGCCGCGCCCGCCCCCGGAGGCTCGGGGTCCGCCCTCCGCAGGCCTGAGGCCCGCGGCCCGCCCCGCCGCCCCTGCCGTGCCGCCAGTGGTACGGCCCGGCTGCAAATCCCCGGTTGCCCTGGCAGCCACCCGGGGCCCAGCCCGCGCCGCCGCCTCCCGCCGCAGCCGCCGCAGCGCGGGGACGCCCCCTTCAGCGCCCGCCTGGTCCGTCAGGCCCGGCCCGGCTACTCGGGGGCGGCAGTGTGTCCGTCCCCAGCTCCAGGTACGGGCGACCCTCACTGGGCGCCGGGCTGAGGTGGCCCCTGGTCCGAGGGCTAGGGGCCCCGCTCCGGACCCCCAGGACTTAGAGGTCTGGCTCCTCTCCATCCTCTGTACTGGGCTGTACTTAGGTCCGCCTTCTTCCGGGAAGAGGGGAGGGAGAAGGGACCTCCTGACGACCAAGGCCTCAGGGCGTGGGATGCTTCTTGCTCAGGTTTTGCCCCTCTGCCTGGCCCAGAGAGGAAGATGCATCGCCCATCAAGACCTGTCCTCCGGAGTTTGCACGGATAACTGGGACGTGCAATAGGGTGGGCTTGGTGGAAGCTGCGAGGAGGGTCTGGCCAGGTCTGCAGGCTCTGGGCCAAGCCCAGATTCTGTGGATCCATAACCCTTAGCTCTGGGGACACCACATCCCTGGGGGCCCAGGCAGCCTCCTAGTTCTCTGCCAGTCGCTGAAGGACACCCAGGACAGTTATTGAGTGCAGAGCAGGGCCGGAAGCTAAAAAGGGAAAGCTTTGGCCTGGATAAGGGACCCATCTCCCAGGGCACGCACGGGTCTCAGGATCTCAAAGCACTGTGTCTGGAGGACACAGGGGTGCAGCCTCTGCTCTTCCACATCAGCTGGAGATGAGGGGATGTGGTGGGGGGGCAGACAGCACCCCTACTTCCCAGGCAGGGATCTCTTTGCTGACCGTGAGATGGGGTGGGAACCTCCCTCAGACAGGGGGGGCTGGGGGTAGGCTGCCCCGCGGCCCTCTTCTCAGGTGCCAGCCCTCTGCCCCTGGCCATTTCCAGGCCACGCCCCAGGAGGATGTGGAAAACCCACCCGTGGTCCTAGGGGAGCCAGAGAAATGGCAGAGGGTGCAGCAGCTGGTAAGTCCCAGGTCGAGGGCTGGAGGAGACCCATTCTGGGTGGATCTGCCTTCCCACATGAGGAGCTCCATTTGACCTCACAGGAATCAGAGCTCAGCAAGAAGCGGAAGAAATGCGAGAGCCTGGAGCAGGAAGCCCGGAAAAAGCAGAGGCGATGTGAGGAGCTGGTGAGCGCCCAGCCTGGAGGGCCTCCCGGGGGGGCCAGCTCCGCCCTTCCCTCTGGCCAGCCAGGTGGTGGGCTCCCCTCAGCTCTGCTTCCTTCCCTCCTGCCCAGAGAATGTGCTTTTCCCCCCCATCTGCGGGGCTCCCCTTTCCTGGCTGATGCAGGTTCCAGGTTGGGGAGAGCAGTGTCCTCTGTGTGGGGAGAGGAGGAAGGTGGGCGCTGGGACCCTCCCCAGAGGTCCTCTGGTCTCGCAGGAACTGCAGCTGAGGGAAGCCCAGAGTGAGAATGCCCGCCTCGCGGAGGAGAACTCTCGGCTCAGTGGGACAGCCACGGAGAAGGAGCAGGTAGCAGCTCTGCCCAGGTCCTGCTAGGCCCCCGGCCTCCAGGCAAAGGGCTGTCTCCCCCACCCACCGCCCCGGACTGGGCTAGATTAGGAAGCATATTCTTACCCCTGGTGAGCATGCTGGGGGTTGAGGCTCACACCCTGCACTCCCTGGCGCTGCCCGCTCTCCAGGTGGAATGGGAGAACGTGGAGCTGAGGGGCCAGCTCCTGGGAGTGACGCAGGAGAGGGACTCGGCCCTTCTCAAGAGCCGGGGCCTGCAGAGCAAGCTGGAGAGCCTGGAGCAGGTGCTGAAGGTGAGGGGCCTGTGCGGGGGTGGGGCGGGGGTGGGGGGGGCCTCGGTCCCTGGCACAGGGAGAAAGTGGGACAGTGGCACTCTGTGGGGCACTAGGGAGTAGACCGAGTCCTGGTGCCGCTGGCCCTTCCCTTCTCTAGCCTCAGTTTCCTTTTCGACAGAGAGTGTCTGGAACACACGGTGTCTGAGGCACCCTCATCTTCGATCTATAGGAACAGTAGAGCAGGGCTTGGGCCTTGACGCAGGCTCTTGCATTTCAGCACATGCGGGAGGTGGCCCAGCGGAGGCAGCAGCTGGAGGCGGAACATGAGCTGGCTGGGCTTTGCCTGCAGGAGAAGCAGGAGGAGGTCCGGAGGCTGCAGCAGGTGGGCGCAGGGTTGGGGGGGTCGGAGTGGGGGAAGGGTGGTAGGTTGCCGGACCCCCAGCTTTACCGTCACTCACTCGTCCAGTGGGTATTTACTGAGAACCCATTGTGTGCCAGGCACTGTGCCGGGCGCTGGAGGGACCGGGAGGGGGCAAAGGTCAGGTCCCTGACGGATCAGCGAGTAAACAGATCCAGGAGTGAGATGACCCCGGTCATGGACAAGCGAGGTGGGGGAAGTGACCAGGGTGATGTGACACAGAGTGGCTGGGGTGGGGGGGAGTGGCCTCTTTAGAGAGCTCTGCAAGGAAGGCCTCTAATACCTCAGGGGCCGGAAGGAGCCAGAGGATGTGCACTCCAGGGAAGGGGAATAGAAGTGCCAAAGCCCTGCGGCAGGAAGGAGCTCGGGGGTGCAGACCAGTGCGGCTAGAATGTAGTAGGATGGACAGAACAGCCGGAGTGGGCAAGAGCCAGGTCACATCAGGCCTCAAAGGTCACGGGAAGGGTTTGGATATTTCGCTCTCTGGGTAGTTAGAAGCTGTTGAAAGGTCCTGAGCAGGGGAGTGGCGTGATCTGATTCATCATTTTAGAAGATCGCGCTGGCAGCACTGCGAAGGATGGACGCGGGAGCGGGCACGGAAGCAGGGTGGTCAGGTGTCGGGTGGCTGCAGGGGTCCAGGCGGGAGAGGATGGCTGTGTGGATTAGGGTGTAGGCAACACAGATGGAAAGAAGTGGATAGATTTGAAATATTATTTGGGCATAGAACTGACAGGATTCACCATGGGATTCCAGTTGAGTGCCCATTCTTTCACCCGTTTGCTGACGAAATGGAGGGTGAGGCTTTTCACTCTCCAGGAGTGAGGGATGAAGGGCCTCAGATTTGAGAGGTAGGGAATCCTGAGTTCTGTTTTGGCCAACTTTGGGTTGTGTGTTAAACACTCAAGTGGAGATGTCCGTAGACAGCTGGGTTTATGAGTCTCGAGTCCTGGGGACGCGGGTCTTGGAGACAGGTTTTGTAGTATTCAGTGTGTCTAGTCGGGTGACTCGAGGGGACCCTTTGGGAGAGAGTAAAAGCAGGCCCAGCACTGTGCCCTGCGGCGCCCTAACACTCCGGAGGGGTAGAAGATGAGCCGGCAGGAGAGGCTGAGGAAGAGCTTCAAGAGAGACAGGAGGGAAACCCTGAGGCAGGAGGTCCTGGGAAGAGAGAAGCAGTCTGAGGCCCCTCTCGACCCCGTTGCCTTCTGACTCCATTCTGGGTGGGAGTCAGAGGGAGGAACCCTCAGCCCCTTCCCAGCCTGCTTCCCTCTCCCTCCCCCATCCTCTCGCTTCCTCCCCTTTCTTCTCTCCCTTCACCCTCCCTACCCTCCTCCCTTCCATCACACTCTATCCCACCCCCATTCCTTATCCTTCTCCTCTATCGTTTTGCCTCCTCCCACCTGTAGGCCCAGGCAGAAGCCCAGAGGGAACACGAAGGGGCTGTGCAGCTGCTGGAGGTGGGTCCCTGGGGGTGGCCATTAGCTCTGCCCGCTTGGCTGGAGAGGTTCAGAGAGCGCTGGAATGGGTGGCGTGAGTGTGTGGGGAGTGGGCTCCCAGGAAGGGCCGCTAAGTGCTCTGGGGCCTGGGGGGATCCCCTTCCCCTTTGGCCCTGCAATATCCTTCCATTCAGCAATTGCTTGGTCAGTCTAGGGAGCTGACTGGGCGGGGTCCGCTAGGGTCCCTCTTTCCTTCCCTCCCTCTCTGGGCAATGACCTACAGGGTAAGGGTTCTAACCTTTCCTCTGTGCTTTCCTCTCCTGCCACAGTCCACCCTGGATTCCATGCAGGTACGTCCTCCTGATTCCCCACCTCCCTGCGGGGGGCCTCCCCAACACCACTCCAGGCTGGCCGAGCTGCGTTTCCTCTCTTAGGTCTAAGTGGTTCCAACCCTCATGTCCAACGACGGGGGTGCGACTGGTAGCAGACCTGAGACTCCGTAGGTGGGCTGGGATTCTCACAGGACATGTGGGCCACCCCCTCGTCCCAGATCTGCCACTGTGCTTGGCAGACACAGGCCCTGCCCTCCTCTAAAACCTAGCCGCTGAGACCTTGAGGAAGTTGCTTGCCAGTGTAACCCATGATCTCCTTGACGGGGACTCTCCTGATCCCTGAGAAAAATTCCTGGGAATTGGCTCATTCCTGCCACAAAGATGCCCCTGGCTCCCGTGTGGGATCTCTCCGGGGACTTCTCTGAGGGCAGGGATTTGGGTCACTGACTGTGGCAGGGTGACAAGCCACAGAGCTGAGAAAACTGCTGAAGTGATACTGTGGTGGTGATGGGGGTAGGGCGACCCCTTTTGGCCGAGAAAGCGGCCGCAAGCAGGAAGTGCCGCCGCCTGGGGCGCGAGGCCTCGCTGCAAGAGGCAGGGCTGGGAGTGAGGCTGGCCCACAGCTCCCGGTCTTACCCTCAGCTGCACAGTATTTGGGGCAGTGGGGCAGCCAGGCTGAGGGCTGGTGCCCAGGCCTAGGGGCTGGGCAGATGTGATGTGAAGCCTAGTGCGGGGCTGTGTGGAGATGGCACAGCTTGGGTCTGCCAGCTTTGGTGGGTCTTGTGGCTTATCGTGGGTCTTGGCCCAGGTCCGGGTTCGAGAGCTGGAGGAACAGTGCCGCAGCCAGACTGAGCGCTTCAGCCTCCTGGCGCAGGAGCTCCAGGCCTTCCGCCTGCACCCGGGCCCCTTGGATCTGCTCACCTCCGCCCTGGGCTACAGTACCCTTGGGGACCGCCCGCCACCCCCCTGCTGCTCCACCCCCCAGCCCTGCCGGGGGTCTGGCCCCAAAGGTAAGGTAGACCCCAGTGACATTAGCCTGGAATCCCCAGGTCTGGGGTTTTTTGTATAGAGCAGAACTCAGAGTCAGAGAAGGCTAGCAACTCACCCAAAATCACACAGCAAGTTAGAGCCAGGTCTGGCTTGAACCAGGCTCCAACGGGGAAAAAACAAGCCCGCGGGGAGCATCTCGGCCTGCTGCTCCTCCCCCTTCAACAAGATCTCTGTGGCCGTGGCTGGGAGGTGGGCACTAGGAGGCAGTAGCAGGCAGTATGGGCTGGTGAAGAGCCAGCTGGGCTTCAGTCGGATCTCGCGGTCCCAGCTCCACTCACTTAACGGTTCACGATGCTGGTAACGCTGTGCTCTGTGGGCCGTGAGTTCTGAGCTGTAAGACAGGAGCACCCAGCGCACCTCATCAAGCTGCTCTGAGGAGCCCATGAGATAATATATGTAAATCACCTCTACCTCCGCTTTGTAAGTTCCCCCCCACCCAGTATTTCCCTTCTTGTAAGGAAACTTGGCCGTGGAGGGCCTGAGCCCTAGATCTAAGAGGACCCTTGGTCCCTGGTCGCTCCTCAGGCCACAGACCCCAAGGCTACATGTCATCTTTTCTTTAGACCTTGACCTCCCGCCAGGCTCCCCAGGGCACTGCACCCCAAAGTCTTCCGAGCCTGCCCCTGCCACCCTTGCTGGGGGCCCCCGAAGGACGGCCAAGAAGGCAGAGTCTCTGTCCAACTCCTCTCGCTCCGAGTCCATCCACAACAGCCCCAAGTCATGCCCTACGCCCGAGGTCAGTGCTGGGGCGGGGCCTGGGGTCTGGCTCTGCCATGGGGAAAGGGGGTGGGGAGGTGACCCAGGAGTTGGGTGGCCGCTGGCCTGTGTGGGGTCCCAAGTGGAGCCAGGACCCGGGAGGGAGGGGTCCGTGGATTCCTCCTGGTGGGCGGGGAGCTCAGGTGGGGCCCATCCCACCCTCCTGCAAGCCCTCCCTTGGGGCCGCCCAGCCCCACCCTTCTGGGGCCCAGAGAGGCCCTAGAGTCCTGGGCTGGATGGAGGCAGGCACTTCGGCGCCGGGATCCACCTGGTGGGCTGGTCCTGAGTGTCTGTGGCAGAAGCAGGCAGTCCTCTGTGGAGGAGCGCAGGTTCCGGGATTCAGGTCCCAGCTTTGTCTTAGGCAAGTCGCTGCCTCTTTCTGGGCTTCGGTTTCCTTGTCTGGATTTGGAACTAATAACCCTGCCTCGTGAGGCTGCTGTGAGGATTACGTGAAAAAATACAAGGGTGGTACCTCCCTCAGTGCCGGGCACACCGTAGACGCTTAACGTGTGGCCGCTGTTACCACTACCAAATTCTTTGGTATCACTCGCAACCCCTCCGATCACCTCATCCCTCTCTCTACCTTCCAAACCCCAGAAGGTGTGTGGGCCGGGAGGGTGGTCAGGAGCAGCCCTGCCGCCCCGGGTGGTTTCAGGGGCTAGAACCCAGCCGCGGCCTCTACTGCCCCCTTGTGGAATGGAGCGGTGGTGCTGGCTTTGGATGCCCCGGTTTCCGCTCCCAGTACCCTCGTCATGGGGCCTTCTCAGCTCCTTCTGCCTCCTGGCCTCCAGCTCTACACCATCGGAGTGCTTGGCGGCGTTTTTACCTTAAGGAGACAGACTGTCATGGGACACCCTCTCCAGCCCCTCCCCCACCGGTGTGGCTGGCCCCCTTTCCGATGGGGAAAGTGGTCTTATTTACTGGGCTGGTGCAGAAAAGAGGCCGGGGCTCAGGGAGGGATCCAGTTTACCTCCCCCGCCCTCGTCCCTTGAGCCAGGGCATCTGGACTCCACCAGGCCCTGCCGGCTCAGGTGCTGAGTTAGAAAACATCGGGGCCCATCGCTGCCGGCCTTGCCCGGCATCTGCTCAGTTTCTCTTCTCAAAACGGTGGGTCCTCCTCTGCCTGCTTTGCCTTTGGCCCCTGGCTCCTGGAGGGGACTGGCCCTTTCTGCGTGTCCGCAGGTGGACACAGCCAGCGAGGTGGAGGAGCTGGAGGCAGACAGCGTCTCCCTGCCGCCAGCAGCCCCGGAGGGCAGCCGGGGAGGAGCCAGGATCCAGGTCTTCCTCGCTCGCTACAGGTGGGCCCTCACCCCTGCTCCCCATTTCCCCAGCACTTGGGCTGTAAGGTAGTGGGGTGGGGGGGCGGTGAAGAGCGAGGCCTCTGGAGACAGCGGGGGTGGGGCAGGGACCCCAGCGGGACATGTCCTCTTAGCCTCGTTGGGTGCAGTGGGTGCTCCACGTGGTTAAAGGGGGACAACCAAGTCTCCGTAGAGGCCGAGTGCACTGGGGGAGAGGACACAGGACACGGAGACAGAACGTCAGTTGCTGTCCTCCGCCTCCCAACAGCTACAACCCCTTCGAGGGCCCCAATGAGAACCCAGAGGCAGAGCTTCCGCTTACCGCTGGCGAGTACATCTACATCTATGGCAACATGGACGAGGATGGCTTCTTTGAAGGTAGGAAGGTAGTGGGGTCATTCTGTCCATTCGCCTGCTTTTAAGCTCCTCTTCCCGAAGACTCCACCCATCTGTATCCTCTCAGCCCACTGTAACTTCTCAGGCTCAGCTGAAAGGCATCCAGAGACCCGGCAGCTCGCGGGGAAAGGGAAAGGAAAGGGAAAGGGAAAGGAAGGGCCGTGGGAGCAGCTGGTCTGACTCCAGACCTGCCCAGAGCAAGACAGGGCCTACGACGGTCCAGGTGGCGGACAGAATGCCACAGGGAATTTCGGCTAAGTTCATTCTTGTGCTGGCAGACAGGGCATGGCAGTGCTTAGCACTAGTGACCTCGAGGTCAGGCATGGGGCATAGATCTGCTGCTGTGCCCCAAGCAGTGTGGGGAGGAGGAATCAGGGTCCAGAGCCCAGGAAAGGGTGCTAACAAGCGGTTAGCAGTTGTCAGGGCCCCGGCAGGGCGTGAGCTTCAGGGCAGTTCTACAGTGCCCGTGGGATGGGGCAACCGCGGCGGATGCCCCATTACTGAGACTGGGCAACAGGGCGGGGCCTGCAGAAGAAATAGCCTGGGAGACTCCGCACGGTGGCCCTGGCCAGGCACCAGGCTGCGTCCTTCCGCAGTAGGGAGGATGGCACTGTACGGAGACTGGGATGCGTCTGCACAGGGCAGGGTGAGAGCTGCAGCCGTGGGGATTTAGGAAAGTGGTTAGGTCTGGGCCTGTAACACGCAAAGCTTTCAGAGCCTGCTCAGCCTCTCCTCCTTGGGCCCCACGCCTGCTGTTTGAGTAGGTGCTGGGAATGATGGTACACAGCTAAATTCTCTATAAGGATGGATAATGGAGAGCAGGATTAAATAGCTCCCGGGAAAACGCTTTTTTTAATTAAAAAAAAGTGAAAACACCAACACCGTTGTTTGGAGGGGGGCAGCTAAAACATAAATATTAACTAATTACTAGAATTTGAGCTATGCAGTTTGGGATAGATTGAAAGGCCTGTAGACAACTGGGTGTAGGATGCCCTATCCCTCCTCATACTTCGGCTAAGTGACTGCTTCATCTGTGTCTGGTCCCACCTGGGCTGCTCTCAGTGGCTCAAGCTTCAGGAGCACAAGACTGACTCTGGCCCAGGCTCCAGCACCAGCCTGTCAGGGCTGTGGATCCGCTTAGTTGGTTCCTACCGTTAATCTCACGCCCCATAGTGTTAGTGCTTATATTAATTTCCTAGGGCTTCTGTAACAAATTTCCACCAACTGGGTGGCTTAAAACAACAGAAATGTGTTCTCTCACAGTTCTGGAGGCCAGAAGTGTGAAATCAAGTTGTTGGCAGGGCCACACTCCCCGCTGGAGGCTCTAGGGGAGAGTCTGTTCCTTGTCTCTTTCAGTTTCTGGTGGGTCCAGGTGTTCCTTGCTGTGGCCACATCGCTCCAGTGTCTGCATCTGTGGTCACATTTCCTCCTCTTCTCTCAGTGTCTCTCCCTATGTGTCTCTTATAAGGACACTTGTCATTGGATTTAGGACCCACCCAGATGGTCCGGGATGATCTCATCTCAAGCTCCTTAACTTAATTGCACTTGCAAAGACACTTTTCCCAAATATGGTCATATTCATAAGATCCAGGGTTTAGGATGTGGACATATTTTGGGGAGACCACCTTTCAACCCACTACAGTGCTCACGTTATCTAATTTATTGAAAGTCCCTTTTGTTTCTTCTTCAAGTTTCTTACTTTTTGTTTTTCCCTCCTAGCATAAGTAGAGAGAGAGGGTGTTGGGGAACTTACGCGCCTTCCTGCAGCTCAGGCCTGCCTACACCCCCCAAACCCTGGCCCTCGCTCCCCCTTTCTCCCAATAAGGCACACCAGCCACCAGCTCATCTGTTCCCCAGGAATCTTTCTCCTTTTCCCAAATTAGCTGTGACGTGACAGACTGGGTGTCCAATTTCTTGTTTTTCTGATGTCCCACAAACAAAAAACAAATGCTTTATAATACTCTGTTGCCAAGTGTTCAGGGCAACTGGCACAGGGTAACAGAGCTTACCTTCCATCGCTGTCTGAACTGACTGCCAGTCGTACTCCCGCACCCAGGTCTGCTGTGGGTCTACAACCCCTTCTAGAACCCACAGGGGATTCTTTTCTCTGGCAGGTATGTCTTTTGTGTCTAAAGATTCCTTCCCTTACTCTGACCAGATGGGTGTCCCTCTCCCTTTGAGGATGTCTGTTTCCCACACAGGGAAGTTGAGGGGCAGCCCCCCCCCCCACTCCTCAGGCCTGTGTAAAACGACAGTTTTCAAACATATGGAAAAGTTAAATAGTTCAGTGAATGCCTGTGTACCCACCGCCTAGATTCAACTTGTTAACATTTTGCCGTAATTGCCTTTTCCGTATGTAGGTTAAAAAGATGATTGAAAAGCAAGCCGTAGACAGATGGCATTTTACCCAGACATACTTCAACATGCACCTCCTTCTAAGGACATCCTTCTGCATCCTTGCAGCATCACCTGGGAGCTCGTTAGAAATGCAAAATCTCAGCCCCACCCAGACCCAGCTGAGTCAGAATCTGTATTTTAACAGATCTCCAGGTGATTCATATGCACGGTAAAATGTAAGATGTCTGTCCTATATAACTACAATACTGTTATCACACCACTGAGAATTAACAGGAACTCCCCAACCCAGATCTTGACTGCTCCTGTCTTTTAAAAAGCGGTGACAGGTAAATGAATCAGATGCTTAAGACCACCCACTGACCGTTGCTGAAATGCATTTATTGGACTGCTTTTTCTCTACCTCCTCTCTGTCTTCCCCTCCCCTGCCCTCCCACCACCAGGGGAGCTCATGGATGGCCGAAGGGGCCTGGTCCCTTCCAATTTTGTAGAGCGTGTGTCCGACGACGACCTCCTGACCTCCCTGCCTCCAGAGCTGGCTGATCTGTCCCACAGCTCAGGCCCTGAACTCAGTTTCCTGAGTGGCGGTGCGGGTGGCAGCAGTAGCGGAGGCCAGAGCAGCGGGGGACGCAGCCAGCCCAGAACAGAGGAAGAGGCTGCAGGGGACGAGCTCAGGCTGAGCCCCTCGCCCGAGGGCCTGGGTGAGCCCCCTGCTGCGCCTCACCCCCGCTGTCTGGCTGTCCTCAAGCAGCTGGCCCACAGCGTGGTGCTGGCCTGGGAGCCGCCTCCCGAATGCGTGGAGCTGCGTGGCTACCATGTCTGTGTGAATGGGGAGCTGCGGCAGGCCCTGGGGCCCGGGGCGCCCCCCACGGCTGTGCTTGAGAATCTGGACCTGCAGACCGGGCCCCTCCGTGTCTCTGTTCAGGCCCTGACCAGCTGGGGCGGCTCTGACCCTCTGCGCTGTTGCTTGGTGCTAGGGGCCGGGGCCGGGGTGGCACCTAGCCAGCTGCGGGTCCATCGACTGACAGCCACGTCCGCTGAGATCACCTGGGCGCCCGGCAATAGCAACTTGGCCCATGCCATCTACCTCAATGGGGAAGAGTGCCCCTCTGCCTGCCCTAGCACCTACTGGGCCACCTTCTGCCACCTGCGGCCTGGTACACTCTATCAGGCCCGAGTGGAGGCTCAGCTCCCACCTCGAGGGTCCTGGGAACCAGGCTTGGAGAGGCCAGAGCAACGGGCTGCCACCCTGCAGTTCACCACACTCCCAGCAGGTAGGTGGGCTTGGGCGCCTGGTGTCTTTAACACCTGGGAGGTCAGGCCACGGATGGGTCCGAACGGGAGACTGTTGCTACTTGCGTTTTTAGAGAAATGGCAAAGTGGGCTGTTATGTCTGGCTGCATTATTGGGTCTTGTGCCCCCCTCCCCCTAGGCCCACCTGATGCCCCCCTGGATGTGCAGATTGAGCCAGGGCCCTCCCCGGGAATCTTGATCGTCAGCTGGCTCCCGGTAACAATTGATGCTGCTGGCACCTCCAACGGCGTCCGGGTCACAGGCTATGCCATTTATGCTGATGGGCAGAAGGTATGGCCTGGGGACTGCCCACCTGTACCCTGGGATCGAGATGTGGGTCTCTCCTCGCCATGCTCAGAGGCCTAGTCTCCCCAGCCTGGCACAGAGGCTGCCTGGCCCTGGCATTTGGGCACTAAGTAGCAGATTGGTTAAGAGCGTGGGCTCTGGTAGCAGGTGACTGGGATGCCACCACTGAAACCACGTGGCCGGGAGGCTTAGATGAGACGTGGCACGCCGAGGGCGCCGAGCCTGGCACGATGCTGGTCGCGGTGGCGGTCGCGGAGTCCTCACACCTGGCCACCTCAGCCGCCCTTTCCTGTGCTCCTTCCACCCTGCAGATCATGGAGGTGGCCTCCCCCACGGCAGGCAGCGTGCTGGTGGAGTTGTCGCAGCTGCAGCTGCTGCAGGCGTGCCGCGCGGTGGCTGTGCGCACCATGTCGCCCCACGGCGAGTCGGCCGACTCCATCCCGGCTCCCGTCGCCCCTGCCCTGGCTGAGGCCTCCTCGCCAGCCAGGGTCTCCTGCCCCTCCCCACGACTGGGCTCGGAGGCCAGACCGCCCCTCGCTCCAGCCTCCCCAGGGCCTGGAGACCCCAGCTCTCCCCTCCTGTGCCCCAACCCCCATGGAACTCGAGAGCCCCCCGGGGGCTCCCCAGCAAGCTGTCCCGGAGAGACACCAAGAGGATCCTCAGAGGAGCCCCCAGTGCCTGGCTCTCAGGTACCCTGCTGGGGAGAAGGGGAGCAGGTAGAGACTGGGAGAAGGGTCTGGCGCTTGGGCCCTTCCTCAGTGCCTGCCATTCCAGGAGGAGGCTGGGACAGCTGAGCTGGGGGCCCCAGGAGACAGGAAGGCCAGTGAGCCAACCTTGGGAGAGCGAGTTCCTGGCCCTGCAGCTTCCTCCCTGGCCGAGGAGAAGGCTGAGTGGACTGCGGGAGAGGCCCGCCCGGCCCCTGGCTCCATCCAGGGAGCGCTGGCCCAGAGGCTGCCCTGTGCTGAGGCCTGCCGTGCAGGAGACACAGGGCCTGGGCTGAGGCCCAGGGCTGAGGTACGGGGTTGGGGACACTGGGCCACCTCAAGGAATCGAGGCCCCCCTCCCTGCCCTCTGCCAGCCCAGATCCGGCTGTCCTCTCTGCTTGTTCTCTGCTCTGCTCTGGCTCTGGTCTGTGCTGTATGTCTGACCAGCTCTTTGTCACTTTGTCTTCCAGGTTTCTTTCCATTTTGGCTGCCATCCTTCTTCTTCCCCACCCCCTGCTCTGCGTACCCCCCGTATGGGGCATGACCCTGTCTCCCTCTGCCAAGGGACCCCTTTCATTCTGGCTGGGGCTGACCCTGCCAAAGCGCCCTCCCTCACCTCCCTGTTCTCCTCCTTTGTCTGGCCCCTTGCAGAGAGAGGACACGGCCGAGCTTGGGGTCCGTCTGGGGAGCGCCCTTGTGGACCATGGCCGCAACTCAGATCTGTCAGACATCCAAGAGGAGGAGGAGGCAGAGGCAGAGGAGTTGGGTGTCAAGACTTGCTCCTTCCCGAAGCAGGGTGCTGGCAACAGCCTCAGGGACAATGGGGCCAAGGTAACGGGGTGAGGAGGGACTGGTGGGCCCTAGACCTCGGGTTCTGGGGCCCTCTGCCCCACGTGTCAGCAGCGGCTCCAATGCCACCGAGTGCCAGCAACATTCTAGGTGTGTGGCCTGGGCCCTGTCCTGAGCAGCAGATAGGAAGTGGCTCAGGCTTGGCTTCTGCCCTCCTGGAAAGAAAGGGGAGAACGAGGCACTCTTTCTGTAACTTCTCCCCACTAAACCCACCAGACACAAGCGCCCTGGCCATCTGAGAGCTCGTGCTGGGAGCTTCCAAGGAGGGGACGGGAGGCCTCCCTGCTGTTACAGGCATGGCCTGTTCCCTGACGCTTCTGCCCCTCGGGATCCCAGCATCTGGGCAGCCCGTTCTTGGGTGTGCTCCCTAATTCTTCCTCTGGCTCTGCCCCGGACATGCTGTGTGGCTTTGGGCCAGCCTCTCTCTCTGGTCTTTCCTCTTGGAGGAAGCTGAGAGAGGACTATGGGTTACCTGAAACCCCTGCCCTCATCTGAGGGCAAAGGTCACAACTCTGTCCTTTTCCCACGGACCTCTCTCCCCTGCCGCCCTCCTCCCCTACCCCCAGCCCCAGCCCGACCCCTTCTGTGAGACTGACAGCGACGAGGAGATCTTGGAGCAGATCCTGGAGCTGCCCCTCCAGCAGTTCTGCAGCAAGAAGCTCTTTAGCATCCCTGAGGAGGAGGAAGAAGAGGACGAAGAGGACGAGAGGAGGCCGGCGGCAGGCTCTTCTTCCCGGGACCCTGACCCGCCTGAGCCTGCATTCCTGGGGCTGGGCTGTGACAGCGGTCGGCCCCGAGGACCTGGCCTATGTCCTTTGTCTCCCGAGCCCTCCAGGGCTGGGGACCGCCTGGAGGACATGCCTGGACTGGTTGGTGGAAGCAGCTGGAGAAAAGGAAGTGGTTCCCCCGAGAAGCCCCCCAGCCGCAGGCGGTCCCCAGATCCCCGTGAACACTGCAGCCGACTCCTCGGCAGCGGCGGGTCCCAGGCCTCTGGACGACCAGGCCCCGCCCGGGAGAGGGGCGGCCCCCCCGTGGGCGAGGGCGCCAGGGCTGGACCGGAGGCTGGTGGGAGAGGGCGGCCGGCCCCTTCGAGGAGGTGCCCCCGTGGCCCAGCCCCAGAATCGGGCCTGGCCAGCTGCCTCTCCCCCACGTGCTTGGAAATCAGCATCGAATATGATTCTGAGGATGAGCAAGAGACGGGCGGCGGGGGCATCAGCGTCACCAGCTCCTGCTACCTCGGAGATGGGGAGGCGTGGGGTGCAGCACCCACGGGAAGGCCCAGGGGGCCTCCGAAGGCCAATTCAGGCCCCAACCCCTACCCACGCCTCCCGGCCTGGGAGAAAGGGGAGCCAGAGCGGAGAGGCCGCAGTGCCACTGGCAGAGCCAAGGAGTCACCCTCCCGGGTCCGTGCCCTCCCCCCTCCCTGGGCAGCCCCCTGCCTGCTGCCGCCTGGTGGCCCTGCTTGCTGCCCACCGGCCGCTCCCATTCCACGCTGCCGTCTCCATCAGCAGAGATGGGGCTGGGCCTCCAGGCTCGCTCACCCGCCTCTTCCCACCCACATTCCACTGCTTTGCTGCTTCTGCCAGTCGGAACTGGGATGCACAGTATTCTGTGGCCATACGTCGCCAGTTGCCGCCCGCCGGCCCCCTGCCTTCGGGCCGGGGGCCCTTTCCTCTGCTTAGCTAGTTACATCTTCGGGACACTGACTGTGATGTCCGGCATCACCCAACCCTGACACCGAGAAGAGGCACTCCTCTCCCACGCTCCTCGGCCAACTCTCAGATCTAACCTTAGTCCCTCAACTGCACTCATCTACTAAGGTGGCCGGAGCTGGGCCTCCCCTCCTGCCCTTCCTCCCCACGTGGGGGTGTCTGATGCCTCCAGTGAGGTTGGGCCACGGCTCCAGGAGAGGAACGTGTGTCCCTGCTCTGCTGTGCCGCTTTCGCTGACGGGGCAGAGCTGGGGGAGCGCTTGCGGGGTCCCGCCCCTGCTGAGGTGCCCATCAGAGGGGCGGTGTGTCACTTCTGCCGTCTTGTTGCCCTCTCTTTGCAGGCAACAGAGACTGGGGAGCCCAGAGGGCAGGACGGCTCTGGGCGGAGGGGCCCCCAGCGGAGAGGGGGCCGGGCCCCCAGGCCAGGCTCCGCGGAGCTGGGTGAGCACCTGTGGGGGGCTGGGCCAGGCTGAGGGGGCTTTCCTGCCCCCCTGGCCAGAGCTTATTGCCTCCGCTCTCCCCAACAGCCCCTCCGAGGAGCCCTCCAGAAGAAGCACTGGCTTACCAGGACCTACCTGTCAGGGTCTTTGTGGCTCTGTTTGACTATGACCCCGTGTCGATGTCTCCCAACCCTGATGCCGGGGAAGAGGAGCTCCCCTTCCAGGAGGGCCAGATCCTGAAGGTGACTGACTCACCGTCTGGTCCTCCTTCCTCCCTCCTTTCCTGCACTGGGGGTACGATAGCCACGCGTGGGTGAGAACACAGCTTCTAGAGCCAGGTGATGTGGGGTTGGGTCCTGATTCTGCCACATCTAGCTGTGAAACGTTGAGGAGATTAGCTAGCTCCTCTGGGCCTCATTGGTGAAATGGGGATAATGTTAAGTGTCTACCTCGCAGGGTTGTTTGAGGATGAAATGATTCAGTACCCGTAGAGCCCTGAAACTGCCTGGCGCATAACACAATGTGATAGCTGCTGCTGTTAGCATTGTAACTTTTATTGTGCCTCCAAGTATTTATTGAAGGCTTTCGGCTGTTGCTCTGAGGTCAGGGGGATCTAGTCTGGGCTGGACTGGGGGGATGGATGGGCAGATAGTGGGTGACGACCACACGGAAAGGGCTATTTTCTGTCATCCCTCTGATCCATGTTCTTGGCTATTTCCCCCATCTCCTGTTCCACAAAAGGTAGAGCACTCCTCTGCAGTCCCAAGTGTGGTGCTGTGAGCTCGGGGCCCCGGGTGCAGGGAGCAAGCTGAACTGGCCTCCTGACACAACGGGTCTTCTTCGCCTCCAGGTGTTTGGGGACAAGGATGCCGATGGCTTCTATCGGGGTGAAGGCGGAGGCCGGATGGGCTACATCCCGTGCAACATGGTGTCCGAGGTGACTGCGGACAGTCCTGCAGGGAGACAGCAGCTGCTCCAGCGGGGCTATTTGTCCCCAGATGTTCTCGTTGAGGGTTCAGGTATGACCTGCTCCTGTCCCCCACCCACTTCCGGCCACCAGGTGCCAACTCCAACACCACCCCGCCCCCCCCAGAGCAGTTTGTATGTCTGGAGTGGCCGAGGTGCCTGCTTGGTCCAGGGTCTGGCAGAGCCACTGGGGCCCTCAGAGACTTGCCGCCTGGAATGGGGGTTCACTGCCGAGGGGACGGGCCCTGTATTTTGGATCCGGGAGGTGGGGGATGAGAGAGGAATGCCCGTAGACGCTCTAGTGCAGGAGCCCTGGTACAGCCCCGAGAGAAGATTGAAGCCACTGCCCATCTCCCTCCCTGGCCTCGGCTTCTCTCTGACATCTGCTTGCCTTTCTGGACCAGGGAACGGTCCCTTTGTCTACTCCACAGCTCGCACAGCTGGGCCTCCCCCCAAGCCCCGCCGCTCCAAGAAAGGTGGGTGAGACCCCCTTCTCCCTCGGGGGCCTGTGAGGACGGGAGGGTGGGGACACTACGTGGTTCCCTGGGGAGACACATGGGAGGTCTTGAGCAGGTTCAGGGAATTGGGCCAGACCTTCATCCCCAGCCACCCCTCCAGTGGGCAGCTTCATTCTAATGGAGATGGGGAGTGGTTTGCTGGGACCTCTGTTCCAGAAAGCACCCGACTATAAATTCTCTGCCAGCTGGAGCGAGTCCCTTACCCTTTCTGGGCCTTAGTTCGCTACGGAAACCGAAGGGCTGGGCCGATGTGCTCTCCGGGCGTCCTCCTCCTGCATCCCTTGTGTGAGGCTGAGCATCCTGCCTGCCCTGCACCAGCACCCCACCTCCCCCGCCCCCAAAGAAGAGGGATGTGAGGGGCGGGGCTCACAGTCATATTCTCTCCGCAGCTGAGTCGGAAGGCCCTGTCCAGCCCTGTGCAGGTGAGGGGCCATCCCTGTGCAGTGGAGACTGGGCAGAGAGACGGGGCGGGGCAGCCCCTCCGACCTCTCCCCAGGGGCTACAACTAGCGGGCAGGTGGTGAATAGGGGTCAGCAGGCCTCCAGTGCCAAGGATAGTAGGGGGGTGGGGGAGGGTCTAGAGTGAGTCCTGAGTCTTCTCCCCCTCCTCCTCCAGGCGCCCCCCAGCCGGTCTCCTCTACTGGCCTGAAAGCTCCCCGTTCCATGGTGGCTGCATTTGACTACAACCCCCGGGAGAGTTCCCCCAACATGGATGTGGAGGTGAGGACCCTCAGATAGAGCCCAGCCAAGCTGGGTGGTGGCAGGGCCTCCCCGGACTTGACACGTGCCTCTTGGTCTCTCCATAGGCAGAGCTGCCCTTCCGGGCAGGGGACGTCATCACTGTGTTCGGGGGCATGGACGATGATGGTTTCTACTATGTGAGAACATGGGGGTGGGGGGATGTGCCCAAGAGGGCTCTCCCAGAGCCAGGGAGGGGGATGAGCAAGGGTTCCTGATGGAAGCCCGGAGGAATGGACCAGGTAGCCTCCCGTGATAGTGACATTGACTCCAGCCCGTCCCCCGGGCGCTTCAGGGTCAAGGGGTTGGGGGTGAGGCCTCTCCCGGTCTTAGTCTCAGCATCTCCTCCCCAGGGGGAACTGAATGGACAGCGGGGCCTGGTTCCATCCAACTTCTTGGAGGGCCCTGGGCCTGAGGCAGGCGGCTCAGACAGGGAGCCCGGGACACCCCAGGCCGAGGGGCAGGTCAGTGAGGACCTGGGCTCCTGGCTCAGCGGTTGGGTCTCTATGCTGCTGGTGTGGTTGGAGGGGGGCAGGGGTGGGCAGGATGGCGTCGTGCGAGGAGCACGGCCGGGCAGTGGTCCAGGTGCGCACTGCGCCCAGGGCGGGGCTGCGAGCTACCGCCAGAGGGAGCCCAGCCGGGGTGGCTCCCTCCCAGTGTGTGGCCCTCTGTGCAGTGGGGTGAGGCCGAGACCTTGATCCCCACCTGCCCACACCTCCGGCCAGTGCAGGTGAGGGGCCCTATGGAAAAGGACCCTAAGCCTCCCACACCTCTAGCTGTCATAGCCCCTGGTACAGGGACCCTCCCCACCCCACTGCTGCATCTCTCTGTCTCCCAGGTGCCTTTTAAAGCCAGACGCCCAGCAAGGCCCAGCTTCCTGGGTGGGTGGAGTACAATTAAGCTCCTGGGGCAGGGAGAGGGTGAGGAGGCCAGGCGCCAACCGGAAAGCCCTGGGTCTCCATGTGCAATCGTTCCAAAGGCAGGGGCTATGCAAAGCAGCACCTGCCCCTAAGACCTGGTGACCTGGGTGACCTGGTGACCGGGTGGAGAGCGTATGGTCTGGCTGTAACCCATCTCCTCTCTTTGTTCCCTGTTCTTCAGAGAACGAGGAGGAGAAGAGTCCAGTGCTAGATGGAGATAGATATATGTAGAGAAAGCGACATGTAAGTGGGGACTGACTCCTTATGTCCATGTCACCCTCCTCCTCGTGTCACCACAATCAGACGGCGCTCCTTTGTCTCAGACACCGGCGCTGAACTAACAGGGGACAGAGCTCTTGCCGTGAGCCAGATTTGGGCCTAGGATCAGCCCCTCCCCTTGCCTTACTCTGGGCAATGCCAGCTGCCACAGGAATACATGTCACCCTAGGATGTAACGTCCCATATTAGCTGAGTGCTCGTATTCTATAGCACATGTGGCTTATAGAATAGTATGTGACATTCCCATGGCCCATCAGTATATTATGATACTATGCGACTATGGTGTTATAATATTGTGATTATTCCTGGTGACAGAGGGATGACACTAACGCCGCCAGTAATAACAGTCTCCCCCACCACGGTCTCCTCTGTATCGCGACCTATTAGGGAATCAGATGCGTGATTTTATGTCCAACTCTCCATTTTCTCCGCTGGGGGGCATAAAAGGGGAGGCTTAAACAGTTGGAGTCTGTAGATAACCCCAGACCATTCATCTCTGGGGCTCAGAGACTCCCTCCATTTGTTTCCCAGCAGCCCCTCCCTCCCTCCTGGGAGCCCTGGGAGGGGGTGGGAAGGGCCTACCCCCCTCCGCCCCACCCCGGCCAGCCATCAGCCCTGGCTAGTTGGCAAGACACTCTTCGACCTCTGGGTGCTAGCAGAGCTCTTCGTGGGCGGCCTTGCCACATCATCAGGGTCTTAGATGAGGGTGGGCCCCAGGCTGGGCACCCAGCACCTGCCAGCAGACTGCCAGGTGCTGGTGGAAGCGGGGCTTCGAGGAAGGGAGTGGGGGGCAGGGGATGGAGAACACACAGGCTGACAGGAGCGGACGGGGCTGTACCAGGCACAGGAGGTCGCAGAGTGGATGTGGTAATTTGGCGGGTAGCGGGGAGGCTTGCTTGTGGCTCTCTTGCTTGCCCAGCCGCTGTTCTTAGGCCACTAACAGCACAGTCTGGGTGGGCCTGTGGCAGAGGGAGCCACTTACGGTGGCAAACGGAGCAAGGAGGAGATTCTGCAAGGGAGACGTGCCAAGGGAGGGGCAGCAGCCTCCAGAGCTGTGGTGGGCGCAGAATGCCGCCCGACCGTGAGTCCCCTCTGGCCCCGGGCTCCCTGCAGCCCTCTCAGGGGCCATTCAAGGAAGAGGCTCCGTCTCCTCCCCATGGGGTGGGCACTCCTCCACTCCCTGAAGGCCCTCGGACACCGCGTCTGCTGGCCTGTGCGGGCCTGCTCCTTCCGTCTGTGCGCTGGTGCGGGAACCATCGTTCCTGGAGTGTATGGCTCCCTCCAGCGTCCCTGTCCCCACTCTGCCTTCGGTTGGGAGGGGATGATGTGGGGGATTTGGAGCACCCAAGCCGAGGGTCAAGTCCAAGGACTCTTGAGCCCAGCATCCTACAGAGAAACCCAGAGAAGCGGAGGGGCTTGCCCAGGTCCAAGTGAACAGAGCAGAAATGAGACTCCACGTCCGTCCCTTCCAACTCCCAGCTCAGTGCTCCCTCAGCATCATCGCGCCCGTTTGCCTCTCCGTGCTCTGTGGGGGGCAGTAGCCAGGCGGTGGGTTTTGGTTCACGACTGTGGTTCCGTGACCTGGGGTCTGCAGGCCCCTGAGGTTGTGGCAGAACGGAGGTGGGTGGGTTGGCCGTCAGGCCCTGACGTTGCCCCTTTTCTCTCCCATTCTAGCCCTGGGCCAGCTCAATCCAAGGGCCCCCAGCGCCCCCCGGCTGGCCCTGTGCTCCCGGCCCTGGCCGCTTCTCTGGGATTGAATGGGGGGCACCACAGGGCCCGGGCAAGAAGGTGTGGGGTCTCCTCTCCAAGGGGAAGCAGCTCCTCAGGAAACTGGGCTCTGGGAAGAAGGAGTGACGCTGCGGCCCGTCCTGCAGGCCCGAGGCCCCGGCGCACTGTCCTGGCTGCTTGGGGAAGGCCCTGGACTCTCGTTCTCCCGAGCCAGCGCTCTGGCACTCGGATGGAAATTCTACCCGGTGAAGGTCAGATCTAGATGAGCCCTTGCGGATGCGTCCTCTGGATGGGCATCTTCCTCTGCCCGGAGGGCGGCCTGAGCCGCAGCGTGCGGAAGCGAGTCGGCCACCGGGGCTGAGCACCTGGGTCACAGAGCCAGGCCTGGATGTGGACTCATGACTCCTGCTTCTCCCACCCCCGCCTGGTGTCCAGCATGCCATGCGAGTCCCTTCTTGGCCTCCACACACCTGGCCCGGGGACCCTGCTCCCTCCGACGGCGCTGGCCAACCTCAAGTCTTCCCTCCCTGAAGGAGAGTTTGCACTGGATTCTGCCCAGCCCCCGACGACCCCCGGGCGGGCAGGGGGGTGGAGCCGTGTATATATGTACATACCCAGTGCCTCAGCCCAGCTTCCTCCGTCTCCCTTCCACTGCACAGGCCCCCCGGGAAGGACCCCGGGCGTAGCGCTGCCCTCCTGCCAGCCGCCCTCCTGGCCTGAGCCCCGGGCCAGCGGGCAGAAAGCAGGAGCTGGGTTTGCCTTATTTTGCTCATCAGATTCAACTTCTCTTTTGCATCGTTTTCCTCTGGCCCCTGTTGGAGTCGGGGGCCTGAGGAAGAGGACAGATTTATGCAGCTATTTTCATACATTCCCTGTTCAGGTTGGGGTGGGGGGCTCTCCCCCCGCTTACCCTAGCCACCTCCCTCCCCCTCCCCCTCTGGCTGGGTGAGCGACTCTGCATGTTTCCTTTGCTGTGCTGGGAGATTGATTGTTGGACTGAATGCCCCACCCCCCCCCACCACCACCACCTTGGTCTCCAGGGGTGTGGAATGGTGGGGGCATTTGTTTAAAGAGACATTTTATTATAATAAAGTCTATTTTCACAAAACCCATGCTGGGCTCTACCTGGGATGAAGGACTCCTGAGGGGCGGGTCATGGTGGGCTTCGGACTCCACTTTAGAGCCCAGAAGTTAACATCTGACGGTGACTGGGGTAAAACTAATGAACACCAAGAAGACCAAGCAGCTCTGGAATTCTCTTCCTAGGAAGGTCTGGCACCTTCCTGAGTGCCGGGTTGCAGGACCAGGTGTTCGGAGTTGGGTCAGGGTCCTGGAGGAAGAAAGTGAACTGGGAAGGGGGTGGGGAGACAGGAAGAGAGAAGGCACCTGTTTCAAGGTGGTGGACTGAACTGATTACATACTGCATTCTTGATTCTCCTGGACCAAACTCATAGGAATACTAGAGATTAAAAAAAAAAACCCAGGCAAACATGCAAATAAACAACATGCATAGCTCCATTTGAAGACCACGGACACCCAATAGACTAGAAACAGCAGGATTTCAGAAAGGACCGAAAACAGATGGGAGATCACACTCAGAAACCTCAAAGCAGGGCACCTGTGGGAGAATTCTGCACAGATCTCCACACCTAGAGGTGGCAGAAACAGCAGAAGGACCACAGGGGCCGTGACAGTGTGATCAGTTGGGGTTCTATGTGAGGAACCACCAGGCCGATGGTTGCACATTCTCCTTTTCTCCATGGGCCAAGGGGCAAAGGTGAGGATGGCTGCCCTTAGACGAGAACAGTGGGAGTGGCAGCTTGGATCAGAGCATGTGGGATCTTCCTGGGCCCGGGCTCGAACCCATGTCCCCTGCGCTGGCAGGCAGATTCTAAACCACTGCGCCATCAGGGAAGTCCCAGGAACACAACTTTTTTGTATTTTGGCCTTGTGTGCTGCAACCTTACTAAACTCACTTATTAGTTCTAGTAGCTTTTTTATGGATTCCTTAGAATTCTCTGCGTATGTGATCATATTGTATATGAACAAAGATAGTTTTACTTCTTCCTTTCAAATTTTGATGCCTTTAATTTCTTTTTCTTGCCTCACTGCACCGATAGAACTTCCAGTACAATGCTTAATAGAAATAACAGAAAAGGACATACTTGCTTTGTTCCTGGTCTTAGGGAGAAATCATTCGGTCTTTCACTCTTATGATGTCAGTGATAGGGCTTTTTTTGTAGATGCCCTTTGCTGTGTTTGAGGAAGTTCTCTTCTATCCCTCGTTTGCAGAGAGGTTTTTTTTTTTCTGTTTTAAAGAGAATCAGCATTAAATCAAAACTACAAAGAAGTATCAAAAAGTCTGCAAATAATAAATGCTGCAGAGGGTGTGGAGAAAAGGGAACCTTCCTACACTCTTGATGGGAATGTAAATTGGTGCAGCTACTATGGAGAACAGTATGGAGGTTCCTTAAAAAACGAAAACAGAGTTACCATATGATCCAGCAATCCCACTCCTGGGCATACATCCAGAGAAAACCATCATTCAAAAAGATACATTCACCCCAATGTTCATAGCAGCACTATTTACAGTAGCCAAGACATGGAAGCAACCTAAATGTCCGTCGACAGACGAGTGAAGATGTGGTATACATACACAATGGAATATTAGTCATAAAAAAGAATGAAATAATGCCATTTGCAGCAACATGGATAGACCTAGAGATTATTATACTAAGCCTGAAGTCAGTCAGACAAAGACAAATATCATGTGGTATCACTTATATGCCGAATCTAAAATCTGATACAAATGACTTTATTTGCAAAACAGAAATAGACTCACAGACGTAGAAAACAAACTTACGGGGACTTCCCTGGTGGCTCAGTGGTTAAGAATCCTCCTGCCAATGCAGGGGACACGAGTTCGAGCCCTGATCTGGGAAGATCCCACATGCCGTGGAGCAACGAAGCCCACGTGCTACAACTACTGAGCCTGCGCTCTAGAGCCCACGAGCTACAACTACTGAAGCCCGCATGCCTAGAGCCTGCGCTCCGCAACAAGAGAAGCCACTGCAATGAGAAGACTGTGCACCGCAATGAAGAGTAGCGCCCACTCGTCGAAGCTAGAGAAAGCCCGCACGCGGCAACAAAGACCCAACGCAGCCAAAAATAAATAAATAAATTTATTTTTTAAAAAAAGAAAGAAAACATACTTATGGTTACCAAAGGGGAAAGGGGAGGGAGAGATAAATTAGGAGTTTGGGGTTAACTTATACACACTACTATACGTAAAATAGATAATCAACTACGACCTACTGTATAGCACAGGGAACTCTACTCAACATTTTGTAATAACCTATAAGGGGAAAGAATCTGAAAAAAATAGATATATATGTATGTATAACTGAATCACTTTGCTGTACACCTGAAACTAATACAACATTGTAAATCAGCTATACTTCAATAAAAATAAATAAATTTTAAAAAAGAATCAGCATTAATTTATTTTTAATTGAAGTATAGTTGATTTACAATGTTGTAATAGTTTCAGGTGTACAGCAAAGTGATTCAGTTACATATATATATACATATATATACACACACATATATATATTCTTTTTTGGATTCTTTTCCATTATGGTTTATTACAAGATATTGAATATAGTTCCCTGTGCTATACAGTAAGACCTTGTTGGTTATCTATTTTATATATAGTAGTGTGTATAGGTTAATCCCAAACTCCTAGTTTATCCCTCTATTCCCTTTCCCCTTTGGTAACCATAAGTTTGTTTTCTATGTCTGTGGGTCTGTTTCTGTTTTGCAAATAAGTTCATTTGTATCAGATTTGAGATTCGGCATATATGTGATATCATATGATATGTGTCTTTCTCTGTCTGACTGACTTCGGGCTTAGTATGATAATCCCTAGGTGTATCCATGTTGCTGCAAATGGCATTATTTCTTTCTTTTTTATGACTAATATTCCATGGTGTATATGTACCACATCTTCTTTATCCATTCATCTGTCGCCATCGACAGATGGCCATTTAGGTTGCTTCCATGTCTTGTCTATTGTAAATAGTGCTGCAATGAACATTGGGGTGCATGTCTCTTTTTTTTTTATTTAATTAATTAATTTATTTTTGGCTGCATTGGGTCTTCGTTGCTGTGCACGGGCTTTCTCAGAGCGGGGGGTTACTCTTTTTTGCGGTGCGCAGGCTTCTCACTGCAGTGGCTTCTCTTGTTGCGGAGCATGGGGTCCAGAGCGCAGTCTCAGTAGTTGTGGCACATGGGCTCAGTAGTTGTGGCTCATGGGTTCTAGAGCGCAGGTTCAGTAGTTGTGGTGCACAGGCTTAGTTGCTCCGCGGCATGTGGGATCTTCCCGGACCAGGGCTCAAACCCATGTCCCCTGCATTAACAGGCGGATTCTTAACCACTGCACCACCAGGGAAGCCCTGCATGTATCTTTTTGAATTATGGTTTTCTCTGGCTGTATGCCCAGGAGTGGGATTGCTGGGTCATATGGTAACTCTATTTTTAGTTGCTGTTGTCGTTGCTTTTGGCTGCACTTCGAGGCTTGTGGGATCTTAGTTCCCTGACCCAGGATTGAACTGGGCTCTGGCAGTGAAAGTGCTGAGTCCTAACCACTGGACTGCCAGGGAATTCCCTATTTTTTTTTTTTTTTTGTGTGGTACGCGGCCTCTTTTTTTTTTGTGGTTGTGGCCTCTCCCGTTGAGGAGCACAGGCTCCGGACGTGCAGGCTCCGCGGCCATGGCTCACGGGCCCAGCCGCTCTGCGGCATGTGGGATCCTCCCGGACTGGGACACGAACCCGTGTCCCCTGCATTGGCAGGCGGACTCTCAACCACTGCGCCACCAGGGAAGCCCCTATTTTTCGTTTTTTAAGGACCCTCCATACTGCTTTCTGTAGTGGCTGCACCAGTTTACATCCCCCCCCTCCAACAGTGTTGGAGGGTTCCCTTTCCTCCACATTTTTTTAAAAAAAATAATCAATCAGTAATGGAGGTCGGATTTTGTCAGATGATCTTTCTGCATGTAATGAGAGATCATACCATTTTTCTTAGTTATGGCAAATTTCATTGATTGATTTTGGAGTATTAAACCAACTTTACTTTCCTGGGGTAAATTCTACTTGGTCATGACCTGGGAGGAGGATGAAAGCCTATTCCCCAGGATGCGTCCCTTTTGTTGAGTTAAGGAGTGTGTACAGGGCAAAGATAAGGGGGCGGTGGGGATGGTGGGAGACTCATACCTTAGCGTAGAGAGGCTCCAGTGTTAAAATCTGGACTCATCCATTCTCTGTTTCCTACCTACCCTCAACTGTGGGTCCTTACCCATTAGGGAGTCTCCATGTTCCTCTGTCAAGGCAAGAACTTCCCCTTAGGTCATAGTACTCTGGTCCTCAGGGCAGAGGAAAGAACCTGTTGCTTCCACTCCCGAACCTGGCCAGGGTCCAGCACCACTCTCACAAACTTCTGTTGGCCTTGAGGGGCTGTTTTCCTGCCTGCAGTCCCTGCAGAGAGGACGGCATAACTAGAAAGTTCTCCCTAGCCCCACGCCCTACTGGAGATGCCTGGCCCTCATCCCCTCTTAGTCTGTCTTTCTGTTACCAGGTCCCAGGCTCCTTCTGTCTCCCTGGGGGTTTCCCACAACTCTTGTTATTTTCTGCTTTCCAACAATTTCACTTCTATGTTTCACTTCTGTGACATCTTCACCGTCAAGTTTGGCCGATGGGATCCTGTAGCCCATGTTAATTCTGCTTTGCCTGAAACCAGGATTAATGTCATGTTGCAGGAGCTGGAAGTCTGCTTGTAACAGAGAATTTAACTGTAATACTAGATGCACAAAAATAATAGAGCAATATCTTCCAAGTGCCGAAAAGAAAGAAATTTGGACTTGAATTCTATATTTAGCCAAATTAATGGTCACACTACTGAAGTCTCCCACAGGGGAAGCACTTAATCCTGAATGCCAGGTGTTTCAAGGTCATCATTTCAATCTTTGGTAATGTTTGACCTCATATTTAGAAATCGAAATAAAAGTAATCCAAAACCTCAGATTATGTAAATCAAATCAAAGTTTGCTACTTTGCGGGGGGGGGGGGCGGTTGAAGTGGAGGGAGAGATTATTAATTCTTTTGTGAAAAAATTATTATATTTTCCTGGTAAAACTCTCAAACAGAGGGGCATTGATTTTACAGTAAAGCCTCCACCTCCTCAGCCTTTTCCATTCCATTCCCCAAAGGTAACCACTGTTAATAGGCTTCTGCGTCTGCTTCTAGAATGTTCTATGTATATTTAAAATACATGTGTGCGTGTGCGTGGCGTGTGTGTGTATGTGTGCTTTGCGCGAATTGCATTATGATGTATATAATGTTTTGTAACTAGCCCTTTTCCTTCAGCTACGTATTTTTCTTCATTGCTACATATAGACCTCCCTCCTTAGTCTTAAAGCCTGCATAAAACACCATTATGTGGATGTACCACAGTATGGCAAAAAGTTTTTGATGGACATTTGACTTGTTTCTACTCTTTTGGTTGTTGCAAATGAGGCTGAAATGAAGAACCTTGTGCTTTCTGTTTTCCTAAGAATGCATCTGAAGGATAAATTCCTTCCTGGAAGTAGAATTGCTGAGTCAGAGCAAGTGTACATTTTGGATTTTAACTGACATTGCCAAATTGCCATTCCATGGCATGGAGCCAATCTACACGTATCTTTTCACATGCTGACTGGCACTGGCTTTATCAGCCCTTTTAAATTTTAACTAGTCTGTCCGATGGATAAAGATGCCGTTGAATTCTTTTACTTTGAGTTTCATTGCTTCTTAATTTTAGTGTTATTTTGTAGAATTTTGACTCATGGAAGCTTACCACCCATCCCACCCCCACCACCAACAACCACAAGTATAAAGGGGGTTAACTGAATAACCATTAAACATTTGCATAGTCATGTTACTTAACTGTCTTTACCTTTACAATACTACCCTAAACAAATTTGGGAACCATTATTTGAAACTAACAAAAGCTTGAATGTTCACTCTTTAAAATGTTTTAATCTTGTTCAGTAAATAGGAAGTGCAACCTCTCTAGAATGGAGGGTTAAAAATGTCCAACGCTTTTCTGCTCTATGAATTTACTTTCTAAAGAGAACCAAAAGAAGCATACTAAATTTTTTTCTTTAAAAATACTTACCTTGGGGCTTCCCTGGTGGCGCACTGGTTGAGAATCCGCCTGCCAGTGCAAGGGACACGTGTTCAAGCCCTGGTCTGGGAAGATCCCACATGCCGCGGAGCAACTAAGCCCATGCACCATAACTACTGAGCCTGCACTCTAGAGCCCACGAGCCACAGCTACTGAGCCCGAGTGCCACAACTACTGAAGCCTGTGCTCTAGAGCCCGCGAGCCACAACTACTGAGCCTGAGTGCCACAACTACTGAAGCCTGCACGCCTAGAGCCCGTGCTCTGCAACAAGAGAAGCCACCACAGTGAGAAGCCCGTGCATCTCAACGAAGAGTAGCCCCCACTCGCCACAACTAGAGAAAGCTGCACGGAGCAACACAGACCCAACGCAGCCAAAAAACAAATAAATAATTAATTTTTTAAAAAATCCTTACCTTGAAAGCTTTTAAGGGAAAGAGAATGTTTATAAGATTTTACAAGTTCTGTGGAGAAACTCAAAGGCTGAACGTATATACATTTTCCAAAAAGAGAGTACTTAGGAATAAACCTAACAAGAGGGTAAAACAATAACACTTCAATGAAGACTATAAAAGTAGACAAATAAAATGGTACATTGTATTACTCAAGAATGTAAGCTCCGTGAGACCAAGTAATTTGTTAATTGCTATATCCCCAGTGCCAAGAACAGTGCTGGCACAGAGGTGCTCAGTAAATACATGTTGAATGGATGAATGTGCATGGATAGGAAGATTTAATATCATAAGATGCCAATTGTCACCAAATTTGTGTATAAATTGAATACAATATCAGTAAAAATCTCAACTGGATTTCTCATGGAACTAGGCACTCAAAAATTCACAAGAGAGAGAAAATATGTTAGAATGTTGAAGATTCTTTTGAAAAAGAAGAATGAGGAAGGAGAATTTATCTCACGAGAAATCAAAACATATTAGAAAGTTGTGGCAACTGCAACGTTTAGGTATCGACATCGGAATTGACAGCTAGACTAGTAGATCAGTAGAATAGAATAATCTAGAAACACACACACATATTCATGGTGAGAGATAAAAGTAGCATCTCAGCTCAGTGGAGAAATGACAGATTATTCAGTTAAAGGCACTGGGACAACTGGTTTTCCATTTGGAAAGAAATGAAGGTAGCTTGGTTTCTTACAATGGTCACGCACACAAATTCCAAATGGTGATCTAAATGTGAAAAATCAAAGTATTAAGGTTTTAGAAGAATATACATATGATTTTTGAAAAAGGGGAAGATCCTCTTAAACAAGTCTGAAAAGGAAGAGCCAAAGAGGAAAAGATTGATAAATTTGACCACCTCAAAATTAAGACCCTATAAAAAACATAAATGAAAAGTGACAAGACTGGAAAAAAAATATTAGCAACATACATGACAGATGACTGTTCATCCAGAACATACAATAACTTTTGCACTTCAATAAAAAGAGTGATAGTCAATAGGAAACTGGACAAAACCAAGCACAGGAAATTTACAGGGGAGATAATATGCATACGATGATGCACAACCTCCCTCTTAATCAAATAAATAAAAATTGAACCAATAATGTGATTCTAATCTTTGCCTATGAGAATTTTACCACTTGGAGGACAGTTTGGTGATATCTGTTAAAAATTTTAAATGCACAAAACCTATGAGCGACTTCTCAATCTTTACCCAGGAGAACACGTGTGTGTGAACAAGGAGGCTCTTGCTGCATTGTTTTTAATAGTGGAAAATGGAAAAATGTCGGCTTCCATCAATAGAGGAAGGGTGGCATAGTGGAGGTATACCTCATCTGAAGAATACCGGGTAACAGTTAAAAAAGTGAGATAGTTCTCTAAGCAGCCCATGATAACAGATCTGCGAGAGGTATTATTGAGTGAGAGAAGCACGCCTGCTGAGCTATGTGTACAATGTGACATCATTTATGGAAAAATATAGAAGAATATTTCCCACAGATCCATATGTATAAATGAAAGTAAAGTAAAAAGGTTTGGAAGGACAAATACAAAAATGACAAGTGTTTATGTCTCAGGATTGGGGGAAAGGGACTGTAATTGGAAATGGTGTAATAACCTAATCTAGAGGGAGCTTGAAACTGACCTGTAATATCTTAATTTTATTCAAAAGATATCCAGGTATTAATTACCTGCCTAATTCTAAATTAACTTTTAAAACTTTAAAGAGAGAGAAAACAAGGACTTTGGACTGGGTGCAATTGGGGTGTTTGAGGAGTCACTGCCCCCATTCCCTCCCCAGCTTCCATAAGCCCCCTTCCCTCCAACCACACACACACACACACACACACACACACACACACACACAGGAAATCTGGCTGTAATCCCAACTGAACTGTTTCCTAAACGGCATTAAGAAAGAACAAGCTGTTTTGCAAGCAGTAGCAGAGAGAGCCCGTTACCCCATAGACAGTTGGATTTCACCCTAGGAGTGGGGATGTTTGGGAAGGCAAATGGAGAGAAGGAGGGCAGTAGGTGTGGGTGGGTGGAGGGGCTCCCTCAAAGGACTGTAGTCAGGAGGTGTAGCAGTCTCAGCAGTGCCCTCCAGAGGCCACCCCCAGGATAGGGAGCTAGGGGGTAAGTTGTGGGACAAGGCTTGTCTGAAATATCTCCTCTGGCAGACATTCTCCTTCTGGTTATTCTGCGTGCTGAGAAGCCCTCTGAGCCTCAATTACACCTGAGCCAGACAAATAGGTCCTAGATGAGGGATCAGCAGAGATACAGACTGGGCAGCCTTACAGTGGTCCCACCTGGGCCATTATTAATTGGTTGGAAACATCATAAAGAGCATCTCACATCATCACAGAGCATCTCAAACCTCTGCACACAAATGGAGACCCACAGCCCCTGCCCTGAGCCAAAGGCAGGTGGTTTGGGGATTATAAATCTTGAGAATTCTACCCCCTCCACATGGAGAGAGAGTGAAGGGCATTTTAACGTCATCCTTTGAAAAGGCTTTAGTTTTTCATTCATTGCCTCAACACCACCCGTGAGAAATCAGGGCAGGTCTCTTGATGCCCATGAATCACTGCAATGCCTCCTGCACGGCACTTGGCCTCTGGGCCTGTCCCCTCAGTGCACCTTCCACTTGGCAGCCCAAGTGAGCTTTCTAAAATGAACTCTGACCGTGCACTTCAGGGCCTTCATGGCTCCCTGGAGCCTTCAGGACAAGAACTTCTCAGGAGGTCAGCAAGAGCGTTGTGTCCTGGGCCTCTGCCTGTGTTACCAGCCTCATCCTGCCCCACCCTGTCCCTCATGTTGGAACTGTCTGGACGAAGCCCACCTGTGTCAAGGCTTTTGCTGTGTCATCCTCTGGGTCCAGAATGCTCTTCCTCCCCGTGTCCAACTTATAAACATTCTTCAAGACAGTCTCAAGCACCAATTCCTCAAAAAAGGCCTTCTTTGATGCTCCCAAAGAACCCTGCACAAGGCTGTTGGGCTGCCATCGGTCTGCATCCCCCTGTGCTCACGGAGGAAAGGGCCTTTGCTCAACGGAGGGCACCCAACAGCCAGCACAGTACCTGTCATGTGCGGGGGGCTCGGTACCTACTCATTGAGTAAATGCCTGAGTGAAAGGTCAGCAACAAACCTGCAGAGGCCACTGGGTAAACAGCACTCATTTGTAAGTCAAGAGACCTGACAACTAGAGTTTTCTGAGCTGTGCCACACTGCTGCCCTAGGCAAAGTTATTTCCTTCCCAGACCTCCATCTTTCTCATCTGTGCTATGGGGAACTTGTATTAAATGTCTCTTACCTCTTGGGCTCTGACAATTCCCTTAAAAGAGTAAAGGAACACTAATTGTCAGAGTTGATGAGGGCGATGGGGAACAGGTGCTCCCACGCATGGCTGATGGGAGGGTGAAAGCCTTATAAATGTGGATACCCAAATATGCAGCAATTTTACTTCTAGGACTTTTTACCTAAGGAAATGACTGAAGATGCGACTAGAGATTTAACTCCATGGATAATGACCCTAGTACTGCTTATAACAGTGAAAATAGGAAACGACCCAAGTATCTAACAAGAGCGGATTAGTGGATAAAACAGTATTTCATACCAAATATTACGCAGACATAGAAATGAAATAAATCTCTTTTTATTGACAGAGAGATGTCCAGGCTAAATTAAGTATTAAAAGATTGTAAATTGTAGGGGCTTCCCTGGTGGCACAGTGGTTAAGAATCCGGCTGCCAATGCAGGGGACATGGGTTCGAGCCCTGGTCTGGGAAGATCCCACATGCTGTGGAGCAGCTAAGTCCTTGTGTCACAACTACTGAGCCTGAGCTCTAGGGCCCGCGAGCCACAACTACCAAAGCACGCACGCCTAGAGCCCGTGCTCCGCAATGGAGAGTAGCCCCCGCTTGCCACAACTAGAGAAAGCCTGCGCACAGCAACGAAGACCCAACACAGCCAAAAATAAATAAATAAAAAAATTTAAAAAGTAGATTGTAAAATAAGATTTAAAGTAATAGTAAATATTAAAAATAATATATATTTTTGGCCTCACCACGTGGCTTGTGGGATCTTAGTTCCCTGACCAGGGATTGAATCCGGGCCATGGCATGAAAGCGCCAAGTCCTAACCATTGGACTGCCAGGGAACTCCCCTAAAGTATGTTCTTATCACTGTTTAAAATACATATTATATCTACATATAGGATATAAAATTATGAAATCGGGTTATTGGTGAGTGGTGGGATTATGGGAAATTATTTTCCTTCCTGCTTCTTATTTATGTGAAAGATGGCAAACCTCGAGAGAAAAAAAATTACACATAACCTCACCTGATTGTAAATATTTTATTTACTTATTCTATAACATTTCATGTATGGAAATATATGTTACTTACAGGATGAAAAAAAATGTATTTTCAAAAGCCTATAAAATTCTAGAACCTGATTCACAAAGAGCCATTCGTCCAAGTTCACCCATAGCAAGTACCTGGCAGAACAAGGCTGGAAGAATGCCCTCCTCTCTCATGGGCCCCTGGACTCTGCTTCCTGGCAGATGACAGGATCACTGGGCACATTGGGAAGATGTCTCTGTCCCTTGTTCCTTGGCCAAGATGTGGTCTGGGCACAGAAGGCGAGAGTGAATGCAGGAGGGTATCTGAAGGTAGGAGGTGTGGGTAGACCAAACAGGACATGGGGGCCACGGCTGGCACATCTGACGAGGGCACAGGGAGGTGGACTGACACAGTCATTAGTCGTAGGGTACCTTTCCTGCTGCGGAATGGCAGTCCCTTTGCCAGTCTTCCCCAGGGCTTCTCCCTCTTCTATATCAAAAGTTTAATGCAAATCCTAACGACAATGATCTTGTCCCTGGGAGGCACTGGGCTGTGTCACCCAACTGACCACTAACCACAACCAGCTCGCTTCTCTCCTGGTTCCTGAAATCTGGGGGCAGATGGTGGGGATGTTGGAGACAGCCCCCTACCAAAAGCCAAGAGGAAAGGGGATGAAGAGAGGGACAGAGGAAGTTAACCTTGGTCCTCAGCCCATGGCCCCCAGGGTCTTCTTTCCTGTGAAGCCCAACGGTCCCCAGCCAGATTTCCTGTCCCTTTAGCCTTCTCCAAGAATGGAGGACTGCCCATCAAGGTTGGCCACAGGGGTCAGGTTACTGTTGGGGGTGGGGCAAGGTGCCCTGAGGCAGATCGGGCCATCATCACTCCAGGCGTCTCCTTCACCTTCTGTTTCCCATAATTCCTTAGGTTGTCAGTTCCTAACTTTTGTCCCTTTCAAAGGAACCTTGGATACTCAGTTGAACCAGAATTTTGGAGGGGGTGCGGTTAGTTGTCTGCGCCCCCTGGGGACAGCACTGGTCTAGGCACACAACGGGGAGCTGAGAAACTCTGGGGGTGCTAAGTTCAAAGGCTGGAGACAGTTCTGGTCCCTCCTCTCCTGCCCGTGTCACCCATATCAGAGAACTCTTTCTAAGCACGCTGGGCCCAGGCGGGGAGGAGAGAGAGTTCAGTCTCCAGGGGCGGGCCTCATCTGCCCTGCCCCTCCCCCAGCTTGGAGGACATAAAAGCCCAGATTTAGCTAAGAGGTGATGTCAATGTCAGCTGGAGCACGGGAACTTTGGAGGTAGGGTCCTGGACTCCGTCTGTTGGCAGAACCCACTGAGGGGGCACTGGGGGGTGAAGGTGGGAGTGAGGGGCCTGGGAGGAGAGGGACATGGGGCTCTCTTCTCCCTAAATGCCCTGTGGGCTTTGGACACTTACTGGGCTTGGGGTCTTGCTGCAGAGATGAAGCTGCCCCTGGGCCTAGCAGGACTCCTGGTCATTCTAGCCATGCCCCAGCCTTCTGAGGGTGCCGCTCCAGGTAACAGTTCAGAAGGAAGGGAAAAGGTGGTGTGCTGGGGGAGGTTCTGAGTCCCCGGGATGCCTTTCCTCAGTGTAAGCCACCCGGGCTCTAGGGCCTGATGGGGGCTTTGGGCCCATTCCTTACCTCATGACCCCTGTTCTGGGCAGCTGTCCTGGGGGAAGTGGAGACCTCGGTGGTGCTGACCTGCATGGAGGAGGCCAAGCGGCTAGTAGACAAAGCCTACAAGGAGCGGCGGGAAAGGTGGGGCGCCGGGGAACGGCGTGGTTCTGGGCAAGGCTGTCCCAGGCCTTTCAGAGAAGGAACAGGCAGTGGGGAATTTGTGGCTGGGCGTGGGGTCCTCTGTCTGTCAGTCTTTTTTTTTTTTGCGGTACGCGGGCCTCTCACTGTTGTGGCCTCTCCCGTTGCGGAGCACAGGCTCCGGACGTGCAGGCTCAGCGGCCATGGCTCACGGGCCCAGCCGCTCCACGGCATGTGGGATCTTCCCGGACCGGGGCACGAACCCGTGTCCCCTGTATCGGCAGGCGGACTCTCAACAACTGCGCCACCAGGGAAGCCCTGTCAGTCTTTTTATCTCTGGGTGCGAGAACATTTTCCAAACCATGCCTCCCGTGGCCTGGGCTCTGGGCACCCAGGTCCAAACCCCGTTTAAAAAGAGAAACCTGCTTCCTAACTGTGGGTCTGTCTACACTGTCCTCTGTGTCCAGAACCCTGGGCTGGGGCTGTGCTGAGTGTCTCTGCCTCCCTTCTCTGGCCCTCACTCCTCCCTGCCCCAAGCAGCATCAAGCAGCGCCTTCACAGTGGCTCAGCCAGCCCCATGGAACTCCTGTCCTACTTCAAGCAGCCAGTGGCAGCCACCAGGACAGCTGTGAGGGCTGCTGACTACCTGCACGTGGCCCTAGGCCTGCTGGAGAGGAAGCTGCGGCCCCTGTGGCCAGGCCGCTTCAATGTCACAGGTACCATTCCCTCTACATCCCCAGACCCTCGCTCAATCCCAGTGGTTCCCCCAACCCCTCTTTCCAGGGAGTCTCAGCAGGCATCCTAGCGTCCCCTCCATGTCCTCAGACCACACCCCCCAACCGAGGCTCCCCGGCAGAGGATAGAAAATAGAATCTCAGCTCCCACTCGCCCCCTACTTTCCCGGCCCCGCAGACGTGCTGACACCTGCCCAGCTGAATCTGCTGTCCAAGACTAGCGGCTGCGCCTACCAGGACCTGGGGGTTAGGTGCCCAGAGGAGGACCAGTACCGAACCATCACCGGGCAGTGCAACAACAGGTGTGGCCGCTGGGGACCTCCCCTCGGCGGGCGGCTGGTGGCTAGAGGGGGGTGGTCCCGACCACATGGCGTCAGCGCCCTGTTCCCCCACCCCTGCAGGCGCAGCCCCACGCTAGGGGCCTCCAACCGCGCATTTGCGCGCTGGCTGCCGGCGGAGTACGAGGATGGCTTCTCCCTGCCCTTCGGCTGGACGCCCGGGGTCAAGCGCAACGGCTTCCCCGTGCCCCTGGTGAGCCCTGGCCCGCGGAGTGGGAGAGGCCCGGCCGAGGCCAGGGCCCCTGACTCCCCGTGTCCCGCAGGCTCGCGCCGTCTCGAACGACATCGTGCGCTTCCCCACGGAGAACCTGACCCCGGACCAGGAGCGCTCGCTCATGTTCATGCAGTGGGGCCAGCTGCTCGACCACGACCTCGACTTCACCCCCGAGCCAGCCGCCCGTGTCTCCTTCCTCACTGGCATCAACTGCGAGACCAGCTGCCTGCAGCAGCCTCCCTGCTTCCCGCTCAAGGTACTCCCTCCCTGCCCCACCGGCCAGCCTGCCGGGTCGCGGGAGGGGCAGCGTTCCCGGAAGGGAACACCTCCCTCCGTGCCCAGCCTTCCTTCCCTGGCTCCCAGCAAGGCTGGCCCTGAGCCCCCATCCCCCGCCACTCTGGGCTACGGACCGTCCCACCGTCCCTCAAACCTCTGTGTGCAGGTGCCGGGGGCTCAGTCCTCCTCCCCCCCCCACTCACGGGCTCCCTCTCCCCAAGCCCACATCACACAGAGGCTGGGTTTTGGGGTTGGAGCAGGGCTGAGAGTGGGCTGGTTGGTCGAGGCATGTGCAGAGTAGGTAGACGAGGGGAGAAAGAAGGAAGGAGGATCCGAGAGAGAGGGAGAGAGATACAGGGGCCAGAGTGAGAGAGAGGAAGGGGAAAGGAAGAGGAGGCCCCCGGAGAGTGTAGAGACCAGATCTAGAGAACAGAGGAGGGAGGAGCAGAGACAGAAAAGAGGAGAGAAAGGAGGTTTGGGGGGAGGGGTCAGAGGACTGGCCACACCCCCTTCAGGGGCCCCACATCCCCCACGCCAGCATCCTACTCGTCACCCCTCCAGCTCGGAGGCGCTCTGCTGGTGGAACCTCAGGCTGATCCCCTGGGGGCCTTGAGACGGCTTCCTGCCGGCCGAGGGGGCCGAGGAGCTCCGTTTTAGTATCTGGGTTGCCCCCTCTGGTCCTGGGCTCTAGGCTGCTTCCGAGGTGGGAATTAAGGCCTTCAGGAGGGTGGGCGGGGGAAAGCCGCTCCTGATCTCTGTCCCTGGCCTCGGCGAGCCCGCCGGGCCTCTCTCTGTGCCGCAGATCCCACCCGATGACCCCCGCATCAAGAACCAACGCGACTGCATCCCTTTCTTCCGCTCCAGCCCGGCCTGCAAAGGGAGCAACATCACCGTCCGCAACCAGATCAACGCGCTCACCTCCTTCGTGGACGCCAGCATGGTGTACGGCAGCGAGGACCCCTTGGCCATGAAGCTGCGCAACCTGACCAACCAGCTGGGGCTGCTGGCTGTCAACACCCGCTTCCATGACAACGGCCGGGCCCTGCTGCCCTTTGACAACCTGCACGATGACCCCTGCCTCCTCACCAACCGCACCGCGAACATCCCCTGCTTCCTGGCAGGTCAGTCTTGGGCAGGGACCTGGGCTGATGCAGGGGTGCCCCCTACCAGAGCCACAGCGGGCCTGTTTGAGAGCCCCTTGTGGGTTTGCATTTAGAGAGACTGTCCTCATCAACTTCATGATATTAATCCAGTTGCCTTGGTAACAAGTTGGATGGAGCCAGAGAGGCGAAACAGAAACAAAACCCCAAACCAACAAAAACAATAACCCCAAACCTAAGAAGGAGACTCAGGGATGGCCAAGGAGCGAGCCTCTGTCCATCTGTTCAGCCCTTTCTCTGTCGCTCTCTTTCCCTCTGGACTCTGGGAGAGAGGAAAGTTGAGTCCTCCAGGAACAGGGAACTGAAGGGACAGAGAGCAACATGGTACCCTCACTCTCTAGAATCACAGTATCCAATATGGTAGCCACTAGCCACACATGGCTATTTTCATTTACGTGTAAGTTAATTTAAATGAACTTAAATTAAAAACAAGATCCCTCCACAGCGCTAGCTACATTTCAAATGCTCAACAGCCTCGTAGGCTAGTGGCTTCCATATAGGACAGCTCAAATGTAGAACATTTCCATCTTCATGTTCCATTGGACAGAACTGCTCCAGCACATCACCACCTATCCACCTTGATTCCCTGTAATGAGAGCGGGTGGGATTTTCGATTTAAACAACTGGCATTCCTGGGGATATGGTTGGGGCAATGATGGTGGTAGTGCCCAGAAATTTTACGCTTTTACCTTTAAACCCAACAGTGGGTCTGAGGCCTTTCTCTCTGGCCTCCCAACCTCACCTCCTGGTGGCTCCTGATAGGTGGGCCCTGGGGAGGAGAATCAAGGTCAGCACCAGTGTGGGCTTTTCTGGGCTAGTGGGGGAAGAGCAGCACTCCTTGGCCTCCTCATGGTGTTGAGCCCCATGTTCCCAGCCTGGATGGTCATGACCTCTGTCAGGTTGTGGGAAGGAAAAGCTGCTCTCAGAGAATATCCTTCTCAACAAACTTTAGAGCTGTGGAGGACTGAACCCAGTGTCCTGCAGAAATGGGCTTGGCCCTAACCCTCTGGTACTTCCAGAGCAGGTTTAGGGGAAGACTTGAGGGATCAGAGGGTCACACTTCGTTCTTTTGCACAGTCTCAGGGGTGGACTTCAAACATCCTGTACCCTGGCTCCCTGCCCTGAGCAGGCTGCACAATTAGCATGCAGTAAGGTGTGGATGGCAGTTCTGAACAGATGGTACTGGCTTTCTAGGGTCCTGTGTTAAGAAGGATTCTGAGGTTGCATCCAATTTTAGCAGGAGAGAGGGCTGTGATCATTCACTGTGTCTCACATGGACGGGAAAATAGGGAGAGCCAACGTGCATGCTACTTTTTGGCCTTCCCTGAATCAAGAGAATAAGTCAATCAAGCTGTATTCATGGATCTCCTATTTTGTACCAGGCACTGTGTTAAACCCCATGTGTCTGTGTATACATTGGGTGGGAGGGTCAGATACAAAAAGGCACAAGCCACAGTCCTTGTCCTCAAGGTGCTACCAGTCTCAGGTGTGGGAAGGTGGCAAGTCCTGTGTCAGATCTGGTGCTTAGTGAATGAGCATCTCTGACCAGCCGTGCCACTAAAGAGAGGAAGAGCTATTATGGTGGACCAGGGCATCAAGGCAGGCTTCCTAGAGGAGGTGTAGACTGAGCATGGCGTGGAAAGATGGGTGGAGAGGAGGGCTGGGTAAGGGGCATTTGAGGCCTTGGCTTGGGAGAGGGTTTCAGTGGAGCAAATCCTTTCTGGGAGGGAGGTCTTAGGAATGACAGTAGCTCTTGCTTCCCCAAGGGGACACCCGCTCAAGTGAGATGCCTGAGCTCACCTCCATGCACACACTCTTTCTGCGGGAGCACAACCGGCTGGCCACAGAGCTCAAGCGCCTGAACCCCTGCTGGAATGGAGAGAAGCTCTATCAGGAAGCCCGAAAGATCGTGGGAGCCATGGTCCAGGTAGGCGGTCCTGCGCGTCAGTGATGCCAGGGGTCGGCAGACTTGGGATCCAGACATGCCTTTGCCACATCTTATCAGTGCAAATTAACCCTCATGAGCTTCAGTTTCTTCATCCATGATACTGTAAGGATTAAAGGACACATATGAAAACACCTGGCAGATACCAAGCACCTGACAAGGGTCACTTGCCTTCCAACGCCTCTTTCCCAGGCTTGCTGACCTTTCTACTGATACTTTCCTGTCCACCAGGAATGGTACTGGGAGGTTTAAACAGGTGGTTCTAAAGTGCCTGGCGCACAGTAGCTGTTCAGTAAATGCTTCTCCTTTCCTTCATCTCATCATCACCCTTGGCTCCTTTGCACACTCTCTCTTCTTTATAGCTCTATCACAGGTCACCTGCTCTCCTTATCCTCGCTTATCCATGGTGGGTGTTCTCTGAACTTTTTTTGAAATGTTTAAATGCTTTATTTATTTATTGGCTGCACTACATGGCTTGCGGAATCTTAGTTCCCCGACCAGGGATTGAACTCGTGCCCCCTGCAGTGGAAGCAGAGAGTCCTAACCACTGGACCTCCAGGGGATTTCCCTTCTCCCAACTTTTGATGCTCCAGCATCCCCATTGTCTCCCCAAGACATAAACACACACACACACACACACACACACACACACACACACACACACACACGCACATGCACACCCCTTGTTAATACTCTTTGACCCTGGAGGAGAGAGAGTTGCTGGAGCTGAGGGTGAATTTTCAATCTGCACTAAGAAAGTGAGATTCATTTAAACCTCAGAGGAAATTCCAGAGTCTAGAATCTAGAGTGGGACTGTTCCATCTCTTTTCTTTTCACTGGGAGAAAGCATCTAGGGTGGCCCTTTTCCATTTTGCTTCCCCTCTTCCTACAGGCAATATATTGAACCCTACTGTGAGCCAGGCACTTGCTGGGCACTGAGTAATTTCAAGAGAAATGAGATACAACCCTTGCCCTCAAGGAGCTAATAAGTTTGTAGGAGAAATGGGACCATGGGTAACAAGGGCAAGGGAGCTACTGCAAGGACTAACAAAGCCCTTTTTTTATGAAATACTTTAGGGCAGAGAGCAGCATAATTACCCGTAATTTACATTTGAGGAACTGGGGCTCAGAGAGGTTAATAACTGGCTCAAGGGCACACAGCTGGCAAGCACTAGAGCTCTGTTTATGCCATTCGGTGCCACTCTGTGAGACTCAGCTCCAGTGCTGTGGGAGGCAAATCTCTGGCCTTATACGAGGGAGGGATCCCCTGAGTCAGGAGCAGGTGAAGAATCTGCTGGGCGGGATGAGTGGAGAGGCTGCTCTGTGTGACTTTTCTTTAGATCATCACTTACCGAGATTACTTGCCCCTGGTGCTGGGGCCGGAGGCCATGAGGAAGTACCTGCCCGAGTACCGCTCCTACAATGACTCGGTGGACCCGCGCATCGCCAACGTCTTCACCAATGCCTTCCGCTATGGCCACACCCTCATCCAGCCCTTCATGTTCCGCCTGAACGATCAGTACCAGCCTATGCAGCCCAACCCTCGTGTTCCACTCAGCAAGGTCTTTTTTGCCAGCTGGAGGGTTGTGCTGGAAGGTGAGCGGGACCTAAGCCAGGAGTGAGTTAGCTGGCAGCCGAGGGTGGGATGGGGGTGGGCTTCATCACAGGGAGCTAGGGTGGACAAAATCCTCTTTCCTTCCATCTTTGGGGATCTGATCTGACTTTCCAGCCTCTGACTTTCAAGCAGAGTTCACCTGACTCTGGTGAACTCTGGTGCAGATGGCTTGTAAGGAGCTGGCTCCTTCCTGTGTGTTGTACTGAATAATCCTCAGTGACCCCGGAGGCCAGGGGCTGGGAGCACCTGAGCCTTGCCAGTCTGAATGGCATTACCCCCCGAGACCTCAAAGCCTCAGTGAGGACCTGCCCGCTGGGGACACCTTGGCGCCAGAAGCCGCACATGCCAAGCCCGCTTCTGCAATCCCCCCGGTTCTACCTGACTCCGGTCTGAGCTCTGATACTGAGCCAGATCCTTCCCCCAACCTTGCTCCTCTCGCCCCAGGTGGCATTGACCCCATCCTCCGGGGCCTCATGGCCACCCCTGCGAAGCTGAATCTGCAGAACCAAATCGCGGTGGATGAGATCCGGGAGCGGCTGTTTGAGCAGGTCATGAGGATCGGGCTGGACCTGCCCGCTCTAAACATGCAGCGCAGCCGGGACCACGGCCTCCCAGGTGAGGGCCCCGCCCCTCCCCACCTCCCACTCCAGGGCCTGCCCTCTCCAGTGCCCCCAGCTGCCCAGGGCTCCCCCGACCCCCCAGAATGTTGCTCTTAGGATGCGGTCTGAGGTCAGGCTCCTACTTCTCCCTGGGCCCATCTGCCCCATTTCCAGCACCTCCCACCTCCTTTGTGTTGCTGTAACCCTCCAACTTAGAACATCATCGTAATAACCACAAGCCCCCACCCACAGTCTCAAAATCTGTCTCCATCTCATTTCACTTTGCTTCATTTTACATGAATTCTGAGGGGAAGAGATTATTATCACCTCCATTTTACTGATGAGGAAACCGAGGCTTGGAGAAATTCAGAATCTGCCCAGGTTCTCCAGCCACGTCCATGACAGAGCTGGAATTGGAGCCCAGATCAGCCTCACGCCACGCCCGTGCCTGTGTCATAGGACAGCTGGTGTGGCCGATCCTTCTAGACACACTGCACCCATCACGGGTCTGAGATCTCCACAGAGGGCCGGGAGATGCCAGCAGGAGTTATGGCAATTTAGGATTTACCGAAGGGTGGGAGGACAAGGGGAGAAAGAGAGGCTCCTGGAGAGACCCAGCTGTCCCCAGGCCCCTGGAGAGGCCGGAGGGTTCCCTGTGGGGTTTATAGCCTGGTAGCAGCCCCTCTGTGTCCTCCCCTCCCTCAGGTACCTCAGTACGTGGCCTCGCTGTGTTGGGAAGGTGGCCTTTCTGGGACCCACCCACGGGCGTCTCTCCCCTCCCCCCGTACAGGGTACAATGCCTGGAGGCGCTTCTGCGGGCTTCCGCAGCCCAGCACGGTGGGCGAGCTGGGCACGGTCCTGAAGAACCTGGACCTGGCGAGGAAGCTGATGGCCCAGTACGGCACGCCCAACAACATCGACATCTGGATGGGTGGTGTGGCCGAGCCCCTGAACAGCAAAGGCCGCGTGGGCCTGCTGCTTGCCTGCCTCATCGGGACCCAGTTCAGGAAGCTCCGCGATGGCGATCGGTGAGGACGGAGGCCGAGGGGCTCAGGCCCGCTGCGTGGCGGTGGGCCTGTCCCTGACCCTCGGGGGCCCCAGCTTCCTCCTGCTAGAAGGGGTGCATTCTGGGGAGCCTCAGGGTCATCCCTAATGCGCCCTGAATCTGTTGGGGGCACAGCAAGGAGGGACCTGGACCCCTGGTTGTCAAGGAGGGAAGAGAGAAAATGCCACTCGTAGTCACTTCTTCTCCGGGTCCCGGGCTGCCGCCACGGCACCGCCAATCTCTGTTGGAAGGTCCCATCCTCGCTTTCCCACGGCTGCTCCTGGGGTCCTGACATCTATCACACCCAGTTCTACCCTAGCCTGAATCGCGCCTTTGGGATCATTTTTAAAAGGTGTCCCACTCCAGGTGGACAAATTATAAGCCACCCCCAAGGGCCTTTCTCCCCACGTGGATGTAGCCCTGGCTACATTGTGAATGAGTGGGGGCCTGGCTCCCAGTCTGTCATCAGCGGTGCCCGGAGGCTGCTGGGGCGTGGGCGGGGGAGGCAGCTGGGCAGCTGTGAGTGGGGCTCTATTTGTTTGAACCCCCCTGGGCTGCCTGAGGGCCTGGAGCTCCCCCGTGCTGTGGGGCCGGTGTCTGCCGTGGTCCTCTGTCATCCGGGAGCATCTCCAGCCAGTGGATGCCCTCCCGGCCCAGGAGGGCCTCAGGCACGATGGCCAGCGGTGTTCCCGTGCAGGTTTTGGTGGCAGAACGAGGGCGTGTTCAGCCCGCAGCAACAGCAGGCCCTGGCCAAGATCTCCTTGCCCCGCATCATCTGTGACAACACAGGCATCACCGTCGTGTCCAAGAACAACATCTTCGAGTCCAACACGTTCCCTCGGGACTTTGTCAACTGCAGTGCACTCCCTGCGTTGGACTTGGGTTCCTGGAGGGACAGGGACTAGAGGCTGGGTAAGGGGGTGCAGTGGTGAGGTGAAGGTTGGGCATACCTGGGCTGGCCAATTGGAACCACAGAGATCTCCCTTCCCTAGGTGGGCCCATCCCTGTTCTGGGTGCCAGCCAGAAAAACCAATGACTAGACATTCATTCATGTGTGTGTGTGTGTGTGTGTGTGTGTGTGTGTGTGTGTGTACGTATGCAGTGAATATAAATTGCATTTCGTGTGTGTGTGTGAACATGGGTAGTATTTTGTGTGCGTTGGGTTCAAATCCTGCCTCTGCAGCTCACCAGCTATGTGACCTTGAACAAGTTCCTCAACCTTTGCTAAGCCTGAATTTTCTTCTCTGTAAATAACAGCTATCATGGCTCCTTAGAAGGTCCATTTGCATTCTCTAGTACTCGGTTTATTGAGCACTTACTACCTGCCAGGCACTGTGCTAGGCATGGGAAACATACAGAAAAAGTCAGACACCATTTCTGCCCTCACAGAGCTTATACCTTGAGAGGGTCCGGGTAGCAGAGGTGAACCAGCGACCCCAGAGGAGTGGCTAGTAGCAGTGGGGCTGTGGGTGGTGGTTGAGTTATGGGCCCGTGCGAGCCAGGCTCAGTCCCTGGCTGCCCTTTGTCTTCCTGACTCTCTTCTCTTGCTTTTTCACAGGAGCCTGCCTGGAGAGGGACTGGGGCCCACTGGCCCTTTGGTACCATTTGTTTGTACCTGATGATTATGATAATAAAACATCACTGATGGGGATCTTTGCTGTGTCTGCAGTGGGGCTGGACCCTCAGCATAAGGCTTGTTCTGGGCTCTGAACTTGAACCAGGGTGGTCAGTGCTTCAGGGCCCTTTCTGAACTGGGGGTCAGGACATCCAGGAGTCCTCCTTTGGCCGATTCATACGTGGAAGGCAGTCAGTTCTTAGAAGCCTAGGGGCCAGGCCAAACCAAGCAGACCCTCTTCGCTCACCTTCCCCGGGGAACAGGAATTGTGGTCTCCAAGCCCTTCTGTTCGTGGGAAGTATTTGCTATGTGTCAGGCCGGGAAATAGAGGGGACACACACTTTTACTGCAGGAGAGGAAGAGCAGAGGGGTGATGGGAAGGTAGTTCCCTCCCCAGATAACAAGGCATCTCTGGATCCTGCATCCCTGCAGCTGGCACAGTGGTTCGGAGGCCCTAGGACAGTAGACTCCTTCTCACTCCTGCCTTCACGGGGCCAGGTTCCCAGACTGGGACAGCAGGCTGGGCTGAGGGAGGGGAAGGCGCATACTTCCCTAATAAACTTGCCTGGAACTTAATCCCTCTGATCGGTAGATTCCCTCCCTGTTCCCTCCCTTCTTCCCACATTTGGGGAGGGGCACCCTCAGCTAGAGCCTGAAAGTATGCAGGATGCTGGGGCTCCCATGCCCATAGGAGCCCCCGGCACTTCACCCTAGCAGGATAAATACTACTCAGCTCCATTTCACTGATGACGAGAGGGGTGTTCAGTGAGGTTAAGGGCCTCATCTGAGGCCTCAGAGAAGAGGGTGCCAGAGTCAGGGCTGCAGCCCAGGCCTTGTGGCTCCTGGGCTTTTCCCACAGGATGGCTAAGTGCCTCCCACCTCTGCCCCACCAGTCAGGCATCTGGAGGCCCCGGCTGGGCTGACCTTACCCAGGAAGGTCATTTTAAAACAACTCATGAATATGTATTGGGCGGCAGCGCTAGCGATGTTCTGGAGCTGCCCGTCAAAGGCCTCGCAGGCTCCAAGGACTGGCCTAGAAGAAGAGGGTATTTCCCTGAATGGCCCCTGGAAGGGAAATTAACTTTAGCTTTGGGGGAATCCAGGCTTGGATTTCCTCCCTCTTTGACCCCGTGGCACTGAGGGCTCTCTTGCCACCCCACAGCCATGGCTTCTTTTCCCAGGAGCCCCTTGCCTCCTCTTTGAGAGCACTTTGAAATCCCACCAGACCGGGCCCTCTCGGCCCATGGACTCGTGCACACGACCTGTTGGTGGTGAGACACGTCAGAACTGTAAACATCCAGTTACTCATTTGGCAGTGACCCCAAGGCCTGCCTTGGGAGGGGAACAAGGTCATTGCCAGCCCCCGTAGTCAATCACCAGATGTTTACTGGGCACTTCCTGTATGCTGAGCACCGTGCTGGGGGCCACGGAACACACTTGGATGTGGGCTGAAGTCCCCGGCTCAAGGAGTTTACAATCTTGGGGAGTTTATAATCACGGGGGAGTTTACAATCATGGGGACTCGGAGAGATAAGGGTGTAAAGGCCTTGACTTGTTCAGGGGAGAGGATGGGTGACACCTGGCAAGCTAGACTGGAAGGTATCTCAGAGGGTATCTCGGAGTCTTGACAGAAAGGTGCGTTTCCGCAGGCAGAGAGGATGGATTCAAGAGGAAGAGCTGGAGAGGCCGAGGGGGCTGGCTTCGGGCTTGAGCGAGGTGTGCATCCAGGGAGTGTAGAGAGACCCGGCTGGAAGGAAGGGCTGGGATTAGGTATGGAGCTCTAAGGGACCGGGTCACTGAGCTTGCTTGAAGTGGCATCGTGGACCAAGGGGAGCTTTACTGCACAGTTTGGGAGGCCGTGGAGTCCAGGCCCCTAATTCTCCTCGGAGGCCCACGGTAAGAGGTCCAGCTTATCGATGGCTGAGCAATCCACAAAGCCTTGGGGGTAGCTGTTGGCTTGGAAGGGGTGCAGCGGGACCTTGGTGACGTGGGTGTTGTCACAGACAAGGCGTGACAAGGACATTTTCTGTAGAGAGTTCCGCTGCTCCTCAGTGAAGACCCCAGGGTTCTCCCACCAGAACCTGCAGAGACAGAAGCAGGGTCTCTCCATACAGCCCAGCCGTTGGACCCTCCCCAGTCTGCCAGAGGGGAAGGAAGGAGGTCACCGGAACATGCCAAGGTCTGGCGTCAGTCCTCCTGTAGGACGCCCACGGCCCGCCTCCGAGAAGGGATGCCCTCCGTGCCCTCCCCCGTGAGGTCTCACTTGCCTGTCTCCGTCACGGATCTGCTGGAACTGCCTTCCCAGGAGGCAGGCCAGGAGATGCCCCACCTGGCCCCTCTCTACCAGGGGCTCAGCGATGGCCCCTATCCAGATGTCAATGTTGTCAGGGGTCCCGTAGAGAACCAGTAACTTCTCAGCCAGCACCTTGTTCTTCAGCACGGCGTGCAGCTGCTTCAGTGTTTGGGGCTGTGAGAGGCCACAGAAGCCTCTCCAGGAGTTGTACCCTAGGGCAGAGAGGCTGGAGCTGTCTCATCCCCCTTGCAGAACTGCCCACTCCAGCTCCATCAGCCCCAGAAAGTCTGTGTTCACAGCCCTTGGGATAGGGGAGTCAGTGAGCCATTGTTTTATACTGTGGCACTTGAGCTTCGAGGGGGCTAGTAGGTTATATGGTGCTTACTATGGGTCCAGGAACTATTCTAAGCACCGTACACAAACGTAAATTGAAGAACAGAGATGTCAAGTAACTTGCCTGAGGTCACATAAGTAGGAAGGGCATAGCTGGAATTTGAACCCAGGCAGTCTGGCTCTTAAGTACTACATTTAGGAAGATCCGATAGTCGTTGTTTTCCCTCTGTTATCCTTTTCTTAATATTTTCTGGACTTTTAAACTGGTTTTACAAGTCAGTTGTTGATTCCTTTCATTTGAGGAGCTCAAAGAAAGTACCAGATGTGTTCTCTGGTCTCTGCATTAAGGAGAATGGAAGATTCCATTTCACAGATGAGCAAAGTGAGTTTTAAAAACGGGCATCTCTGGACTTCCGTGGAGGTCCAGTGGTTAAGACTCTGTGCTTCCACTGCAGGGGGCACGGGTTCTATCCCTGGTCGGGGAACTAAGATCCCACATGCTGCGTGGCGCAGTCAAAAAAAAAAAAAAAGGGCATCTCTGCCTTCTGTTTTAGAAGTGATCACCTCCTCAGGGCTACAGACGAGAGTCCCTTGGAACCCCAGAAAGTAGCTAAAAGTTCCCCAGGCCTGGCAGGACCCTAGGCCCACTCACCAGGCATCCCATGGTCCCGGCAACGCTGTATGTTGATGGCAGCCAGGTCAAAGCCGTGGATCACGTGAGTGGGTTGGAAAAGCTTGTTGCGCAGCTCACTCGTCATCATTTTATTCTGATTCATCGATTTGGACTTCTTGGCCAGCAGGCCCCGCACCAGAGGGTCAATTCCACCTGCAAGGGAGACCCAGAGGCCATGTTGGGGATGGGGGCAGCTGGGGACATCTTCCACTGCTGGCTCCTCCCTCCACCAGACATTTTCTCTTTCTCAGGTGAAAGAAGGGCCAACTGCACCTCTCGGGCTGGAAGTGGGGAGAGAAGAGCCCAATGCAGCCCGCAGGGTATGCTGGGGGCTGGGGGTCAGTCCAGACCACCTGCCGTCCTGGGGTGATGGCATGAGCATAAGCTCAGGGTTTCTTTCAAGCTCCAGTTCAGAGAGCTGGCTCCTTCTCCTCCATATGTTCCCCCAATGAACTGTGCAGCTTGGGAAGAGATGTCAGAAATCTCTGGAAAATGCCCTGACTTGTCAGGCCTTAAGTAAAGCCAGTTTCAACACAGCCCACCTCAGGATAAAGGGGAGCTGGCTTCAACCTTTGGCACTTAATGTAGGTAGAAAGCCGTAGAGGAGAGCAGAAAAGAGCAATTTTTTTTTTTTTACCAGACCTAGGAATTATTTCTGCAGGGATCAGAGAAACCTGAGGCAGGGAAAGAGAACAGGGAAAACTCAGCATCTTAAAGGCCAGCAGAAGAAAGAAAGAATAATAACCACATCCTGTGTGTCAGGAACCATTGTAGGGCACTTTATACATATATTTCTATTTTTTTAATATCCAATGAGATAGGTATTATTACTGTCCCCATTTTACAAATGAAGAAACTGAGGCTCCGTGAGGTGAATTCACTTGCCTAGGGTCACACAGGAAGTGCCTGGAGTCTGACTTCCAAGCCAGGTTTCCCTAGAAGCAGGCTACAGAGTGAGACAGCCTAGTGACAGTGCTTCCCTGAAAGGACATACCATCTTTGACTATCCTCCAGGTGTTGAAGAAGAGGGTATGCAGGGGGAGCTCTGCTTCCGGACCCCATGGCTGATAATTCTCATCCAGGCGGAACACAGTGGAGGGGACCTCTAAGTGGCCAAAGCGGAAGGCGAAGGTGAAGACATTGGAAATTCGGGGATCCACAGATTTGTTATAGCCTTGGTATGGAGGGATCCACTTTTGCATCTCATCACCTAGCACAATGGGTAGGTAGTCCCTAAAGGTGATAATCTGGAAGGAGAAACAAGTCGTGAGAAAAGGGTGTGAGAAGCCCTACCTCTGGCCACAGTGGACGGGCCCAGCTGTGGCACCAGACTAAGCTGGTCAGTCAGACTCTCTCTCTCAGGAACTTAGATATCAGATGCAGCTCTTCAAGAAATTATAGCTTGAATAGAAATAGCTATTCAAGCTATTTCTGGCGGTGCTCTATCTGAGGGGACAGATGGGGTGATATGGGTTGTCATCTTCTATCATGTGCAGAAAAGCAGAGAAAACCCATCTGCAGAGAAAGAGAGTGGAGAAGTGAAGAGAGGAGCAGAGAGGAGGGAGAGACAGAGTGAGAGTAACTGCCCTAATTCCAGATGGTTTCCAGTCTCTGGCTCTCACCCTAGTTGAGGCCCAACTACACTCCCTGCCTGGGGGTTCCGGGAGAAACCCTTACTAGCTTCCAGTTGATACATGTATAGGGTGAACCTGTACTGAACATCTGAACTAGCTTGCATGGGTTTCTTTTTCTTGTAGTCCAAGACGCCTTATTATGGATGCAAATCCATATGTTGAAGCTCTAACCCTCTCATTTGATTGTATTTGAAGATAGGGCCTGTAAAGAGGTAATTAAGGTTAAGTGATGTCATAAGGGTGGAGCCCTAATCCAAAAAGACTAGTGTCCTGATAAGATGAGAGACACATGCACAGGGGAAAGACGTGTGACCTCCAGAAAGGAAAGAAGAATGATGTACTGGGTAACACTACACCCATCAACAGCAGAATACAAATACCTTCTAAGGACCTATGGAACATTCAACAAGATAACAATACCAGGGTTATAAAATAAACCTTAACAAATTTGGAAGAATTGAGATCATAAGAGTATATTCTCTGACCATGATGGAATCAAATTAGAAATCAGTAACAGAAAGGCAGCAGAAAAATCTCTAAACACTTGGAAATATACTTCTCAATAACCCACAGGTCAAAGAGAAAGTCTGAAATGAAGAAACAACAACAACAAAACATACACAGTGAATTAAAATGAAAATATAACATATCAATATTTGTGGGATACAACTAACAGTGCTAAGAGGGAAATTTATATCACTTGTAATACTTATGTTAGAAAAGAAGAAAGCTCTCAAATCAATAATCTAAGCTCCTACCTCAATAACCTAGCAGGAAGAGCAAAGTAAACCTAAAGCAAGCAGAATAAACTAAAGAAGAAAAGTCATATGATTATCTAAATCAATGCAGAAAAACCATTTGACAAAATTCCACATCTATTCATGATAAAAACTCTCAGTACGCTAGGAATAGAGCAGAACATCCTCAACTTCATATAGAGCATTTACCAGAAAAAAATCACAGCTAACTATACTTAATGGTGTAAACTTGAATGCTTTTCTTTTACTATTGAGAAGACAAGAATGTCTGCTCTCATCACTCTTATTCAGTAGAGTACTGGAAGTTGTAGCCACTGTAATAAGGCAAGAAAAAGAAATGAAAAACATACAAATTAGAAAAGAAGGAATATAACTGTCATTATTTGTAGGTGACATGACTATCTATGTAGAAAATCCCAAGGAATCTACAGAACTCCTGGAACTAATTGCATTCAACAAGGTCATAGGATACAGACTCAACACATAAAAATCAATTATATTTTTATACAATGAATAAGTGGAAACTGAAATAAGAGATGTAATACCACTTACAGTTCCTCCAAAGGAAATGAAATGCTCAGGTATAAATGTAATAAGCATGTATAGGATCTGTCTGATTAAAATTATAAAATGCTGATGAAATAAATCAAAGAAAATCTAAATACTTGAAGAGACATGCTATGTTTATATAGTGGAAAACTCAACATTGTAAAGATGTCAATTGTCCCTAAATTGATCTATAGTTTTAATACAATTCTTATCAAAATCTCAGCAAGATTTCTTTGTAGACATAGATCAGCATGTTTTAAAATATATATGGAAAGGTAAAGACCCTACAATAGCCAAAATAATTTTGAAAAAGAATAAAGTGAGGAGTCATTCTTCTTAATGTTGTCTTATTTTATAGCTACAGTTATTAAACACTGTGGTACTGGTGTAGGAATAGACACATAGATTAGTGGACTATAATGGACAACATAGAAATAGATTGACATAAATATGCCCAAATAAGTTTTTTTTTACACTTTTTATTCTATATCGGAGTATAGCTGGTTAACAATGTTGTGATAGTTTCAGGTGTACAGCAAAGTGACTCAGCCATACATATACATGTATCCATTCTTCCCCGGACTTCCCTCCCATCCAGGCTGCCACATAATGCCCAAATAATTTTTGACAATGGAGCAAAAGCAGTTCAAAAGGAGAAAGATAGCCTTTCAGTAAGTGGTGCTGGAGCAATTAGACAACCATACCCCCCACCCCAAATGAACCCTGACCTAAACCTTATGCTTTATACAAAAATTAACCTCAAATGGATCATGGACTTAAATGTGAAAGATAAAACTATAAAATGTCTAGAAACATAAAACCAGGAGAAAAATCTCTGGGACCTAAGACTAGGGAAAGAATTGAAACTTGACACCAAAACACAATCTATGAAAGGAAAAAACTGATAAATTTGGCCTCATCAAAATTAAAAACTCTTACTCTGCAAAAGACCCTGTTAAGAAAATGAAAAGACAAAGTACAGACTGGGAGAAAAATTTTACAGTCACATATCTGACAAAGGAGTCATATCTAGAATATATAAAGAACTCTCAAAACTCAACAAAAAGACAAAATCCATTTTGAAAATGGGCAAAATATATGAACAGATGTTTTATTGAAGAGGATATCCAGATGGCAAAAAAGCACATGAAAAGAAGTTCAAGATGATCAGCCCTCAGATAAAGCAAAGTAAAACCACAATGCAATATCACTACATACCTATCAGAAAGGGTAAAAAAAAAAATGAGTGATGACACCAAATAATGACCAGAATGCAGAGAAACTGGATCATTCATACATTGCTGGTGGGAATGTAAAAAACAGTACAGCCACTCTGAAAAATACTTTGGCAGTTCCTTTTAAAACTAAAAATGGACTTAGTGTATGACCCAGCAATTGCACTCTTGGGCATATATCCCAGAGAAATAAAAACCTATTTTCATGCAGAAACTTATCCATGAATGTTCATAGCAGCTTTATTCATAATAGCCCCAAATTGGAAGCTATGCAAATGTCATTCAATAGGTGAATGGTTAAACAGAACTTAGAATACTACTCAACAACAAAAAGAAATGAACAATTGATGTATGGGACAAGTTGGATGAACCTCAAGGAAATTATGCTGAAAGTAAAAAGCCAGTCTCAAAAGAATACATACTGCATGGTTTCATTTATATAATACTCATGAAATAACATAACTGTACAGATGGAGAACAGATTAGTGGTTGCCGGGGGTTAGGGATGTGGGAATGGGGAGGGTGGATGTGGCTATAAAAAGGTAGCACAAGGGAGTCTGTGGTGATGGTAGAGGTAAGTGTCGTTATTGTGGTGGTGGTTACCTGAAACTACATATGTGGTACACTTACATGGAGCTACACACACACACACACACACACACACACACACACACACACACACACACGCCACATGAATTGACTGCACTTATAACTGGTGAAATCTGAATAAACTTTATGGTTCGTATCTATGTTAACTTCAGGCTTTTGATATTGTACCATAGTTATGCAAACTGTTAGCACTGGGGGAGACGAGGTGCCTGTGCTTTTTTTTCTTTTTGATACAACTTCCTGAGCATCTACAATTATTTTTAAATAAAATGTTTAAAAAATAGGTGTATGGTTAATATCAACATATCAACTTTTCTAAGTCTCTTCTAGTTAGTCAATCAGTCAATCAACAATAGCAATTGACTATGCCTGTGACATGTGGCTTAGGTGTGGAAAATTTTAGAAGATAATCCAATCAAAACAATCAAAATAACTGTGATGTAACAGTCCCAGGAGTGATGGAGCCTGTGGTCCCAGTGATGGCCCCTGGGTGGGCATACTGAGTAACTGACATATGAATGACTCTCCAACACACTGAATCCAGGGATTCATTCTGGGGCCGAGAAGCTGAAGAAACAAAAGGGAGGGTTTAAAAGAATGAGACAGTGGGAAAGATGCAGCAGAGAAGAGGAAGGGGGAAATGGAGGTGTGGAAAGCCGAGGAGGTCACTAGACGCGTGGACGCGGGCAGAGGGCAGAGCCAGGAGCAGAAGCGAGGCTGGCACGTGACGCAGTTCTCCTGAGCCTCTTACCTGTATGAAGGCGCCTAGGATTTTCCGGGCTTCCTGGTAGAGCTTCTCTCCATCCCAATGAGGGTTGAGTCTCTTTAGTTCTCTGGCCAGCCGGTTGTGCTCTCGGAGAAGGAGGGTGTGGGCAACGGCCAGTAGGATCTGCTCCGAGGCTCGGGGATCTCCTGAAAGCCCAGAAGGCAGAAGGGTGGGTCCCCCCTGAGCAGCCCCAGAACCCAGTAACCTGCACAAAGAATAAATGTGGTGTCCCAGAGGGAAGCTCTCCTAAGCCCCTCCTTCCAGTTAGTTTAAGGTGGAAAGAGATCGGGTTTGCGATTCATAGATTTGAATCCCAGCTCTCCACACACACTTTTTAGTTCTGTGACTTTGGACAAGTTACTTAACATTTCTAAGCCTCAGTCTTCATGTCTGTGAAAATGGGGATAATAAGGTCGAACCCACAAGACTGTGGTAAAGAAAGACTACATACAGGTGACGTTAAAAAGTAAAATTTTGCTAATTAAATCCCAACTGCCTTCTAAGACGGGACCTACAAATAAACGAGGGGCTTTTTATTGTGTGGAGCAATTTGGATGGTTTTAGGAGTGCAAGTTTGAGGGTAAGAGATTGGGTAGGGTTGAATTCCTCTGTGTAATAAGGGAGAAGAATCTAGAGATGGGGACTATTGGGAAGAGAGGGTCGTATAGATGGTAAAAGACCAGCTGTTTCATAAGGGGACTTCTCCTTGTGTCCTCTAATCTTCAGGAAAGTCTATTAAGTTCATGAATACTTGGTCTTACCGGATATTTTAATGGAAAACAGGAAGGGCTTAGTTTTGTGTCTGGACTGATGCGAGATGTGTATGGACACAGAATCCAAGAGCTCTACCAAGAGATCTGGGTCTTCTGCCATGTCTGGGTGGGCTGGGGGTTTGTCCTGGGAGAGTGGGTTTTTGGAAGAGAGAAGGCCTCCAGAAGCCACAGGCAGAGAACACCAGGAGGGCATGAGCCCCCGGAATGAGGAGAACTGGAGGGCTTTGGCTGCGTACAGGATACGTGGAGCGGGGACTTTGTGCCAAGTTTATGGAAAGCCTTAAAAATATACATTCCTCTTAATCTAGAACGTCCTCCTCTAGGAGGTTATCTTAGTAAAATTATTAAAAATGAGCACAAGGGCTTCCCTGGTGGCGCAGTGGTTGAGAGTCCGCCTGCCGATGGAGGGGACATGGGTTCGTGCCCCGGTCCGGGAGGATCCCACATGCCGCGGAGCGGCTGGGCTCGTGAGCCATGGCCACTGAGCCTGTGCGTCCGGAGCCTGTGCTCCGCGACGGGAGAGGCCACAGCAGTGAGAGGCCCGCGTACCGCAAAAAAAAAAAAAATGAGCACAAGAATTCATCAACAAGGATGCTCAGGACCTTAACAAAAACGAACAAACAAAAATCACAGAAAAACTAGAAATGACACGAATGTCTCCAAGTAAGGTTGATAAAATACATTATGATACATATATGTCATGGAGTACCAGGCAGCCATTAAATATCATGATGTAGATGAATATTTAAAGATGTGATACATTAAGAGAAGATATCAGACAATGAGAAGACAGAGAATTACTTCTAGTATGACCCCAATTGTGTAAAACAAGGTAGAACTAGATCTATGACAGAAAAAAACTGGAAACATAGGCACTAAAATGCTAACAATGATTGTCTGTGAGTGGTGGGATTTTGGGGATTTTCTTATTTTCTTTGTGCTTTACTGGACTTCCTTAATTTTTTTTTTTTTTTATACAGTGAACACATGTTCTTAGATTCTGTATTCATCTGCGCCCTTCTGCCAGTCCTGGACCACTGCCCACGGCAATGGTGTCTTGGTGTGTGTTTTTCCAGGAGACAATGAGAAGAAGCAATGGTAAAGCCTCCCTGGAAGCCACCCAGTGGCCTCGAGAAGCTCTTCTGGCCTTCCTCTGCTCTCAGGCCCCAGGATAATCCCCTTGTCCTTTGGCCCCTCTGTTGCCAGCCTAGACTCACCTGTCAGGAAGCAGGGCACGCGGGCAGTGGTGTTGATGAACTCACAGGGGCTCGGCTTCTTGTTGTCAAAGGGCGGGTAGGCCAGCCCGTGGTCCTGGGCCTCCTGGTTGATGGCCATGAGGCCCAGTGGGCTGCTGAGATCCCGGAGGCGGCTGGCCAGGCTCGGCTCAGGGCCGTACACTAAACTGGCGTCCAGGAAGGAGGTCAGAGCATTGATCTGCTCTCGGGCCAATGACTGGTAAGGTGGAGTGGGGCAGACAAACCCGGCCCGGAAGAAAGGCATGCATTTCCCTTGAGTCTTCACCTTGGGGTCGTTGCACGGGAACTGCAGAGAGATCGGGGTGGGTGACTGGGCAGAGGTGGTACAGCTGGCAACCTCTCCCCAGGGTAGGTCTGGATGCAGCTGGCAAAGATGCTGATGGTGCCCTCCTGGGACCCTGGCACCAGACAATGGCTCCAGATGCCTCCTGCTGATGCTATAAATCCTGGGCCCCCAACTCCCTGAAGGTCACTACATCTGCTGACTAAAAGGGCTGAGGGGGAATCATTCAATCTCTCATAGCAAAACCTCCAAATTTTTGGTTGAGAGAGAGTCCTGAGATCCCGGCACAAGGAAGCAGGACGTGAGGCAGGAAAGGGTTTGTTAATAATTAACAACAGCTACCATTGATTTATTCTGGCCCTACCATGTGCTTGGCATTAGGCATACTTTATCTCACTTTGGTCCTCATAAAACCCTGTAAGGTAGACCATTCTGTCCCATTTTACACGGGAGAAAACGGAGGCTCAGAAAGGTTAAGTAATTTGCCTAAAGTCTTACAAACTGAAAGGGAAAGATGTGGGATTCAGATCTAGGCTGACCTTACTTCACAGCTTATGTTCTTTACACCACAGCACATAGCCCCGATTTGTTTGAGTGAATAAATCATTCTCTAACTGTAAAATCATGAATAAGAAGAAAGGTGCACCACTGCAAGTTCCTTTCCCTTCCTGCTGGAAATTCCCACAAATGCCTGCCACTCATCCTGACTCATCCATTCTGGGAGTAGCCTTCCCGACTCTGAGATGACTTACGGTAGCATTCCACAAATTTCACTGTCTATAAAATGAATCTCCTGGGGATTCCAATAAAATGTAGATTCTGCTTCCCGGTGTCTGGGATGAGGTTTGAGATTTTACATTTCTAATAAGACCCCAGGTGACATCAGTGCTGCTGGGCCAGGGATGAAGACAACACTCCCCAGAGCTTCCCAATTTTGCCATTAGTGATTACTTGTCCATTTCCCACACAGGTCCTTTGTCCTTGATGGAAGGGACAGTGTCTTGTTCACCTTTGAATTCTAAGTGTTCAGTGTACTGCCTGGCACAGAGTAGATGATTGATGTCTATTTGCTAAATAAATGGGCGAGTGAATGAATAGATGTGTGAGGCTTGGGAAGCTGTCAAATCAACATTCAAGATCTCCAGGAGGTCCTGACTGACAGGCTGGGAATGTCTGCCACATCAGGGAGGCAAGGGGTTTGCCAGGGACCCGCAGCTGCAGGGCCTACCATGATGGGGAAACAGTTGTCTCCCTGGATACAATGCTCATCACACTGTACTTTGGAGTACTCGCTGCTCCCCAGTTCCGTGTCGGGGGCAAAATCCAGGTCGTGGTCCACAATTTGACCCCACTGCATCAAGAGCAGGGACCTGTTTTGGTCCAGAACACCCTCTTCATTTAGGTAGCCTACAATCTTGTTGGATACCTCACGGGCCTACAGGTGGAGAGAGAAGGACAGGGAGGAAAAGGTGCTTTGAGGATTCAGATTCAACTGCAGTTTATAGGGTACCTGTGACGTAACGGGCGCGCTTCATCCCCATGACAAGCTTGTGAGGTACGTGGCATTACCCCCATTTTGTAGATGAGGAGACTGAGGACTAGACAGGTGAGGTCAACTCACCAAGGTCCTGCCGCTACAAAGGGCCAGGTGTGTATGATGTGCTGGCTTCAAGGCCAGTGCTCTTTCCACTCAGAGAGGCAACACAAAGACAGGCTGTCCCTGAAGTGCCACGGAGGTGCCAGGTGTCTGGGACTAGAAGAGGGGCTCTGGGGAGGGCCCGCCAACTCAGATGAGGCCAACAGATAGGACGTCCCGGCAAGCACCAGCTGATGCACTCCAGGGGCTGGGGCAGGGCAAGCGCGAACAGGATGGGGCAGGGAAGCCATCTGCCTGGGAGACCCCAGGATACTTGGCCTGACGGCAGCTGGGACGTGACCGTCACGTGGCTGGGCTCCGGGACCCGGACTCTGCTGCTCTCTAGTGGCATTTTCCGGAACACCACCAGGGAGGAAGTCCAAATCTCCATCTCTCCGGATGCGGTTCTACCGCGCGTCTGTCCTCCCACCTATTTCTTCTTCCTTTCCTTGTGTGTTTGTGGGAGGGCATCCTTTCCCCTCTGACTCCCATCTTTCACCCGCCTGCTCAGGGCTCGCCCCCACCCCGTGTCCGCCCTCACCAGCGGGACAGGGAAGCCGTTCCGCTTCTTCCTCGGCGTCCAGCCGAAGGGCAGGGAGAGCCCGTCCTCGTACTCCGCCGGCAGCCAGCGCGCCAGCGCCCTGTTGGACGCGCCCAGCGCGGGGTTCCTCCTGAAACAGCAAGACCGGCCCTCAGCCTAGGCGGCGGGTTCGCTCCGGGGTCCGCTTCTCCGCAAACCCCACGGGGATCCCCTGGGGAAGGACGCGGAGGAGGGGCCTCTCAAATGTGGGGTGTCGGAACTACTGCCACCTCCGAAGGCGCGGGGCTCCTCTGCCCTGGGGAAAGGTGCTCCTTCCAGTGGGATACAGTGGTCTCTTTAGAAGGTGGGGAAGTTAGCGGGGTTCCAACAGAACAGATTCCCGTGGGACGCTAGTCCAGGAGGGCAAGGCGGTGGGAGTTAAGCCTGTAATGCCCAAGTGACAAAGGCCCTGGCTGGGCTGAGCAGGGCAGGTGGGCTGGACAGATGGGTTGGCTGTGGTGATTGGGAGAACCTGCCTCCTAAACCCACCTACTGGCCACTCACCTGTTATTACAGTCTCCCGTGATGGTGCGGTAGGGGCTGTTCTCATCACATTTCACCAAAGGAACTGGGGCACCACAGCCCACCTCCTGAGAGAGTGCAGTGAAGTCCAGGCTAAGGTCTGAAAGAGAAGGGATGCCAAAAGGGCTGAGTTCTTTCTCCATTCTGAGGCCCTGAGGGGAGGTTCATTTTTTGAACTTTGATTTTTTGGGGAATACATTTTACGTTCTAAGTAAGCATTTCTCAGGGGGTTTCTCATTGAATCCTGACAACTTATTAAGGTAAGAATTTAAATTCTCATTTTACGAGAGAACGAGACTTGCCCAAGGCCACACAGATAGTAACGTCTCCAGAATTGTTAGTAGTTCTTTGTCTATCAGACCCTTTGAATCAACAGATCTTTCTTTTAGAACAATACCCCTGAGAGGTTAGGTACATGTTAGTATGAGTTAGTTTGAGAAGATTGCTTTTCTTCTAAAGCTCCACTGACGTCTAAGGTCCCAAGCACGCAGGAATCTAGATAGGAAAGATGTTGGGAAGGGACAGGGCATTTTTACGTGAGGGGCGCTGTGATCTCGGTGGGAGTAACAGAGCGGGGAGCCTTAGGCATCAGAGACCTCCACGTGGGCACAGAATGGAAAGAGCTGCCAACGTCCTAAAGCAGCCTGAAGGGAATCCGGCTCTGGGGGCCTTCTTCGGGGGCTCACCTGCGGAAGTTGGCAGGGGCTGAGGTTCAAGCCCCAGCACCTTTTGAGTCTCAGAGTCCAAAGTGCTCCCTACTTCTCCCTACCTTGTCCTGGTTCCCTCCTTTTGGAACTTTGGAATTTGCCCGAGTCCTAGGCCAGGTATCTTCCCCCACTTGATGTTTTCCCAGGGAGAACCTGCAGCCTCTTCCTCCTGTCAAGACCAATCCCCTTCCTCCGTGACCCACCGTGAACAGCGACGTTTGGTAGGGGGTGGGGTGGAGGGGTGGAGGAGGTCACGATCAATCCATCGGCTCATTGTTTCAGCTCCACGGTACCCAGAACAGGAGAGACAGCTCATCACCTGTGACGTAATCCCAGTAAATCCCCCCTGACACAGGTGGCTGAAATGTCCCGTCCACAGGCGGAAGTGGTGACACTGTGGTTTGGGACAGGGAGCCTGTGTTTATTAACTTTAGTCCTTCCTCTGGACAGAGGCCTTACAGACGGTGTTATAACAAAAGGCACAAATGTCCCCTCATTTGGAGTTGGCAGTGTGACCTTGCCGGGCCCAAGTTCCTTTCTCTGCAAAAGGAGCATTGGCCTGGCTGTCCGCCCAGCCCCTCCTTGCTCTGCAGTCCATGATTCTGATGGAGAGAGAGGACATGGCTCCCAGTAGGAACTGTGACTTTTGGTGGCTTGTGTTCTCTCCTGCGGAGAGATGACCCCTTCCTGCCATCAGAGGGCTGGTGGGTTTTCTGTACCTGTGACGTTGGTCAGGGTCACTTTCTGCCTCAGTCTCTTTAAGGACTCCTCCCACACCTGCCCGTGGCGGATGGCCATGCGGGTCCAGCCCTTGGCGTGCTTCAGGTATTTGGAGAGCTGTCGGGTGGTGGGTGCCTCAGAGCTCATGGCCGTCTTCAGCCTACAACGGAGAGCAACGGGGGAGTCCTGACCGGGCCCTCGGCTCCGACCCTGTAGCAGGGGTGTGAGGTGCTGTGTGTGTACAGCAGAGCTGCGGGGGTGTGGGCAGCATGCAGGAGACCCCGACTTCTGTGCTCTCAGGATCTTTTCTTAGCTCTCCTCTGATGCCTCTGGAAAATCTCCTCTGGCAGGAGGAAGCTACAGTGTGTCTTTAAGCTTTGTTAAGTCTGTTTCTCAAGGAAGGCAGACAGATGGACATGAGCACTTCCTGAATTAGAGTCAGAGGGTTGCAGCTGTGCTGGCTGCTTCCGAATCAGTTGGGGGACCTAAGAACACCTAAGTCCCAGGATGTACCGATTCAGACCGAGGAACCCCTGACCATGGAGCTGGCCTCGTGCACCGAGAATTCTGGAAATAACATGCCTATGGGCCCCAGTTCTGCCCATGAAAGCATCCTTCCTCCTATCTGGCCCTAGAGTTAGTGTGGAGTTTGTTTAGTTGTGGCTGTAGCATCTAGCCTCTTGTTGACCATTTCTTGCGCCAGATGTTCGGGCTTTGTCTTAATTACCTATCTATAAAAAAGAGAAGCCCCAAACCTTTCTACTACTAAGAAGTTGGTGACCAAGGGCAAGGTGGTGTCAGAAAAGTCCCTGCATGAGAACCCTCTCCCCCTTCCTGTGCCTCAGTTTCTTGTGTGTGAGATGAGGGGTCCTATGAGATGATCTTTACGGCTCTAAGACTGAAATTTTGGAAGTGGCTCAAATTCTCACAAAGGCAACCCTGCTTCGGGGATATGCGTCACAGGCTGTAACTCCTGGCCTGTCCCTGTGGATCAGGTTATCGATTCTACTTCAAGCATGAGGGGGCCTGGTGCTCAGCCTGAGGGGTGACAATGGGCGATGACTGAGCTGTAATCACCAGGCCTGACCCCTTCCAACCTCCCCCCAACCTCGGTAAGAAAGGACCCAAGAAGATAAGCCAGACTGCCTTTTGTTGCTGTTACAAAAGACATCGTGGGCCAGTGGCCCAGACTGCTGCATGGCATGTCCAATATGGTAACCGCTAGCCACATGTGGCTGTTTAAATGGAAATGCATTAAAATTAAATACAATTAAAAATTCAGTTCCTCAGTGTCACTAGCCACATTTCAAGGGCTCCGCAGCCACATGTAGTCAGTGGCTCCTGTATTGGACAGCACTGACCTAGAGTTTGAACCCTGGTTCCCCCAGGATTGGTTTACAGACATGACCTCTGAGTGAGCTAGGACTCACTGTGTTACTTACATCAGGGCCTTTGGAACACGCTGGCTGGGTCTGACTCCTGCGGCCACTTAGTAGCTGTGTGCCTTTGAGCAAGTTACTCAACATCTCTGTACCCAATTTCCTTACCCATAAAATGAGGATAATGGTCGTAATCACGTTATTTGATCATTTTGAACTTCAAAAACAGTGACTTCACATAGTTGGATTCAGCGCTTTCTAGGATTTGGGGGAGGAAGGCGTGGGAAGTGCTGAGAGCTGTCTCTGGTACAGAGGAAACACTCACACGTGTTAGCATCAGCGCCATCCCCATCATCATGGATCCCAAAGGGCCCCCCCACCCAAGAGAGAAGGTGTGTTGCTGGGCCTCCCAGGGCTCCACCCAAAGGTCCCATGCAAGCCCCTCCCTGTTCCTGCCTTTCTCCCCCGGCTAGCGTTATGCGTGGTCTCCTGCCTGACCTTGACTCGCCAGGGACTTACCTCCTGATCTGCCTCAGGGCCGGGCTCCACAGGCGCAAGCAGGGCCTTGGAAGAACTCTGTTTCCATCTCCAGGCCTACCCCCTTGTCCTAGCCCCCAACCTCTCCCATCTGGATGGCCACAGCAGACTCCTAACGGGACTCATGCCTCCTCTCCTGTCCTTCTCCCATCCGTTCTCCCTCTGGCTGCAGGAAGGTGCTTTTTCGAATGAAAAGCAGACCAGGACACTCTTCCTGAAGCACTTTCTTGGCTCTCCCTGTGACGTGCGTGAATCCACAGGCTTACTGTGTACGTGCTCGTGACGTTGTGGGATCTTTGCCTCTATCTAGTTCCCAAGCATTTTCATCACCCTCCAAGGAGACCCCACACCCATGGACAGCCAGCCCAATCCCTCCCCTTCTCCCCCAGCCCCTGTCAGCCACTGCTGTGCCTCCGACTATCTGGCCCTCAGGCCCCACCTGTGTGTCCTCTTTTCCTACTGCCACCACCAGCGTGGGCCTTCTTTCTGTTTCCTGAGGACCCTAAGCTCTTTCCTGCCTCAGGACCTTTGCCTTTGCTGCTCCCAGACCCTGGCTTTCTACACGGCTGGCTCCTTCTCGTCCTCCGTCAGGCTTCCCTGCTCCCCTGCTCCCCGCGCCTAGAGTAGCAGCCATTGCCCTGTTTATTTCCTTCGTTTTCCTTATCACAGACTGTGAGTCACTGGATTGTGTGTGCGCCCGTGAACAAGATGTTTCAATGTGATTCTTTGAGTCTCCATGAGACCCCTAAATCCAAGAACTAATCGGTGGGGATGAGTTCCAAGGCAGGGCTGGGTCGTCCTGTGCAGCACGACTTGCAGAGGAGGCGATGAAAACCAACTGTGAGGCTTTTATTCTACCCCGACCTTGGGCTATAAAACGATTGACATTAAGGAGGGGGACAGGATGTTCGTCTGGAGGTAGTTGCTGAAATACCAGGCAGTTCCCTCCTGCCACTGTGGGGCTTCTTCTTGGCACTCAGTCTAGTGACAAGGGCCTTGAGAGGAGGGCCCTGCTGTGTGTCCTGGAGCTATGGCTGGTGGTTGACCCCTGCCCAAAGAGCCTAAAGAGAACAAGAAAAGCAGATGTGGCCCGTGCTGTGCACCTAACAGCAGAGTAAGCCAGGCAGGGCAGCCCTCGGCCCCAAATCGGCACGTCCTCCGGCAGCAGGGCAAAACTTTTAGTCTTCTGCGGCATCTTTAAAGGGGACCTGGCCCAAGATGGTGTGAGGAGGGGTGAGGGAGGGAGCCGCAAGCTCCAGGGCTGAGGGGTGGAGCTGTGAGCTACTGGTCAGAACTCCTCTGGGCTGAGGGGTGGAGCTGTGAGCTACTGGTCAGAACTCCTCTGGGCCAGAGAGCTGGCAGCAGAATCTCTGAGAGCCAAAAAGCGCCCAAGGAGGGAAGGAGCTTCTGACCCAACCCCTAACACCCAGGCTCTAAGCTGACCAGGCGACTTAGACTTTGCCATCCTGTACCTCTCCTACCTCCCCCAGCTTGACCCCTAAGAGGGACAATCCTGGGCTGGGGGATGAGGAGAAGCTCGAGAAAGAGGGACGGGCGGACCACGTGCCCTTCTCTCACTATGAAAGCCTAAAGCAGCTCCGAGGGGAGGAAAGTGAGAGGCTCTGTGCTTTGTCTTCTTCTGCTGACATTTGAGTTCCTGAAAGGACTAGAAGTGATCAGAGCACATCTTGTCATCTAAGAGTCAGCAAAAAAGTTATGGGACCTCTTGAGAGTTTATGCAAGGGCCAGGGAGGAATGAAACCCCAAGTCCAGTAAAGGGGCAGCAAGAGGAACAAGTAAGGTTGTTTTCTGCTCAGTAAAGTGGTTACTCTTGTTTTTCTGCCTCTCTAGCTCCAGCATGGGCTTCCCGAGGGCAGGGACCCAGTCTGCATCGCTTATTTCAGGAAACCCAGGCCCTACACATGGTTGGGAGGTGGCTGACTCTGCTGGTGTCCTGCACGTTTCTCAAGTTCATTTGGGCCCATTTATAGCTTTGGCGTGCCCCTTCCCTAGCCGCTGATGGCTCACTCCCGTAACTGTCCTGAGCAATTGCTTCTGAGTCAGGGTGGCTTCCTGGCTGGAGGTGCCTGGGAGTCACACAGTGTGCTACACCACGGCCCCCCACCCCCACCCCAGTGCCAAGCTTGCAGCACGTCTGGCTGACATCAAGGACCCTTTTGGCAGGTGAAAGGTCTGCTCTCTTGCTTGGGGTAGGAGAGGCTCTGAGGTGCAGCCTACACTCTGGATCTCCCTGTGGGGTCAGCTGGGGCTAGACCTTAAACCACATCCCTGCTCAACCCCTTCTTTTTATCTATCTGGCCTCACTCCCTCACTCCGCTACAGCTTTCGTGAGAGCGCTCCCCAGTAAGCACCCACATGTGAATCCAGGTCTCAGGTTCTGCCTCAAGGGGCCCTGACCTAAGACATGTTGAACAAATGGAGAACTTCTAGGGACAGGCTTTCTGAGAGCCTGCAACACATGACCTGAGGAGTCACTTAGCCACGCGGAGGAAAGTGCTTATAGGATCAGATGAGACATCCCCTTCAAGGTAACTTAGAGGCCGAGGATTTTAGGAATTGTTGGCTTTTACTCCTACTTGCCCCATACTCGCAGGTGGGCAGGGGCTGGGAGTGGAAGGGCAGGTTGTAAAATTGCTTTGGCTCATTGGCTTGTCAGGACTGGCCCAGATGCACTTGTCAGCCTAGGAAGAGAAGCATGTGATATGTGTGTCTCACCTACCTGGTCCGGGAGTCCAGGAAGGCCTTGTTGACCTGGATCTTGACCTGACTCACAGCATCAGAGATAGTGAAGGTGCGGGTGGCCTGCTCTTGGAGGGGGAGAAGCAAGGAGCAGGGTATCAGACACCACTCTTTGGAGAAGCCCTTTTCTCTCTGTCCCTCTTTCTCCACCATTATCCTCACCACTCAAACCTGAGCAGGCAGAAGATCAAGGTTAGGAAACATTTGACAGGAGGAAAAGCCCAGAATGGGAAGAATACTCTCTGGTCCTCAGTAAGGTGTCAATATCACTCTTTAGGAGTCCAGTAGAATACATTCGTCCCTCAGTATCCACAGGGGATTGGTTCCAGGACCCCCCAGGATGCTCAAGTCCCTTATGTAAAAGGGCATAGTATTTGTATATAACCTATGCACATCTTCCTGTATACTTTGAGTCACCTCTAGATTACTTATAATACTTAATGCAACGTAAATGTCATATAAATAGTTACCAGAGTGGGTTTTTTTGGGGGAGCCTGGGAGCTTTCTGGAATCTTTAAAAAAAAAATATTTTCAATCCACTGCTTGTTGAATCTGCTGATGCAGAACCTGTGGATACAGAGGCCTGACTGGACCCAGTGATGGGATTAAGAAGGCGTGTGACCACTCACGTTGGCTCTTGGCTCTGGGCTGTGGGGATTTTTTTGGTTCTTGGTGAGGTGGATCTGAAAACAAGTCCCTCAAAAGGCTTAGCTGATCACAAGGACCCTGAGGTAGGGAAGGGGATGGTGTAGAGTAGAGGTGGGGTTCCTTGTTTTACTCGAATTGGGGTCTGGAATGGTGGGGGGATGAGGATGCAGTCTTTGAACAAGGGGAGTGTAGTGGCTTAAACAGTGTCCCTCCAAAAAACTTGTCCAACTACCACCTGAGAATGTGACCTTATTTGGAAATAGGGTCTTTGCAGATGCAGCTAATTAGGAAGAAGCCATACAGGTACAGGTTTAGAGTGGGCTCTAAATCCAATGACCTGTGGTCTTATAACAAGAGGAGAGGACACACAGAGGACACCACAGAGAAGAAGGCCATGTGAAGATGGAGGCAGAGATTGGCGTGAGGCACATATAAGCCAAGGATTGCTGGGAGCTACCAGAGGCTGGAAGGGGCAAGGAATGATTCTCCCCTAGAGCCTTCAGAGCAGCATGACCCAGCCAATACCTTGATTTAGGAATTCCAGCCTCCTGAACTGTAGGAGAATAAATTTCTGTTGTCTTAAGCCGCCCAGTTTGTGGTCCTTTGTTACAGCAGCCCCAGGAAACACAATACAAGGTGGTACTTACCATTTGTGTCAGATTCTGCAACCTGGAACAAGCTCAGGGAAGCCAAAAGGACTGGGAGATGGAAGAGGACCCTCATCGCTGAAATGAGACCAGGATCAGGATGTGAGCCTTGTAGAGTCCCCATGGGTAGGACTTACAGACTCACAGAAAGGGGGTGGTAAAGCAGAGAAAGGCCAGAGAACATGAGACACCCTAACATTAGAACAGAAGAGGGGAAACCACAGTAACTAACTAGGCATCTACCATATGTGCAGGCCCATGGTAGGTCCTGGGAGATGGAAAGAGGCAGTGGTGGAAGGGAAAGAACACAGGCTTTGTGGTCAGAAGGTCCTGAGTTGTAGTTATGCATTTGCTCTAACTAGCTGTGTGACATTGAGCAGGTTACTTGACATCTCTGGGCCCCCGGCCTGATTGAGTGAGAGGGTTGGACCAAGTGATCCAGGATGTCTGATTCTGCCCTGACACCCCGTGACCCAACTTCCTGTACCTGTCTTGTCACCGGTGACAAATGCTCCTACCAAACCCAAAACACAACTCTGGAGTTCCTCTTCCTCTTTTCCCCTCAGGACGTATTGCCATCCTCCTCTGGCCCAGCACCCGGGGAGTGTGCCTGAGAAGCAGACACTCAGTTCCTCCTGTGGGAACTGGCAAGGAACTCAACCCTCCCTCAAAGAGTCGACATGATGGGAAAACATGAATGAAAATTGTGGCAAAGCTCAGAGCTCTCCAGAGCTCGCAGCTGTGTTCCAGGTTGCCTGAAGAGATCCCTGCTCTTGGATCAACGCCTTCATCATGAACTTTAACTCTGAACCTAAATCATCAGATCGAAATTGTGCAACTTTGTTTGCTGACGAGGGGCTTTGGGGCTCAGAGCGTTCATTAGGATTGGTGGGATAGACCCCAAAATGTCTTTTGAGGAGATTCTAGTTCCAGCCCAGGAGGCACCCATGCTGTATGGATGGAAGGATCGTGCGTCTAGACCATGTTCTTCACGAGAGGGCACAGGCTCTCCCCATAGTGTGCATTCACTGGTTGGACCCCAGAAACATCCTCAGATTGGCTGCCCCCTCTGTCTCTACTCAAAGCTCCCTAAGAGAAATCGTGGTTCTAGAGTTTTGCCCAAGAGACCACCCAGGAGGTCTTCCAGATACTCTCCAGAAAAGGACAACTGTGTATCTGGACAGGTAATTTCAGCTTCCCTTGCACTCCCCCAATCTTTTCCTCTGACCTTTGATGATCCCCCTAATAATTTTTATCTTGTTGAATGTACTTCTTGTAAGCTAACTGTAGAAAAAAAAAACAAAACCAAGGTGCGAATAAATACCTCTCTGGCCAAGATTCTCCCTGGCACTTTTTTTTTCCCCAAGAGGAAAACAGCTTGACCCCTCAGTGGGCTCCTGTCTTTACACCTCTATGGCCCCGCGTAGTCCTCCTATTTGTGCTTCGAGGAGACCACTGAGCCAGCAGAAATCCGCCCTTTTAAGCAAACAAATACGATGGTTTTGGAGTAAAAAGCATCACTGATATTATTTTAAGTTTTGGTAAAAACGCACAGGATAAAATTTACTACCTTAACCGTTTTAACCAGACAGTACAGTAGTGATAAGTACATTCACAGGGATGTACAACAGATCTTTAGAACTATTTCATCTTGCAAAACTGAAACTCTCTGCCCACTAAACACCAACTCCCCCTTCCTCCCTCCGCCCAGCCCCTGACAACCACCATAGCATTGATTTTTAAGAGAGCTGATGGGCACACAAGTATTCATTATGTTATTCTTTCAATGACTAGTGTGTTTCATGAGAAATCAAAAACAAAACGTGAAAGGTTAGTCTATGAAAATAGGCATCATCTGAAATAGACTGAGGAAGAAAAATATCATAGCCAGAGAAATAAAAGTTGAGAAATCTGAACAGGAAAAAGTCCTTAGGTACTCATTGCTCCTCTCCTTTCCTTGGAACCTCTTTAATACTCCCCATCACTGCAAAGTGGTGGGAGGGAACCTCAAGGCAAAAGCTAAAGTATTTTCCTTGTCTTGGCCATCTTTCCTGGTGGGTGTGAAGGAAGCATGTGGGACAGAAAGCAGAGAAAAGCAAACACGAGGTCGTGCTGCTGGGAAAGGGGTGTTCAGAAAGATCCTGGAGGAACCCTAGCTGCAGCCGGAGCCAAGAGGCTTCTGGGATGTTGGGATATTTACCCACATTCTTATCATCACGCTCAGTGCAGAAACCCTTTCCCAAGCCCTTTGGTTTGCATCAAAGCTTGGAGCCTTCCCTGAGACACGAAGCGTTATCTGGAGACAGAACCACAGCCTCTGCCTCTCAAATGCCAGTCTGGTCCACAATCCCCTGCCTCTTACTCACACTCTCCTATGCAATGCCCTCTTGGTCCCGTGAACTCCTATTCGTTCTTTAAAACCCAGGCCAAATGCCACCTTCTCTGTGAAGTGTACCAGATCTAGGCAAAATTAGGTCATTCTTTTTTCTCTCTTCCCACAGTACTTTATTCACATCTCGTTTCACTGTTTTCATTGTCCGTTTCCCCGTCAGATCATAAGCTTCTCAAGAGCTACGTCCTATTTTTGTTTTTTCCACTGCCCAAGCCTAGTGTTGATACATAATAGGTGTTGGGCACGTGCTGAATGAATGAAACTCCCACGGTAGCGAAGTTCAACGTCCAGATGGTGCAGAGGGAGAGGGTGGTGATGGTCCCTTCACAGGCTTGTCCCACCTTAGTGTGGCAACTAATCACCGGGGGACCTTGTTAAATGCAGATTCTAACTTGGAAGGTTATAGGAGGGACCTGAGAGCCTGCACTTCCAACAAGTTCCAGGTGACGCTGATGCTGCAGGTCTACAGACCACCCTGAGTACCACGATCTCCCAGAGTCCGGCTCTCATACTTGCTGAGAAGTCACCAAGGGGGCTTCAGGAAGGCCTGAGAAGGGAAGGCACCAGTAGGATTCTTTTCCATGAATGGTGAACGCTCTGTTGAGGGTAGTGGGATGAGCCAGAAAGAAAACCAATGAACTCGCCATCACCCCCAAGAATGTTCTATTTGATCTTTTGAGCAGTTCCAGTATCAAGAGGAAAATAGAGAAGAGACAAGCTCTTATCAAGCTCTCTACAGCAGAAAAAATCCCCCTTAGCCACAGGGTTTGGGATATGCAGTTTCATAAAAAAACAATATGATTCAATCACTCAATTTTCCCAGGATGAAACCCATTTAAATATTGATGCAATTCATAAATCTGATTGAGAACATAGTGTCCACAGGACGTTGGAGACACCTGGGACTAGACATTCAGGGCTAACTAGATGTTCAGGTCTGCTGTAAATAGCACGAGACACTAGAAACAGGTTGAAGATCTGAGATCCCTGGCTTAGGGGACCCCTTAAACACTGCAAAATTTTCACTAGAGTGAATTTTCATTAGCGTTCATATCATAATTGCATCGGTCTCAAGAACCCCACATGGAGCACCATTCTGTTACTATTTCCCCCCAACTTTCTGTGCGACCTGGACACATGATATGTCTTAGACCTTAGTTCCTAAACAGGATGGATGAGAGGAATATGGTACCTTCCAGCCCTGAGAGTTTACGATTCTATGGCTCGGTGTTCAGACTCAGAAAAGCCTCTTTGCCCCACAATGGATTCAATCACATTCTCCCTTATGGATTCGATCACACTCTCCCAAACGGGGATGACCTGCCAGGTTGGCAGCCAAATCTGGCACCAGAAAATGCCTGAAGAAGACAAGTCCAAAGGCAGTACCAAGCTTTCTGAGAAGCCTTTAGGAAATTTCATCATCAACTTTGCAGATTCCACTTAATGAGTCTTACCTGCCAAGTGCCTTGGCCTCCTGTGGCAGCCAGGGGAGTTTCTCTCCTTGGAGGAACTGGTCTTTTATACCGTCTGTCAGGAATTAATTTCAGGGAAAGGCCCAGAAAGAAAGATTATGAGGGGCTGATGTGGCTTGGAGGAGGATCTCAGGTTCAGCAGGAAATACCCTGTGACTGGGCAGATGCTCGAGGAAACTGTCAAAAGGCAGAAATTGGTTGATGCACTATTGCTGGTCCTGGATGAAGCACATCCTCTTCTTCCTATTTTTCAGGTGAACTATGTGGTCTTGCTGCAGTCATGGAAGGCAAACCTCCAATCTTTGAGCAGCCTTGCCCCTTTTATGCCCTTAATGGGATCTGAATTGCTCTTAAAATTAGGAACAATTAAATGGCTTTCTTCCCCATTTGTTTATTCAGTGCCCTTTGATCCCTCTCTTACCTTTCACCCAATCACTGTGGAAGCCACTAGATTCATCTTTGGGATTTGCAATCGTTTTCAACTGTTCCCTTCTGGGAAGGTCAACATTTCAAAATACTACCCCTTTTTGGCCACCAGGGCAGTGAGAAGAGCCCTGGACTTTTTGTCAAGGGGTAGGTTAGATCCCTGCCTCTGTCGCTGTGTGGCTCTGGACAAGTCACTCTACCTTCTGTTTCCTCGTATACTCTAGTTGCGAAGCCAATGGTTGGCTTTGATTACTAGGATTCTATGACTTCATACTTTCTATAGGGTGAGCCACCAAAAAAAAAAAAAAAAAACCCACCACTATACAGGAACTTATTGACTTAAAGCCCAAGTATAATGTTATATACCATCAAGTTCATTAGATCCATACAGGAAGGAAGTGAGAAGGTTTAAAGAAGATGACATTTCATGAGAGTGTATTTTACAGACAGGCAAATTAAAACATAAGCCTCTTTATAAAATTATACTTTGGGTTGAAAATACTCTGGGGGACTGTCAGAACTTCATCACCCCAAAACCAGCCCCCTGAATTTACCTTCCAAAATATAATATCCCTTTTCTCTGGCTGATGGAAGGTAGTTAGAATCTGCTTCTCTTGTGATGAATCCAGGCAAATGAGCTGGGCATCTCAAAAGAAGGCAGCTGTCCAGGAAAGGTAAGTGAAAGACATCAGGCTTTTCTTGTTTTCTTTGAAAGACATTTCTGCTTGTCAGCCAAGCTTTTCTTTGTCTGAACACTCCTTGAACTTTGGAGCATGGTTCTCAAGGCTCTCACCTCTGGGTTTTGTGCTTTACGAGTTAATGAAGCTGTGTCTTTAGGTGGATCTTGACCTAGTTTTTTCTGAATACTTGTATTTTCAGAGCTTTGCTGATGTGTGATGACATGGATTCACGGACTTATCTCAGTTTAGTTAAATCTGTTTAGCGCAGTTAGATGTCTCCCTATGAGGGAACTGGCCCAAGAAATGGAGGCTGGAAGACAGGTAGCCCAGTAGAAAGCTAAAAAGGCCAACAGCTTCTCATATATCAGCACAGAGAGTCCAAGATATTTTAGTAACAGCGGCAGCAGGAAATACCCAATGAAGATGAAGTCTGCCACTGGCACATGGTAGAACACGCGTGCGCACACACACGCACATACACTTTCCAAGAATTCACACTTTATAAGCAAGGCTGGCCTCAGACATGGTTGACTTTCCTCCTTTACTTCGGGAAGTACAATTCTGCGTGCTGATCAAGGGACATTCACGGTCAATGAGTGACAAAGTGACCACTGTGTATGAGGTGACCGTAGCTCTCGCACTGGGCCCTGGCCTTCCGGCCATCTCCACCGTTTCAGGTGATATCTTCTTGGAAGCCCAGCCAGTCCCTCTCTTAGCTGTCTGTTTTCGCCCACCTTCCGCTGGCTTGGCTGTCATTCACAGCTGGACACGTTAAGTTTTTTCTTTCCTGGCTAAAATGCATTTCCTCTTGTTGGTTCTCAGAACACCAAACAAACGGACCTCTTGACCCCAGCATGGCTCCACATGTCAATGTTTACCCTCTTTGGGACACATCCGCTGTTCACCCCAGAGAAGGAAGGAACCCAGGTGCTCTGGCGTCAGCCATCCTGGCCTTGGGACAGGGGTGGAGATAACAAAGTTTCTCTGAATGGTGTCCCTGACAGCACAGGGCCTTGGGAGGGATGGGAACATTACCAGGCAGCCCCCTTCGGGAGGAAGAGAAAAGTGTCTGGGATGGTTTGTGTGTCTTCCTCAGTGGGCAAGAGGCCTTCTGCCTCCTGTAAGTATTTTTTAGTGGGAGGATTCATTGGATACTTGGTGGCTTCTGAGATTGGCATAACATTGGGGTTCTGACTGGTAAACCAAGTATCAATGAGTTTTTCCAATTAGCCACAGAATGTTGGGAGTGGAAGGTCTGGGTCTTGTTCAGGGTTCCTCCAGGGACCACTCTGGTGGGGTTGGCAGAGGGAATTACCAAGAACCTCTCTGCTGGAGTGGGCAGAATGCTCTTCCTTCTCTCCATTAATCTAAAATCCTTTTTGGTCAAGGCCATTCTCCTATTTTCCATCAGTGTTCCATCTCTCCTTCCTTTCTTTTATCTCCCTCTTAGATGTTCAGTGAGCACCTGGTATTATGTATGTGTTCTTGTTTTTTTCCTTTTCTTACCCCCAATCCTCCTTCTTCCCAATTAGCTTACAAGTGGTGTATTTTGATAAAGTTGGCTTCAAATAAAAAAGATGTCATATCTGTTCCATGCCTTGGCAGAATTGTGTAGGGACAGAACTGGGAAAGGTGACAGACAGATCTTAGAGCTCAGCTGAGACCATTTGACCTAAAATAGATCCAGAGATGGTCGGAGTAGAGATGGGAAGAGAAACCAACTCTCATATAAGTCACAAACTCAGGCTTTTAAACAAAAGCCAGTCTTGAATTGTTATTGTTATTACGTGAGAAGTCAGGTGAGGTATGTTTTGTGGTAAATCCACAGAGAAAATATCATTCCAATAAAATACCCCCTGTCACTCAGCAAGCACGTGCACACCACAGACAGACAGACACACACAGAGATAAAACACTAAGCAACAAGTGGAAATGCAAGGAACTCTGGATTAAGATTCAGGAAGCCAGGTTCTAGGCTTACCTTGCTATCTACTGGCTGTGTGACCTTGGGGAGGTCATTCTTCATTTGCAGACCTCAATTTGTCTGTAAAGAGAAGTGGGTCCACTAAATAATCGTGGTGGTTCTCCGAGGCTCTGGGGTTTAAGATTCTCCTGTGAATCATTAGATCTAGGAGCTCCTAGTACCTCTCTGCTTCTGCCCCACCTGTTCAACCTTGTACGAGTCACATATCCTCAGGTTCTCTTTATACAACAAGGACATCAGAATCCTATGCTATTCTCTGTTAGGACCAGCTAGGATGGAGTTTCCTTTAGTTCTGAGGGACAACCAGAATAAAAGAAAGAGAGGAATCTTGTTGAGAAACGGGAAGAAAAATTCTGCTGGGAATGTGATCACTCCCTCGGTCACTCAAGTGTGGAAACCAGGGAGTCATCCCAAGTACTTCTGCTCTTCTTTCTTTTCTCTTCCTCTGCCTTCCTCCCATCTCCCATCTCAGTCACTGATTCCTACCCATTTGCTCTTCATCAGTCACTTGCATTGGTCGCTTCCTTGCATTCCCCACATTCTGGTTCTGCTCTGACTCACCTCAGTTTTACTCCAAGATCATACCCTTCTCACTGGTCTCCCTGTCACCAGTCCGCTCCACCCCTTCCTCCTCTATACCAAGGTTTTCACTCCTGAGCTCCCTACTACCCAGAGGACAATGTCTCAAGTTTTAGCCAAAGTTCTAGCCTGCCTACCCTCCCCTCTCTCCCAGCCCCTCAGACATCACTCCTCTACCCAATCTCTTTATTCCAGCCAAATTAACCTACTCTTTTTTTCCCTAACATGCCAGGCACTGTCCTGCTTCTGTGGCTTTCCCACTGCTGTCCTCCATGTCTGGCTGGCTCTCTCCCTTCTTGTCTGACCGGTATCTCAAGCCCTCTCTTGTCCACGGAGACTTCCCTATCTGCCAACCTCCAGGGAGCATCGGATGTTGCTTCTCTTTTTCTCTCCTTTGTTTTTCCTATTTATTATCTCTTTATGCATCTTTCCTGATACCCAAATTAGATCATAAATTCCTTAAGAGCTCCAGATTGTATTGGGCAATCAATGATATTTGTTTGATTGATAAAGATGATGATATCGGCGGGGGGGGGGGGGGGGGGCGGGAAATGACCTTGCCTTAACTCAGTCATTCAAGTCCAAGGTCTTGGCTGTTGGTCCTAAAGCTGTTTCTGGAAATCACTTCTGGCTTAACTAAAACACGGTGGTTATTCAAAATGTAACTAGAGGGTATAATTTCTGAATTTTTCTCTTCTCTTTCGTTTTCCCCAACTTAGAGCCCAACTGCCCATCTTAAGCTGCACAAATGCAGAGAGAGCCAGGAGATTGTGAGGAACATCTGGATCTTGTTCCTTTTACAGTTGGGTGAAAACAGCAGCTAGACCCCCTTTTCCAACCTGAAGGTGGAACTTCAATGCTTATTTTCCAGATGGCGGAAGAATCTCTCAGAAGCAACAGAACCCACATGCCCTAGTCTTGTGAAGTTCCATCCTTAGGTCTCTTTGCCAGATGGAGGCTGGAATTCTGCATGGACATTCCTGAGAAGGCACCCGCCTCCCCTGCGGACTAGCCCTGGAACTAGTGAACGGTGCCCACTAGGTGCCAGGGTGTGCAGGCTCTGGGACTTACCGTAAATGGCTGAGACCTTGCTACTTCTTCTTGGGGCTCCACCCAGATAATTTGGGGCTGTGCAAATATAATTATCTCTGGAAGATCGTGGTGGAGGCTGGAATGGGGTGAGGTGCTGGAGCGTACTTGATGTAAGAGAATCCCTTCTGCTCTCCTGGGAACCTGGGATGGGCTAAGTGATTATTTGCCTCTCACTCTTCTCATAGCGCTAAGAAGGGGGCGGAGGCCTGGGGAGGAGAGTGTACGAGCCCTTACTGTCTTACTTTCTTGTCCTTCTCTGAAGAAATGCAGGGTTTTCAAGATGCTGTAGAATGTCCTTTTACTCTGCGAACAACAGGGCATGGGCAATGCTCTTTATTTATTTATTAAAATTTTCTTTATTTTATATTGGAGTAGAGTTGGTTAACAATGTTGTGTTAGTTTCAGGTGTACAGCAAAGTGATTCAGTTATACATGTACGTGTATCCATTGTTTTTCAAATGTTTTTCCCATTTAGGTTATTACAGAGTATTCAGCAGAGGTCCCTGTGGTATACAGTGGGTCCTTGTTGGTTAACTATTTTAAATATAGCAGTGTGTATGTGCCAGTCCCAAACTCCCAGTCTATTCCCCCACCCTTCCCCCCAGTAACCATAAGTTCTCTAAGTCTGTGATCTGTTTCCGTTTTGTAAATAAGTTCATTTGTATCATTTTTAAAAGATTCTGCATATAAGCGATATCATATGATATTTGTCTGTCTGACTTAGTTCACTTAGTATGATAATCTCCAGGTCCATCCATGTTGCTGCAAATGACATTGTTTCATTCTTTTTAATGACTGAGTAATATTCCTTTATATATGTGTACCACATCTTCTTTATCCATTCATCTGTTGATAAACATTTAGGTTGCTTCCATGTCTTGGCTGTTGTAAACAGCACTACAGTGAACATTGGGATGCATGTACCCTTTCGAACCATGTTTTTCTCCAGATATGTGCCCAGGAGTGGGATTATAGGATCATATGTTAGCTCTATTTTTAGTTTCTTAAGGAACCTCCATACTGTTCTCCATAGTGGCTGCACCAATTTACATTCCCACCAACAGTGTAGGAGGGTTCCTGGCAATGCTTTTTAAACGTGGCTTCTGATATACCTTCAACGAAAGAGGAGTGTGACCAGGTATTCCTGGAGGAGACTGAGATTCTACAATTTCTTTGATATCTCACATTTTTAAAAATAGAATTTTTATTTTAGAACAGCTTTATTTTTTTAAATTTTTATTTATTTATTTCACCGCTGCGCGCGGGCTTTCTGTAGCTGCAGTGAGCGGGGGATAGTCTTCGTTGCGGTGCGCAGGCTTCTCACTGTGGTGGCTTCTCTTGTTTTGGAGCTCGGACTCTAGGCGCGTGGGCTCCAGTAGTTGCAGCACGTGGACTCTAGAGCGCAGGCTCAGTAGCTGTGGTGCACGGGCTTAGTTGCTCCGCGGCACGTGGGATCTTCCCGGACCAGAGATCGAACCCATGTCCCTGCATTGGTAGGCAGATTCTTAAACACTGAGCCACCAGGGAAGTCCTTTTAGAACAATTTTAGATTCACAGTATTATTACTAAGACAGTACAGAGAATTCTCATATACCCAGCCCCAGTTTTCCCTATTGTTACCATCTTACATCACTGTGGTACGTTTGTCACAATTAATGAACCAATATTGTTACGTTATTATCAACTAAAAGCTCGAGATCTCACATTTTAACTTAACAAGTCACACTTTCGTGTTCTACTCCAGATCTCATCTGTGTGTGTTTTACTAAATAAAAAATTTTTAATTTACTTAGCATCAAGCTAAAACGGACATCCCAAGGAATATAAGCCATGTCTAGCCAGCGTCCTGTGTTCTCTGGGTTACTCCTTCTCCCCCAGGAGGTGTCCAGCCAGCTTGGGCGGCATGAGTTGTGGAGAGTGAGCTTGGAGTGGGGTCAGATCATCTCCCTGGGTCCTGATAACCCTGCTCAGTCGCTGTGTGACCCCAGACAGTCACTCAGTCTCTGAGCCTCGGCTTCCTTTTCTGGCCAATGGGAACAATATCACCAGCCTGTATCACAGGGCTCTGTCAGGGCCACTTGAGGTCCTGTATGCAGACGTGGAAAGCATGGATCACAGGTAAGAGATGAGTATGGAGATGAATTCTTAGTCATGGGAGGTGAGCAGCTACTTCTGCATGAACTTGTTCTTGAGACATCACACTGTCCGCTCTCAGCCTCATCTGAGTCTCTAGTTACTGAGGAGGCCAGAAGCTAAAACTAAGGCCCATGTTGTCCTTGCTGGGTTGCATTTCACAGGCTGGGAGAGGAGGGGGCAGTAATGGAAAGTTTCTTTTTTGGCTTCTGCTGCTGGACTCAGCTCGAATTGCCTTAACTAATAGGGAAATTTTCAAGTTGGATACTGTAATATCCAAATATACAATATAGGTGGTCATTATACTATTTCTCCATATTTTTGTTGTCATTTTTGTAATTTTTTAAAAATTCTGGTAAAATACACAACATAAAATGTAACACCTTAACCATTTTAAGTGTGGAGTTCACTATTAAGTATATTCACATTGTTGTGCAATCTCTGTTCCATATTTTTGATCATCTGAAATATTAGAAACAAAAAGAAAACGCTAACAAGAAGTCCAGAGATAGGGCAGACTTCAGGGTTGATTTAATTCAGTGGTTCTGGATTTCTTTACCCTGCAGTTCTCCCTGCCAAGCCTCCTCCAAGCTGCTTTGGAGGCAAAATGGCACACAACCACCTTCGTAGGAAGGCAGAGAATCTCACAGAAGAGAAAGAAGGGTTTTCCCAGAAATCCTGGCGAATCTTTTCTCAGTTCTTAACTGGCAAAGAAATTTTAATCCTCATCAGATTATTGCCTTAGAAAGGTGACTTTGGTATCAGTATGGAGAACAGTTAGAGGGGACAAGACTGGAGACAGAGAGATCAGGAGGGAACCTGTTGCAATCATTTAGGTAAGAAATCACAGTAACCTGGAGCTAGGTAGTGACTGGTGGTCCTGGAGATGGAGAGCCTGGAGAAGACTCCAGAGATGTTTATGTGGTAGATTAACCTGATTGAGATCTTAACTCATTTTCTTCTGTTGAAAGGATAAAAATACTTTTCCCTCCACCCTCCCTCAAGAGAGCAGTTAAAAGCTTTGTGTCGTGGAGGGCTGGATTTTCCTTGCCTCCCTGGAAATTAATAAGCCTTTGCTTTAAACAACCAAGAAATAATCAACCAACCAACCAACCAACAAGCCAACCAGCCTACCACCACCACCAACAGCATAACTGACAAACAAACCTAGCTCACAGGGGCTGGGGAGCTCCGTTGAGGTATTGGTGGGTGAGGAATGGAAGTGTACCTTCAAAATCCCCTTTTGTTCTTCTCGGACCTGGACATTCAGCTCCTGCCCTGAACTGATTTGGGAGCCTTGGCCTCCTGCTCTGTGTATCCTGGCTTCCCTTTCGTTCCTTCAACACTTGCTAGCAGCTGGTAAGATCTTCACACGCTGATTCTTCAATTTTCTGCCTGGTGACACTAAGCAGTAGGGTGGACAGTCCATACCAGGACACCCTGGAGTATGCTCCCTCTTGGCAGGCCCTAATTCACTGTTCCTTTGGAGTTGAGGTGTCTTTCTTTTTTCAGTTCTTATATTCTAAGCATTAGTACAAATAAACATTTTTACACAGGAAAAAAAAGTAAATTTCATGAGGTCAGAGACTATTTCGTATACAACATATCCCCAGGGCTTAAGACAGGAGGCTAGTAGTTTGATTCCTGAAGCCTGTGTTGATGGAGGGATTGCTCCGAGATGTAGGTCCAAGAAGCAGGGAACTTCAGCTCCCACGTAGCATTCCTAGATGGGGCAGGACCTCTGATGGGGTGGCACATGCGTATCGGGGACTGATCCCTGAGGCTACGGTCTTGGGGGGCCAAGGTGGTCATGAGGAAGATGGACGTCATGAGCAGAAAGCAGCTTACTCTGCAGTGAGCTCAGGCCATGACCATTCCAGCAATGACCGCAGTGGACTGGAGGCCCCTTTCCAGGGCACAGGGACTCTTCCCTGAGTCTAAGGAGTGGGAAGGATGCTCAATAATGACTGACACCGGACATCTCATCAGCTTTGCTGAGTGGAAGCTTGGAGTTAGTTTTAATTTAGCAATATCTATTACTATACTTATTCACATAAATTATAATACAGTTGAGAATAAATATAACATACACCCATGCCCCACGACCCTGCTTTGTAATGGCTGAATCCTCTGCCTGGAATGCTCACTCTCCAGATATCCACATGCCTTGTTTCCTCATCATCTTCAGGTGTTCACTTAAATTTGACAATCTCATTGAGTGTTTCCTGATTTCCCTTTAAAAAAATTCAAACTCTTCTCCTCCCACAATTCTTATTATCCTTCCCTGTTTTATTTTTCTTCATGGAACTGACCACCAAATATTGTACCATGTTTTACTTTTTTATTTGCTTACTGTCTATCTATCTACCTAGAATGTAAATTTCACGAGGTCAGAGAATGTTTAGTATATCTCACATATCTGCGGGACTTACACAGTGGCCCCCACACAGAAGGCCAGCAATAAATATTTGTTGAACTAAGTGAATTAATCAATAAATCGTGGAGGAAGCTCATAACTACCATATCTTAGTAGGGTAGGAGCTCAGACAGGATTGCTGAGAATCCTTACTCACAATACTTTCTATGACACTTAATTTCAACCCTAATAGCCGTAGCCAAATGATGCTTTTGAGGCGATAGCCAAAAACTTGATTCATAATTATTGTGTAGATATAGATATAGACTTTCAAAAGGTCATTGCTGATTTGGGGAAAGTCAATGGACTTTAATGAGATTAAACTTGAAAGAATCTTGTAGTTGGCAGAAAGTGCTGGCATTAGAATTTATTGAAGAGATAAATTTCTTCTTATTTCCAGGAGAATACCAAGAAAGGGAGGAGCATGGAAGGTAAATTTTAAAGTCCCCGTGTTTCCAAAAATTGAAACCTCTTCTTGGAGGAGGAGGGACCATAGGAGCCAATGTCATCAGAGTCCTACCATTTAGAACACTCCTACCGCTCCAAGTCTTGAGGTGTCACTGAAGACCTGGGCTAACTTGTTGGGACACATTGTAGGGAAAATGGGGCTGCCCAAGATAAAAGCAATTAATTATCAAAAGCTGAGTATGTTTCTTGAGAAAAGGCATTTGAGATCTGGTTAGGACATACAAATCAACTGCTTCAGAGGCTGAGTTTCTGGGTACTGCTGACCTGTTTTATTCTCCTACTGATTCTGGTAATGTTCGTGTGGTACTACCCATGTGGTCCCACCTGTTCTACCTATTGACATACTGCCTGGAAGGGGCTGGGGAAAGGTGAGGATGCTTTTGCTCTTTGTGCCCTGAGTAAGCTGGCCTGTAAATAACACTGTTATACAAGTATTTCCTGGGATCACCTCTCCAAAGGATACTTGCAGCAGATGCTGTTGGTGCCCTGCCCAGTTCCCCTTGATGGGCTGCTGAGCATCTTGACTGTTAACAGCTCATAGGTGCACCCATCTCAGGATTGCCCTTGGCTAGCTAGCCCAGCGGTTTCTAAGAGGTTCCATTCTGTTTCTTCCAGGAAATCAAACAATTCCTCAAGGAGCCTGATCCCTTATAATGAAGGATGATATTTACAAACCACGTCTGGGTACTGGGAATGCTCATTTCTCCTGGAGAGTGACTGCTTCTGGACTCTCTCGGTGGACAGAGCTGGGAAATGTATGTATGGATAGTACTCATGCATACATACACACATACTTACGTACCTCTATTCATGTCTGACTCTGTCTTTATACATATTTTAAAAAACACCCAGGAGTTTTATCATTAACTCCAACTCTGATCCAGCACCACAGGGTTCATTCTCACCTTTACCTCCTTTCCTTTTTGTAACTTCTTTCTCAGACAGTGAGAAACATTGCTTTTGTTCTCTACAGTATGATTACTTATTTCTTCAACCTTAGTATACATATAAAGTAGTTTCAGAATTGCTAATCCATACCCCTCTGAGAAATGAATTTACCAACCAGAGTACAGTGTTTGTGGACAGTTCTTTTTGTCTTTAGCTTTCAGTTTCCATCAAAACACTGCTTTCCAGAGTTATTTCGGTTGGCTCCTTACTTTCTCAATCCCTTCAGTGTGGTTATGTAAATTATTTGTAACACAGTTAGATTCCTTTGTCATAGTCTGCATTCTGGTCTTGGTGCTCTGGCCGGGTGTCAAGCCTGAGCCTCTGAGGTGGGAGAGCCGAGTTCAGGACATTGGTCGACCAGAGGTCTCCCGGGCCCACGTAAGATCAAATGGTGAGAGCTCTCCCAGAGATCTCCATCTCAACGCTAAGACCCAGCTCCACTCAACGACAGGCAAGCTACAGTGCTAGACACCCTATGCCAAACAAGTAGCAAGACAGGAACACAACCCCACCCATTAGCAGAGAGGCTGCCTAAAATCATAATAAGTTCACAGACACCGCAAAACACACCACCGGATGTGGTCCTGCCCACCAGAAAGATAAGATCCAGCCTCATCCACCAGAACACAGGCACTAGTCCCCTCTACCAGGAAGCCTACACAACGCACTGAACCACCTTACCCACTGGGAGCAGACACCAAAAACAATGGGAACTACGAACCCACAGCCTGCAAAAAGGAGACCCCAAACACAGTAAGTTAAGCAAAATGAGAAGACAGAAAAACACACAGCAGATGAAGGAGCAAGATAAAAACCCACCAGACCTAACAAATGAAGAGGAAATAGGCAATCTACCTGAAAAAGAATTCAGAATAATGATAGGAAAGATGATCCGAAATCTTGGAAATAGAATGGACAAAATGCAAGAAACAGTTAACAAGGACCTACAAGAACTAAAGATGAAACAAGCAACGATGAACAATGCAATAAATGAAATTAAAATCACTCTAGATAGGATCAATAGCAGAATAACTGAGGCAGAAGAACGGATAAGTGACCTGGAAGATAAAGTAGTGGAAATAACTACTGCAGAGCAGAATAAAGAAAAAAGAATGAAAAGAACTGAGGACAGTCTCAGAGACCTCTGGGACAACATGAAACGCACCAACATTCGAATTATAGGGGTTCCAGAAGAAGAAGAGAAAAAGAAAGGGACTGAGAAAATATTTGAAGAGATTATAGTTGAAAACTTCCCTAATATGGGAAAGGAAATAGTTAATCAAGTCCAGGAAGCACAGAGGGTCCCATACAGGATAAATACAAGGAGAAACACGCCAAGACACATATTAATCAAACTGTCAAAAATTAAATACAAAGAAAGCATATTAAAAGCAGCAAGGGAAAAACAACAAATAACACACAAGGGAATCCCCATAAGGTTAACAGCTGATCTCTCAGCAGAAACCCTACAAGCCAGAAGGGAGTGGCAGGACATACTGAAAGTGCTGAAGGAGAATAGCCTGCAACCAAGACTACTCTACCCAGCAAGGATCTCATTCAGATTTGATGGAGAAATTAAAACCTTTACAGACAAGCAAAAGCTGAGAGAGTTCAGCACCACCAAACCAGCTTTACAACAAATGCTAAAGGAACTTCTCTAGACACGAAACACAAGAGAAGGAAATGATCTATAGTAGCGAACCCAAAACAATATATAAAATGGAAATAGGAACATACATATCGATAATTACCTTAAATGTAAATGGACTAAATGCTCCCACCAAAAGACACAGATTGGCTGAATGGATACAAAAACAAGACCCTTATATATGCTGTCTACAAGAGACCCACTTCAGAACTAGAGACACATACAGACTGAAAGTAAGGGGATGGAAAAAGATATTCCATGCAAATGGAAACCAAAAGAAAGCTGGAGTAGCAATTCTCATATCAGACAAAATAGACTTTAAAATAAGGACTATTAAAAGGGACAAAGAAGGACACTACATAATGATCAAGGGATCGATCCAAGAAGAAGATATAACAATTGTAAATATTTATGCACCCAACATAGGAGCACCTCAATACATAAGGCAAATACTAACAACCATAAAAGGGGAGATCAACAGTAACACATTCATAGTAGGGGACTTTAACACCCCACTTTCACCCATGGACAGATCATCCAAAATGAAAATAAATAAGGAAACACAAGCTTTAAATGATACATTAAACAAGATGGACTTAATAGATATTTATAGGACACTCCATCCAAAAACAACAGAATACACATTTTTCTCAAGTGCTCATGGAACATTCTCCAGGATAGATCATATCTTGGGTCACAAATCAAGCCTTGGTAAATTTAAGAAAACTGAAATTGTATCAAGTATCTTTTCCGACCACAACGCCATGAGACTAGATATCAATTACAGGAAAAGATCTTTAAAAAATACAAACACATGGAGGCTAAACAATACACTACTTAATAATGAAGTGATCACTGAAGAAATCAAAGAGGAAATAAAAAAATACCTAGAAACAAATGACAATGGAGACACAACGACCCAAAACCTATGGGATGCAGCAAAAGCAGTTCTAAGGGGGAAGTTTATAGCAATACAAGCCCACCTTAAGAAGCAGGAAACATCTCGAATAAACAACCTAACCTTGCACCTCAAGCAATTAGAGAAAGAAGAACAAAAAACCCCAAAGCTAGCAGAAGGAAAGAAATCATAAAAATCAGATCAGAAATAAATGAAAAAGAAATGAAGGAAACAATAGCAAAGATCAATAAAACTAAAAGCTGGTTCTTTGAGAAGATAAACAAAATAGATAAACCACAAGCCAGACTCATCAAGAAAAAAAAGGAGAAGACTCAAATCAATAGAATTAGAAATGAAAAAGGAGAAGTAACAACTGACACTGCAGAAATAAAAAAAATCATGAGAGATTACTACAAGCAACTCTATGCCAATAAAATGGACAATCTGGAAGAAATGGACAAATTCTTAGAAATGCACAACCTGCCAGGACTGAATCAGGAAGAAATAGAAAATATGAACAGACCAATCACAAGCACTGAAATTGAAACTGTGATTAAAAACCTTCCAACAAACAAAAGCCCAGGACCAGATGGCTTCACAGGTGAATTCTATCAAACGTTTAGAGAAGAGCTAACACCTATCCTTCTCAAACTCTTCCAAAATATAGCAGAGGGAGGAACACTCCCAAATTCCTTCTATGAAGCCACCATCACCTTGATACCAAAACCAGACAACGATGTCACAAAGAAAGAAAACTACAGGCCAATATCACTGATGAACATAGATGCAAAAATCCTCAACAAAATACTAGCAAACAGAATCCAACAGCACATTAAAAGGATCATACACCATGATCAAGTGGGGTTTATTCCAGGAATGCAAGGATTCTTCAATATACGCAAATCTATCAATGTGATAAACTATATTAACAAATTGAAGGAGAAAAACCATATGATCATCTCAATAGATGCAGAGAAAGCTTTCGACAAAATTCAACACCCATTTATGATAAAAACCCTCCAGAAAGTAGGCATAGAGGGAACTTTCCTCAACATAATAAAAGCCATATATGACAAGCCCACAGCAAACATCATCCTCAATGGTGAAAAACTGAAAGCATTTCCACTAAGATCAGGAACAAGACAAGGTTGCCCACTCTCACCACTCTTATTCAACATAGTTTTGGAAGTTTTAGCCACAGCAATCAGAGAAGAAAAGGAAATAAAAGGAATCCAAATCGGAAAAGAAGAAGGAAAGCTGTCACTGTTTGCAGATGACATGATAATATACATAGAAGATCCTAAAGATGCTACGAGAAAACTACTAGAGCTTATCAATGAATTTGGTAAAGTTGCAGGATACAAAATTAATGCACAGAAATCTCTGGCATTCCTATATACTAATGATGAAAAATCTGAAAGTGAAATCAAGAAAACACTCCCATTTACCATTGCAACAAAAAGAATAAAATATCTAGGAATAAACCTACCTAAGGATACGAAAGACCTGTATGCAGAAAATTATAAGACACTGATGAAAGAAATTAAAGATGATACAAATAGATGGAGAGATATACCATGTTCTTGGATGGGAAGAATCAACATTGTGAAAATGACTCTACTACCCAAAGCAATCTACAGATTCAATGCAATCCCTATCAAACTACCACTGGCATTTTTCACAGAACTAGAACAAAAAATTTCGCAATTTGTATGGAAACACAAAAGACCCCGAATAGCCAAAGCAATCTTGAGAACGAAAAAAGGAGCTGGAGGAATAAGGCTCCCTGACTTCAGACTATATTACAAAGCAACAGTAATCAAGACAGTATGGTACTGGCACAAAAACAGAAAGATAGATCAGTGGAACAGGATAGAAAGCCCAGAGATAAACCCACGCACATATGGACACCTTATCTTTGATAAAGGAGGCAGGAATGTACAGTGGAGAAAGGACAGCCTCTTCAATAAATGGTGCTGGGAAAACTGGACAGGTACATGTAAAAGTATGAGATTAGATCACTCCCTAACACCATACACAAAAATAAGCTCAAAATGGATTAAAGACCTAAATGTAAGGCCAGAAACTATCAAACTCTTAGAAGAAAACATAGGAAGAACACTCTATGACATAAATCACAGCAAGATCCTTTCTGACCCACCTCCTAGAGTAATGGAAATAAAAACAAAAATAAACAAATGGGACCTAATGAAACTTCAAAGCTTTTGCACAGCAAAGGAAACCATAACCAAGACTAAAAGACAACCCTCAGAATGGGAGAAAACATTTGCAAATGAAGCAACTGACAAAGGATTAATCTCCAAAATTTACAAGCAGCTCATGCAGCTCAATAACAAAAAAACAAACAACCCCATCCAAAAATGGGCAGAAGACCTAAATAGACATTTCTCCAAAGAAGATATACAGAATGCCAACAAACACATGAAAGAATGCTCAACATCATTAATCATTAGAGAAATGCAAATCAAAACTACAATGAGATATCATCTCACACCAGTCAGAATGGCCATCATCAAAAAATCTAGAAACAATAAATGCTGGAGAGGGTGTGGAGAAAAGGGGACACTCTTGCACTGCTGGTGGGAATGTGAATTGGTTCAGCCACTGTGGAGAACAGTATGGAGGTTCCTTAAAAAACTACAAATAGAATTACCATATGACCCAGCAATCCCACTACTTGGCATATACCCTGAGAAAACCAAAATTCAAAAAGAGTCATGTACCAAAATGTTCATTGCAGCTCTATTTACAATAGCCAGGACATGGAAACAACCTAAGCGCCCATCATCGGATGAATGGATAAAGAAGATGTGGCACATATACACAATGGAATATTACTCAGCCTTAAAAAGAAATGAAATTGAGCTATTTGTAATGAGATGGATAGACCTAGAGTCTGTCATACAGAGTGAAGTAAGTCAGAAAGAAAAAGACAAATACCGTATGCTAACACATATATATGGAATTTAAGGGAAAAACATGTCATGAAGAACCTAGGGGTAAGATAGGAATAAAGACGCAGACCTACTGGAGAACGGACTTGAGGGTATGGGGAGGGGGAGGGGTGAGTTTTGACAGGGCGAGAGAGAGTCATGGACATATACACACTAACAAACGTAGTAAGGTAGATAGCTGGGGGGAAGCAGCCGCAAGGCACAGGGATATTAGCTCGGTGCTTTGTGACAGCCTGGAAGGGTGGGATGGGGAGAGTGGGAGGGAGGGAGACGCAAGAGGGAAGACATATGGGAACATATGTATATGTATAGCTGATTCACTTTGTTATAAAGCAGAAACTAACACACCATTGTAAAGAAATTATACCCCAATAAAGATGTTTAAAAAAAAAAAAAAATTCTCTAGAAGGAATCAATAGCAGAATAACTGAGGCGGAAGAATGGATAAGTGACCTGGAAGATAAGATAGTGGAAATAACTACTACCGAGCAGAATAAAGAAAAAAGAATGAAGAGAGTTGAGGACAATCTCAGAGAGCTCTGGGACAACATTAAATGCACCAACATTCGAATTATAGGGGTCCCACAAGAAGAAGAGGGGAAAAAAGGGACTGAGAAAGTAGTTGAAGATATTATGGCTGAAAAGTTCCCTGATATGGGTAAGGAAATAGTCAGTCGAGTCCAGGAAGTGCAGAGAGTCCCATACAGGATAAATCCAAGGAGAAACACGCCAAGACACATACTAATCAAACTATCAAAAATTAAACACAAAGAAAAAATATTAAGAGCGGCAAGGGAAAAACAACAAATAAAATACAAGGGAATCCCCATAAGGTTAACAGCTGACCTTTCAGCAGAAACTCTGCAACCTAGAAGGGAGTGGCAGGACATATTAAAAGTGATGAAAGGGAGAAACCTACAACTAAGATTACTCTGCCCAGCAAGGATCTCATTCAGATTCGATGGGGAAATTAAAACCTTTACAGACAAGCAAAAGCCAAGAGAATTCAGCACCACCAAACCAGCTTTACGACAAATGCTAAAGGAACTTCTCTAGGCAATAAACACAGAGAAGGAAAAGACCTACAATAACAAACCCAAAACAATTAAGAAAATGGTAATAGGAACATACATATTGATAACTACCTTAAATGTAAATGGATTAAATGCTCCAACCAAAAGACATAGACGGGCTGAGTGGATACAAAAACAAACCCATATATATGCTGCCTACAAGAGACCCACTTCAGACCTAAGGACACATACAGACTGAAAGTAGGGGAGATGGAAAAAGATATTCCATGCAAATAGAAATCAAAAGAAAGCTGGAATAGCAATTCTCATATCAGACAAAAATAGACTTTAAAATAAAGACTATTACAAGAGACAAAGAAGGACACTACATAACGATCAAGCGGTCAATCCAAGAAGAAGCTATAACAATTGTAAATATTTATGCACCCAACATAGGAGCACCTCAATAAGGCAAATGCTAACAGCCATAAAAGGGGAAATCGACAGTAACACAATCATAGTAGGGGAATTTAACACCCCACTTTCACCAATGGAGAGATCATCCAAAATAAAAATAAATAAGGAAACACAAGCTTTAACTGATACATTCAACAAGATGAACTTAATTGATATTTATAGGACATTCCATCGAAAAACAGCAGATTACACATTCTTCTCAAGTGCTCATGGAACATTCTCCAGGATAGATCATATCTTGGGTCACAAGTCAAGCCTTGGTAAATTTAAGAAAATTGAAATTATATCAAGTATCTTTTCTGACCACAATGCTATGAGACTAGAGGTCAATTACAGGAAAAATCTGTAAAAAATACAAACACATGGAGGCTAAGCAATACACTAGTAAATAACGAAGAGATCATTGGAGAAATCAAAGAGGAAATCAAAACATACCTAGAAACAAATGACAATGGAGACACGACGACCCCAAACCTATGGGATGCAGCAAAAGCAGTTCTTAGAGGGAAGTTTATAGCAATATAATCCTACCTCAAGAAACAAGAAACATCTCAAACAAACAACCTAACCTTACACCTAAAGCAATTAGAGAAAGAAGAACAAAAAAACCCCCGAAGTTAGTAGAAGGAAAGAAATCATAAAGATCAGATCAGAAATAAATGAAAAAGAAATGAAGGAATCGATAGCAAAGACCAATAAAACTAAAAGCTGGTTCTTTGAGAAGATAAACAAAATTGTTAAACCGTTAGCCAGACTCACCAAGAAAAAAAGGGAGAAGACTCAGATCAATAGAATTAGAAATGAAAAAGGAGAAGTAACAACTGACACTGCAGAAATACAAAGGATCATGAGAGATTACTACAAGCAACTATATGCCAATAAATTGGACAACCTGGAAGAAATGGACAAATTCTTAGAAATGCACAACCTTCCGAGACTGAAATAGAAAATATAAACAGACCAATCACAAGCACTGAAATTGAAACTGTGATTAAAAATCTTCCAACAAACCAAAGCCCAGGACCAGATGGCCTCACAGGAGAATTCTATCAAACTTTAGAGAAGAGCTAACACCTATCCTTCTCAAACTCTTCCAAAATACAGCAGAGGGAGGAACAGTCCCAAACTCATTCTACGAGGTCACCGGCACCGTGATACCAAAGCCAGACAAAGATGTCACAGAGAAAGAAAACTACAGGCCAATATCACTGATGAACATACATGCAAGAATCCTCAACAAAATACTAGCAAACAGAATCCAACAGCACATTAAAAGGATGAAGGGGTTTATCCCAGGAATGCAAGGATTCTTTGATATATGCGAATCAATCAGTGTGATGCACCATATTAACAAACTGAAGGAGAAAAACCATATGATCATCTCAATAGTTGCAGAGAAAGCTTTCGACAAAATTCAACACCCATTTATGATAAAAATCCTCCAGAAAGTAGGCATAGAGGGAACTTACCTCAACATTAAAAAGGCCATACATGACAAACCCACAGCCAACATCATTCTCAATGGTGAAAAATTGAAACCATGTCCACTAAGATCAGGAACAAGACAAGGTTTCCCACTCTCACCACTATTATTCAACATAGGTTTGGAAGTTTTAGCCACAGCAATCAGAGACGAAAAAGAAATAAAAGGAATCCAAATGGGAAAAGAAGAAGGAAAACTGTCACTGTTTGCAGGTGACATGACAGTATACATAAAGAATCCTAAAGATGCTACCAGAAAACTACTAGAGCTAATCAATGAATTTGGTAAAGTAGCAGGATACAGAATTAATACACAGAAATCACTTGCAGTCTTATACACTAATGATGAAAAATCTGAAAGAGAAATTAAGAAAACACTTCCATTTACTACTGCAACAAAAAGAATAAAATACCTAGGAATAAACCTACCTAAGTAGACAAAAGACCTGTATGCAGAAAAGTATAAGACATTGATGAAAGAAATTAAAGATGGTACAAACAAGTGGAGAGATATACCATGTTCTTGGATTGGAAGAACCAACATTGTGAAAAAGACTATACTGTCCAAAGCAATCTACAGATTCAATGCAATTCCTATCAAACTACCAATGGCATTTTTCACAGGACTAGAACCCCAAATTTCACAATTTGTATGGAAACACAAAAGACCCCGAATAGCCAAAGCAATCTTGAGAAAGAAAAACGGAGCTGGAGAAATCAGGCTCCCTGACTTCAGTCTATACTAGAAAGCTACAATAATCAAGACACTATGGTACTGGCACAAAAACAGAAATATAGATCAATGGAATAGGATAGAAAGCCCAGAGATAAACCCATGCACATATGGTCACCTTATCTTTGATAAAGGAGGCAAGAATACACAATGGAGAAAAGACAGTCTCTTCAATAAGTGGTGCTGGGAAAACTGGACAGCTACATGCCAAAGATGAAATTAGAACACTCCTTAACACCATACACAAAAATAAACTCAAAATGGATTAAAGACCTATATGTAAGGCCTGACACTATAAAACTCTTAGAGGAGAACATAGGCAGAACACTCTATGACATCAATCACAGCAAGATCCTTTTTGACCCACCTCCTAGAAAAATGGAAATAAAAACAAAAATAAACAAATGGGACCTAATGGAACTTAAAAACTTTTACACAGCAAAGGAAACCATAAACAAGATGAAAAGACAACCCTCAGAATGGGAGAAAGTATTTGCAAATGAAGCAACTGACAAAGCATTAATCTCCAAAATTTACAAGCAGCTCAATATCAAAAAAATAACCCAATCCAGAAATGGGCAGAAGACCTAAACAGACATTTCTCCAAAGAAGATATACAGATTGCCAACAAACACATGAAAGAATGCTCAACATCACTAATCATTAGAGAAATGCAAATCAAAACTACAATGAGGTATCATCTTACACAAGTCAGAATGGCCATCATCAAAAAATCTAGAAACAATAAATGCTGGAGCGGGTGTGGAGAAAAGGGAACCCTCTTGCACTGTTGGTGGGAATGTAAATTGATACAGCCACTATGGAGAACAGTATGGAGGTTCCTTAAAAACTAAAAATAGAACTACCATATGGCCCAGCAATCCCACTACTGGGCATTTACCCTGAGAAAACCATAATTCAAAAAGAGTCATGTACCACAATGTTCATTGCAACTCTGTTTACAATAGCCAGGACATGGAAGCAACCTAAGTGTCCATCAACAGATGAATGGATAAATAAGATGTGGCACATATATACAATGGAATATACTCAGCCATGGAAAGAAACGAATTGAGTTACTTGTAGTGAGGTGGATGGACCTAGAGTCTGTCATACAGAGTGAAGTAAGTCAGAAAGAGAAAAACAAATACCGTATGCTAATGCATATATATGGAATCTAGAAAAATGGTACTGAGGAACCTAGTGGTAGGGCAGAAATAAAAATGCAGACTTTGAGAATGGACTTGAGGACACAGAGGGGGAAGGGCAGGCTGGGACGAAGTGAAAGAGTAGCACTGACATATATACACTATCAAATGTAAAATAGATAGCTAGTGGGAAGCAGCCGCATAGCACAGGGAGACCAGCTTGGTGCTTTGTGTCCACCTAAAGGGGTGGGATAGGGAGGGTAGGAGGGAGATGCAAGAGGAGGAGATATGAGGATATATGTATATGTATAGCTGATTCACTTTGTTATACAGCAGAAACTAATACACCATTGTAAAGCAATTATACTCCAATAAAGATGTTAAAAAAAAAAAGTAAGGTTGTTGGTCTGATGATTACTGAGTTGTAAAAATTCTTTGTTTTTCTGGATCTAAGTCCTGTGTTTTGCAAATACTTTTATCAGATATGTGTATTGCAAATACTTTTTTTTTCCAATCTGGTTCTTTGTGTGTGTGTGTGTAAATGTTTTGCTTTTATAAGTGTCCATTTTTCCAAAGCAGCTGTATCATTTTGTACTCCTGCTAGTAATTTCATGAATCCCAGTTTATCTATCTATCTATCTATCTATCTATCTATCTGTCTATCTATCTATCTATATAACGTATTCTTTATCCATTAATCTGTTTTGGACATATAGGTTGCTTCCATGTTTTGGCTATTGTAAATAGCGCTGCTGTGAACATTGGAGTGCGTGTATCTTTTTGAATTAGAGTTTTCATTTTTTCTGGATATATACCCAGGAGTTGGAGTGCTGGATCATATGGTAACTCTATTTTTTAACTTTTAAAGGAACTTCCATCCTCTTTTCCATATGGTTGCACCAATTTACGTTCCCACCAACAGTGTAGGAGGGTTGCCTTTTCCCCACACTCTCTCCAGCATTTGTTATTTGTGGATTTTTAAATAATGGCCATCCTGACTGGTGTGAGGTGATACTTCATTGTAGTTTTGATTTGCATTTCTCTAATAATTAGCGATGTTGAGCATCTTTTTATGTACCTATTGGCCATCCATATGCCTTATCTGGAGAAATGTCTATTTAGGTTTTCTGCCCATTTTTTTTATTGCATTGTTTGCTGTTTTGGTATTTAGTTATATGGGCTCTTTGTATATTTTGGAAATTAAGTCCTTGTCGGTCACATCATTTGCAAATATTTTCTCCCAGTCTGTAGGTTGTCTTTTCATTTTCTTTATGGTTTCGTTTGCTGTGCAAAACTTAAAAGTTTGATTAGGTTCAATTTGTTATTTTTGCTTTTATTTCTAGATAAGGATAGTTTTACTTCTTCCTGTCAAATTATGCTTTTCATTTTCGTTTTTTTGCCTTATTTCACTGGACAGACCTTCAAGTATAAAGTTAAATAGAAGTTGTGATAGCAAATATTCTTCTTGATTTCCAATCTTTGGGTAAGTGTTCAATATTTTATCACCAAGTATGAAGCTAGCTGTTTTTATGTGGATATATGTTTTCAATTCTCCATGTAAATACCGAAGAGTGAAAGTTCTGCATCATATGGTATCTTTATGTTTAACATGTTGAGGAAATTCCACTGCAGCTTTCAAAAGCAGCTGCACCATTTTATATTCCCACCAGCAGTGTATGAGTGTCCCAATTTCTTCATATTGTTGCCAACACCTTTTATTATCTGTCTTTTTATTATAACCATCTTAGTGGGGTGAAATTTGCACTTTGTGGTTTTGATTTGCACTTCTTTTATGATCAATGATGTTGAACATCTTTCCATGTGCTCATTGGCCATTTGTATATCTTCTATGGAAGAATGTATACTCAGATCTTTGCCCATTTGTTTACTTGAGTTGTGTATCTTTTAATACATATGATTTGTAGGAGTTATGTGTATATTCCAGATACAGGTCTCTTGTCAGATATATGGTTTGAAAATATGTTCTCTCATTTTGTAAGTTGTATTTTCACTTTCTTGATATTGTCCTTTGAAGTGCAGAAGTTTTGAATTTTGATGGCATCCAACTTACTTTTTCTTTAGTTGCTTGTATTTTTGGCGTTGTATTTAAGAAGGCTTTGTAGAAGTCATTCTAACAGGTATGAGGTGATATCTCATTGTGATTTTGATTTACATTTCCCTGATAATAACTGACGTTGAGCATCATGTACCTGTTGGCCTCTGGTTGTCTTCTCTAGAAATGTCTATTCAAATCTTCTGCCCATTTTTAAGTTGGATTGTGTGTTAGGGAAGAATGTTTTTATTAACAATTCAATCTGATATAGCTCTTCTTAGATTTTTTATTTATCCTTTAGTAAGATTTAGTTTTTGTTTTTCTAGGAATTTGTCCATTTCATTGAAACTGTTTAATTTACAGACATATAATTTTTCATAGCACTCCCTTATTATCCTTTTTATTTCTGTAAGGTCAGTAGTAATGTTCCTTACTTTATTCTTGAATTTAGGAATTGTTATGTCTGCTTGATGGAGTGACACTTTTTTTTTTTGCGGTACACAGGTCTCTCACTGTTGTGGCCTCTCCCGTGGCAGAGCACAGGCTCCAGATGCGCAGGCTCAGCGGCCATGGCTCACGGGCCTAGCCACTCCACGGCATGTGGGATCTTCCAGGACCAGGGCACGAACCCGTGTCCCCTGCATCGGAAGGCAGACTCTCAACCACTGCGCCACCAGGGAAGCCCCGATGGAGTGACACTTTTATCATTGTAAAATGTCCTTTGTCTCTATAACAATATTTGTCTTAAAGTTTACTTTGCCTAATATTATTAGTCGAACCATTCTAGCTCTCTTTTGGTTACTGCTTGCATGGTAGATCTTCTCCTATCAACTTACTTTCAAACTATTTGCGTCTTTGAATCTAAAGTGTCTATTATTGATAGCATACGATTGGATCATATATTTCCAAACCATTATGCCAGTCTCTGCCCTTTGATCAGTGTTTTTAATCCATTCACATTTAATATAGCTACAGACAAGGTAGAATGTACATATGCCATTTTGCTATTTGTTTTCTATATGTATTCTGTCATTTTGTTTTCTGTTCCTCTATTACAGCCTTATTTTATGTTAGATATTTTCTAATGTACCCTTATCATTTCCCTTTCTTTCTTTCTCTCTCTCTCTCTTTCTTTCTTTTTTTCTTTCGAGTTATTTTCTTAGTGGTTGCCCTAAGGATTACAATTAACATATTAAAATCTTAACAATTAACAACTTAAATTAATCTAGTTCATATTAATTCCAGCTTAATTTCAAGAGACTGGCTCCTATATAGCTCTTTTCTCTGCCCCCTCTTTTATACTATTAGTCATATAAATTGCATCTTTAGTTATTATAAGATCATTAACACAGTTTTAAATTCTCACTTTTAACAATTGTCATTTAAATCATACATGAGAAAAAAAGACTTACAAAAAATTACTCTTTCTTATATTTGTCTATGTGGTTACCTTTACTGGTGTTCTTTATTTTCATGTGACTTTGAGTTACAGTCTTGTGTCCTTTTCTTTCAACCTGAAGGTCTCCCTTTTAAGGAAGATCTGCTAGTGACATATTCTCTCAGTTTTTGGGGTTTTTTGGAGTATGCCTTAATTTATCTGTCTTTTTTTTTTTTTTCTTTGTGGTACGCGGACCTCTCACTGTTGTGGCCTCTCCCGTTGCAGAGCACAGGCTCCGGACGCGCAGGCTCGGCGGCCATGGCTCACGGGCCCAGCTGCCTCGTGGCATGTGGGATCTTCCTGGACGAACCCGCATCCCCTGCATCGGCAGGCCGACTCTCAACCACTGTGCCACCAGGGAAGCCCTATCTGTCATTTTTAAAGGATGGTTTTGCTGGTATAGAATTTTTGGTTGACAATCTTTTTCTTTCAGCACCTGAAATATGTCATACTACTGCCTCTAGTCTCCATATTTTCTGATGAGAAATCAGCTGTTAATCTTATTGAGAATTCCTTGTACATGAAAATTGTTTCTCTTATGCTGCTTTCCAGATTCTCATTTGAGTTTATACTACTTGGAGTTCATTAAGCTCTTTGGTAATGTAGATTAATAGTTTTTACATCAAATTTGGGGAAATTTCAGCCATTATTTCTTCAAATATTTCTTCTAATCCTTTCTCTCTCTCCCCTCCTTTTGGGATTCCCCTTATTTAATTGTTGGTATAATTGATTGTGTCCTATAGGTCTGTGAGGCTCTGTTCATTTTTGTTCAATCTATTTTTCTCTCTGTTCCTCAGAATGAATTATTTAAATCAGACTGTCTTCAAGTTTACTGATTTTTTCTTCTGCTAGTGTTCATGTGCTGTTGAGTCTCTCTAGTGAATTTTTCATTTCATTTATTAATCTTTCCAACTCCAGAATTTATATTTGTTTCTTGTTAAAAAATAAGTTATATTTCTTTACTGATATTCTATACTTGGTGCAACATCATTCTCATATGATCTTTGAGTTCTTTAGATACGGTTTCTTTGAGTTCTTTGGACATATTTATATAAAAATTACTAGATGCACATAAATATTCCAACTATCTGTGCTCTCTCAGAGACTATTTCTATGGACTGCTTTTCTTCCTGTGTAGGGACAATACTTTCCTTGTCTTGTAAGTTTTAGTTGAAAACTGGACATTTAAAATAATATAAAGTGGCAACTCCCTCCCTCCTTTCCAGGGCTTCTTGTTGCTCTTTGTTGGTGGTGATGCTGCTGCTTATTTGTTTAATGACTTTTCTGAACTAATTCTGTAAAGTCTGTATTCTTTGTCATGTTTGCCAACTGAAGTCTGCTTAGTTGGTTAACTTGTTGGTCAGCTAATGACTGGATAGAGATTTCCTTAAATCCCCTAAATCAATAAGTCTCTCAGCCTTTGTCTAAGGCTCTCTGAACATGTTGAGGTACACTGTTAATTCTTTGGCAGACACTTTATAACTCTGCCTTAGCCTTCACATCATGATTTTCAGAGCCTCAAGATCAGCCAGAGATGAGAGATTCAGTCACCTCGTATCTTTCCTGGGCAAACACACCTCCCTGCACATGTGCATGACCTAGATTCCCAAGAATATATTAGAGCTTTTGAAAACTCCCATGAACTTATCATTCCCCAGTTTTTCAAGTTTTTTTTTTGATAGTTTCTTGTTTATCTCAGGTATTATCATCACCTGAAGCAGCTGCAATGTTAAACAATTGCCACTCATTCCTTTTGACATTACCCTCAGGGGAAAAGGCTAGTCACAATGAGTTTATGCTGGGGAGAGGAGAGAAGGAATAGGACAGCTAAAATGCGACAAAGCTCACTATTCTTACTGAAATTTGGCTCTCTTTATTCGATAGATGTTCCTTGGATTGTTTCAAGGATTTGTAGAGTTTTGAAAAAGTTGAGTTTGATAATTTTTGCCAGGGTTCTCATTGCTTTATGGAAGAGTGAATTTTTAAAGGCCCTTCCTTCACCACTCCAGAAGTGGCTTTTTTAGAAATTTTTTTTATGTTTTTGTCTTTGGGTTTTTTTTGGCCGTGCCACATGGCATGCAGGATCCCAGTTCCCTAACCAGGGATCGAACCTGTGCCCCCCTGCAGTGGAAGCACAGAGTCCTAACCACTGGACCACCAGGGAAGTCCTGGTTTTTATGTTTTTTAATTGTATTTCATAAATTTATGCTCTTATGTTTATTATTTTCTCCCTACTTCTTACTTAGTTTTGATTTTCTCCTCATAGTTTATTAAAATTGAAATTTAGATAACTGATTTGAGAGCTTTTTTTTCTTACAGAAGCACTTCATGCTATAAATTTCCCTCCAAGCACTGCTTTAGCTGCATACCCAACATTTTGATATATCATGTTTTCTTTTTCACTCAACTCATTTTCTAATTTCCATTATGATTTCTCTCTTGAAAAATGGATTATTTAGAAGTATGTTGTTATAAACCAAATACTTGGGAATTTTCCAGACACCTTTCTGTTTTTGATTTCTAGTTTAATTCTGTTGTGTTCTGGGAATTTATTTCATATGATTTCAGTCCTTTTAAGTTTATTAGAATTTGTTTTATAGCCCAGAAATCGTCTATCTTAGTAGTCCTTGTGCACTTATAAAGAATATGCTTTCTGCTGTAGAGAATGTCTGTTGACATTCTACAAATGTCAATTTGGTCAAATTTGTTGATAATGTTGTTCAAGTCTATATACTTACTGATTTTCTGCCCATGTGTTTCATCATGTACTAAGAAAAAGTGTTGAGAAAGAGGGATCAAGATGGTAGAGTAGGAAGAGCTGGAGCCCACCTCCTCCCACAGTCACACCAAAACTACAACTACATGTAGAACAACTCTCTTTGAGAATGACCTCAAGACTAACAGGACAGCACTTCTACAATTAAGGATATAAAGAGAAAAAAAACACATCAAAATGGGTAAGAGGGACAGAGACACAATCTAGTCAGGGCCCACACCCACACCAGGCAACCCAAAAGCAGAAGGGGATATCACAAACTCAGAGATCCTCCCCAAGGAGTGAGGGGTTCGAGCCTCACTCAGGAACCCCAGCCATAGGGACTGGCACCAGGAAAATGAGCCCCCTTAACTGGTTTTGAAAACAAGTGGAACTTATGACCAGGAGAGCTGGAGGGCTGTAGGAAACCAAGACTCCACTTTTAAAGGGATCATATATAAACTCACTCAATCCAAGTCCCAGTACAGAGGCAGCAGATTGAAAAGCACCTGGTTCTCTGCTGGCCTGTCAAGAATACACCAGCTTCTCCTGCAGCCTGTACTGGGCTCCAGCTCCAACATCTCCACCTCAACTGTCAAGGCAGTGGCCCCTGGCATGCACCAGGAGAAGCCCAGCCTGTGCAGGGCTCTAGCCCCAGCCTCCTGCCCTCTGCCCCCTGCCAAGTTGCAGCTTCCAGCACACCCCAGAGAAAGGCCTGGCCCATACCTGCTTTAGTTTCAGCCCTCCCACCAAAGCCACCAGTCACACACAGTCTGCAAAGGGATGCTCCTACACAAAGACATGCCTTCAAGACTGGTAGAGGTAACTGTTTCACCTAATTCATAGAGATAAAAACACAGAAAGTTAAACAAAATGAGAAGACAGAGATATATGTTCTAAATGGAAAGACAAGATAAAACCCCAGGAAAAACCCCTAATAAATAGAGGTAAGTAGTTTACCTGATAAAGAGTTCAAAGCAATGGTCATAAAAATGCCCTCTGAACTCAAGAAAAGAACAGAGGAACACAGTGAGAACTTCAACAAAGAATTAGAAAATATAAAAAAGAACCGAGTCAGAGGTGAAGAATACAGTAACTGGAATGAAAAATACACTAGAGGGAATCAACAGCAGATTAAGTGATACAGAAGAATGCAAAAGGACCCTGGAAGACAGAATAGTGGAAATTACCTGATCAGAACAGTGTAAATAAATAAACAAATGTGTTTTTTTTAATAAGGATACCTTAAGGGACATCAAGCAAATTAACACTACATTATAGCAGTACCAAAAGGAGAGGAGCGAGAGAGAGAAGGGGGCAGGAAATGTATTTGATGAAATAATGGCTGTAAATTTCCTTAACTTGGAAACAGATAATTATTTCCAGTAATCATAGAGAGTCTTACACAAGATGAACCCAAAGAGATACACACCAAGATATATCATAATTACAATACCAAAAGTTAAAGATAAAGAGAGAATTTTAAAGGCAGAAAGAGAAAAAGAGTCACATTCAAGGAAACCCTCTTAAGGGTATCAACTGATTTTTCAGTGAAAAGTTTGCAGGTCAGAAGGGAGTGGCATGATATATTTAAAGTGCTGAAAGGAAAAAAACCTACAACCAAGGGTACTCTACACAGCAAGGTTATCATTCAGAATTGAAGGAGAGGTAGTTTCCCAAACAAGCAAAAACTAAAGAGTTCATCTACCAAACTGGCCTTAAAAGAAATGTTAAAGTGTCTTCTTTAAGTGAAAAAGAAAAGACAATAACAAGAAATAAGAAAATACACGAAGAAAAAAAAATCTCACTGGTAAAGGGAAATACATATAAAGGCAGTGGATTAACCACCTAAAAACCTAGGATGAAGATTAAAACACAAAAGTCATAAAATCAACTATTACTACAATAAGTAGTTAAGGGATACACAAAAAATGTAAAATATGACATCAAAACATAAAACGTAGAGGGTGGAATAAAAAATATAGATCTTGGGGCTTCCCTGGTGGCACAGTGGTTGAAAATCTGCCTGCCAATGCAGGGGACGTGGGTTCAAGCCCTGGTCTGGGAAGATCCCACATGCCGCGGAGCAGCTAAGCCCGTGAGCCACAACTACTGAGCCTGCGCATCTGGAGCCTGTGCTCCGCAACAAGAGAGGCCGCGGTAGTGAAGAGCCCGACGCACTGCGATGAAGAGTGGCCCCTGCTCGCTGCAACTAGAGAAAGCCCTCGCACAGAAACGAAGACCCAACACAGCCAAAAATAAATATAAAAATAAATAAATAAATAAATAAAAGATTACTATTAAAAAAAAAGATTTCTGAGATTAAAAAAAAATATATAGATCTTTTAGAATGTGTTCAAATTTAAACTATCAACTAAAACAGATACATGTAGAAGTCAATATACATGAAACTCATGGTAACCAGAAACCAAAAACTTTCAATAAATGCCAAAGAAACCCCAACAACAACAAAGAGAAAGGAGCCTGAACATAACACTAAAAAAAAAAAAAAAAAAAAAAAAAAAATCATCAAATCACAAGAGAAGAGACTAAAAGAAGAAAAAAACAGAGAACTACAAAAACAACCAGAAAGCAAGTAACAAAATAGCAATAAGTACATACTTATCAATAATCACTCTAAGCGTAAATGGACTAAATACCCCAATCAAAAGACAGAGTGGCTGAATGGGTAAAAAAAAAAAAAAAAGGCAAGACCCATCTATATGCTGCCTATAAGAGACTCACTTCAGAGCTAAAGACACACACAGACTGAAAGAGAAGGGATGGGAAAAAGACGTTCCATGCAAATAGAAATGAAAAATAAAACCCCAAAAACCTGGGGTAGCAATATTCACATCAGACAAAGTAACTTTAAAACAAAGACTAACTATAAGAAAATACAAAGAGGTGCATTACATACTGAATAAGGTGTCAATAGAAGAAGAGGATATAACATTTGTAAACATATATACACATAGGGGCATCTAAATATATTAAGCAAATATTAACAGGTATAAAGGGAGACGTTGACAGTAATACAATAATAATAGAGAACTTTAATGCCCTATTTACATCAATGGATGTATCATGCAGACAGAAAATCAATAAAGAAACATTGGCCTTGGGACTTCCCTGGTGGCACAGTGGTTAAGAATCTGCTTGCCAATGCAGGGGACGTGGGTTGGATTCCTGGTCAGGGAAGATCCCACATGCCATGGAGCAACTAAGCCCGGGAGCCACAACTAGTGAGCCTGTGTGCCACAACTACTGAAGCCCGCAAGCCTAGAGCCTGTGCTCTGCAACAAGAGAAGCCACTGCAATGAGAAGCCTGCACACCGCAATGAAGAGTAGTCCCCACTCACCACAAGAAGAGAAAGCCTGCACACAGCAACAAAGACCCAACACAGTCATAAATAAATAAATAAATAAATAAAATTAAAAAGAAACATTGGCCTTAAACAATAAATTAAACCAGGTGGACTTAATAGACATTGATAGAACATTCCATCCACAAAGAGCAGACTACACATTCTTTTCAAGTGCACATGAAACATTCTCCAGGATAGATCACGTGCTAGGTCACAAAACAAGTCTCAATATATTTAAGAAGATTGGAATCGTATCAGTCATATTTTCCAACCACAATGGTATGAAACTAGAAATCAGTTACAGGAAGAAAACTGGAAAAAATACAGACACATGGAAACTAAGCCACATGCTACTAAAAAGCCAATGGATCACTGAAGAAATTAAAGATGAAATTTTAAAAATTCTGTGAGATGAATGAAAATAGAAACACAACTTTCCAAAATCTATGGGACACAGCAAAAGCAGTTCTAAGAGGGAAGTTCATAGCAATTCAGGCCTACCTCAAGAAACAAGAAAAATCTCAAATAAAGAACCCAACTTTATACCTAAAGGAATTAGAAAAAGAACAAAGCTCGAAGTTAGTAGAATGAAAGAAATAATAGAGATCAGAGCAGAAATAAATGAAAGAGACTGAAAAAACAAAACAATAGAAAAATTCAGCAAATCTAAGAGCTCTTTTTTGAAAAGATAAACAAAATTGATAAACTTTAGCCAGACTCATTGAGAAAAATAGAGAGCCCAAGTAAAATCAGAAATGAAGAAAAAGAAGTTATAATCAATAACACAGAAATACAAGCAATCATAAGACAATATTATGAATAACTATATGCCAACAAACTGGGCAACCTAGAAGAAATGGATACATTTCTGGAAACATATAATCTTCCAAGAAGAGGGAATGCTTTCAAATGCATTCTATGAAGCCAGCATTACACTGATATCAAAACCAAAGACACTACCAAAAAAAAAAATTATGGGCCAATATCCCTGATGACCATAGTCACAAAAATTCTCAACAAACTATTAGCAAACCAAATTCAATAATACATTAAAAGAACCATACATCATGATCAAGTGAGATTTATTCCAGGGACAATAGGATGGTTCAATATCCACAAATCAATCGATGGGGAAAAGATAGTCTCTCCAATAAGTGGTGTTGGGAAAACTGAACAGCTACATGTAAAAGAATGAAACTAGATCATTTTCTCACACCATATACAAAAATAAGCTCAAAATGGATTAAAGACATAAATATAAGACCTGAAACCATAAAACTCCCATGAAAACATAGGCAGTACCTTCTTTGACATTGGTCTTAACAATATTTTTTTGGATCTGATTCCTCAGGCCAGGGCAACAAAAGTAAAAATAAACAAATGAGACCACATCAAACTGAAAACCTTTTGCACAGTGAAAGAAATCATCAACAAAATGAAAAGACAGCATATCGAATGGGAGAATATATTTGCAAATGATATGTCTAAAAAGAGGTTAACAGTAAATATCCAAAATATATAAAGAATTCATACAACTCAATATATAAAAAAACAATCTGATTTAAAAGTGGGCAAAGGACCTGAATTGGCAGTTTTCCAAAGAAAACATGCAGATGGTCAACAGACACATGAAAAGATACTTAACAGGGCTTCCCTGGTGCCGCAGTGGTTGAGAGTCCGCCTGCCGATGCGGGGGACACGGGTTCGTGCCCCGGTCCGGGAAGATCCCACATGCCGTGGAGCGGCTGGGCCATGAGCCATGGCCGCTGGGCCTGCGCGTCCGGAGCCTGTGCTCCGCAACGGGAGAGGCCACAACAGTGAGAGGCCCGTGTACCGCCAAAAAAAAAAAAAAAAAAAAAAAGATACTTAACATCACTAATCATCAGGGAAGTGCAAATCAAAACCACAATGAAACATCACCTCACACCTTTCAGAATGGCTATTATCAAAAAGAGAACAAATAAAAAGTGTTGGTGAGGATGTGGTAAAAAGGGAAACCTAATGCACTTTTGGTGGGAATGTAAATTGGTATAGCTGTGTGGAAAACAATATGGAGGGTCCTCAAAAACTTAAATATAGAACTACCATATGATTCAGCAATTCCACTCCTGGGTATTTATCTGAAGAAAATGAAAACACTAATTCAAAAAGATATATGCACTGCAATGTTCATTGCAGCATTATTTACAATAGCCAAGGAATGGAAGCAACCTAAGAGTTCATTGATAGATGAATAGATAAAGAAGATGTGGAATATTATACACAATGGAATATTAGCCATAAAAAGAATGAAATCTTGCCATAGGCAACAGCATGCATGGGCTTACAGGGCATTATGCTAAGTGAAATAAGTTAGAGAAAGTCAAATACTGAACATTTTCACTTATATGTGGGACCTAAAAAAGAAAAAAGTATAATAAAACAGAAAAAAACAGAAACAGACTCACAGATACAGAGAACAAACTTGTGGCTGTCAGAAGGGAGGAGCGTGCAGGGATGGGCAAAATAGGTGAAGGGGATTAAGAGGTACAAACTACCACTTAAAAAATAAAAGTCACAGGGATAAATGTCCAGCACAAGTAGTATGGTCAATAATATTGTAATAACTTTGTATGGTGTATAATCTATAAAAATATTGAGTCACTATGCTGTACACCCGAAATTAATATAATATTGTAATATTGTTTTTAAAAAAGAAAATAAATAAATGCTTGTATTACAAACAAAGAGAAAAAAGTGTTGATATCTCCAACTATAATTGTGGATTTCTTTCATTTCTACCAATTTTTGCTTCATGTATTTTGAAGTTCTGTTATTAACTGCATAAATATTTAGGTTTCTTATGTCCTCTTGATGAATCGATGCATTTATCATTACAAAATATACCTCCTTATTCTTGATAATATCCCTTGTTTTGAAGTCTATTTTGTCTGTTATTAATATAGCCACTCTAGCTTTCTTTTGATTAGTGTTTGTTTGGTATATCTTTTTCCATCCTTTAACTTTTAAAAACATTTTTTTTCTTTTCCTGCTTTTTCTTTTTCTACTTTTGTTTTCTTCCAGTTTTATTGAGATATAATTGACATACAGCACTGTGTAAATTTAAAGTGTATAGCATAATGATTTGACTTACATATGTCATGAAATGATTATCACAATAAGTTTAGTAGACATCCATAATCTCATACAAAATTACAGAATATAAAAATACACATACAAAATTAAAGAAATAGAAAAAAATATTTTTCCTTGCGATGAGGATGCTTAGGATTTACCTTCTTAACAACTTTCACGTGTAACATACAGCACTGTTAATTATATTTATCATGTTGTACCTTACATACCTAGTACTTATTTTTATTATAACTGGAAATTTGCACCTTTTGACTGTCTTCATCCAATTCCCTCTCCCCCCACCCCCCACATCTTGTAACCACAAATCTGATCTTTCTTCTATGAGTTTGTTTGTTTTTGGAGTATAACTGACCTACAACATTATGTTATACAACATAGTGATGTGATATTTCTATACATTTCAAAATGATCACCATGGTAAGTCTAGTTTTGATCTGTCACCATACAAGGATATTACAAAATTATTTACTATATCCTCCACAAAGTATGTTTCATACCCATGACATTTATTTTGCAACTAGAAGTTTGTACTTCTCAATCTCCCTCATCTATTTCTTTCCTCTCCCCACCTCCCTCCCCTCTGGCAACCTCCTATTTGTTCTCTGTATCTATATCTCTGTTTCATTGTTTGTTCACTTGTTTTATTTTTTAGATTCCACATATAAATGAAATCATGAAGTAATTTTCTTTCTCTGACTTTTTTCACTTAGCAAAATACCCTCTGTATCCATCCTGTTGTCACAAATGGCAAGATTTCATTCCATTTTTTTAACTTTTAAAGTATCAATGTCTTTATATTTAAAGTGAGCTTCTTGTGGACAGCATATAGTTGGATCTTGCTTTTTATCCAATCTGACAATTTCTGCTTTATGGTGTGTTTATGGCCCCTTCCTCCATCTTCAAAGTCAGGGAGAAAGAGAGAAAAGCAAGAGTCAAGTCTGTTACTCCTCATAAGATTGTTCCATTTCAGTAGGATTCTTCTCTGGACCAAGGTGAGTTCAAGGCATAGTAATTAGGCATAAAGCATAGACACTGTGGGACCCAGAATAATTTTTGAAGAACTGCTTTCCTAAAGTCTTGTAGTGGGGAGAGCCCAAGTAAGTTATAAAGTACCAACTGGAGAGGGGAAAGAGAGAGCGATTGGACTGTTATGATATAGCTCAGATGTGGCTGGTTTAAGAAAGAAAAAACTGGGGTTGGGGGTGGGAGTAGATGTAAGGAGACAGCACAGTTCAAAGGAGAGTCCATAGGTTTGAGTCAAAACATCCTGAACATAAGTCCAGGCTCTATACTTTTTGGTCATAAGACTGAGTAGTACAATTAATGTCTTGGTTTATAAATATGTGAAATGGAGGCAATATCTACCCTTTGTGATGGTTTGTGTAAGTGTTTTCTAGCCAAAAAAACTCCAAATAATGGTTCTATTTTAGGGAACACATTAAATGTCAACTCTGAACCTTCCTGACTGGGGATGGGGGAGGAAGGGTTGCTGGGGGTGGTACAAGGGATTTTGGACTTTATGCTATATAATCCAAACTTTTGATGTTTAAGAAGATGTCAGTATATAAATGTAGTGGGGATCAGGCTACTCTTGATATCAGGGTACAAACTCCTTCCAGAAGCTGATAAAAGCCATGGACTCTTTCCAGAAAATGGCCCCCACAAAAGTCTAGGGAGGTTTTTTTTTAATTGATGCAGAGTTGATTTAGAACATATTAGTTCAGGTGTACAACATAGGGATTCAATATTTTTTATAGATACTCCAGTTAAAGTTATTACAAAATAATTGCTATATTTCCCTGTGCTGTAAAGTATATCTCTGCTGCTTATTTATTTTATACATAGTACTTTGTATCTCTTAATCTCATACTGGTACCCCCTACTGGTAAGGGAAAGAGTCAATAGACCCCTTGAACTCTCCTCATGGATCCCAATTTTAAGAATCCTGACTTATACCAGTAAATAAGGAGAATAAAAATCTAGTTTACCTGTATAAAAATAATTCAACTATGGTTAGACAAATAACTTATATTTCCATACCATGTGGTACAGTACCTACTTTGTCTATGTCAGATTGACTTTGCTATAAGTTTGATTTGGTATAAAACTAAACTGTTGGTACAGGCTCCACCTTCATCATTTGCTGTTCATGTGGCACAGTGTTGTCTATTCACAACTTTAAAAGAAAAAACTAGAGTGGCTTTTCTCTTAAAAGCTAATATTCTGCCTCCATGGTTTCACCTGTTGAAATAATTATTTCCCAGATTGGCAACTGTGTGCTCTCATAGAATAAATTGGTAGGTGAGAGGTCGTGAAGCAGAGTGGAAGGTGTTCAGGCTTCAAAAGACAGACCTGGGCTGCCTCAGCTCCTTCACCACTTACTAGAGCTCAACCTTCAAGCTCTGGCCTTCAATAACTTCATTGATTAAATGAGAATAACAAATACCTACTTAAGGGGTTTTTAGGAGGATTGGGGACAATACAAACAAAGCACCCAGGCTGTATCAGATCTTAAATAAAAAGGGCTATTGTTACGGTGAGTCCTTAGTGTTACACAACAGCAGCTTTGTTGCTTAGGGCTCCCAATGCCATATAATGAAACTGGCATGAGATTCTTGAGTTCAGGGGACAATTGCCTACTCTGTTGAGGAAGCAGCAAATGTCAAAGGCTGAAAATTGTTGCCATCCCCAAGGTGTCAGGGAGCTAGACTCAAGGTTATGGTGTGTCCTGCCTTTGGCAGTCCAGTGAAGCACGTCTTCATAATGGCATTTTGTTGACTCTTCCCAAGGCCAGTGAGGTATCTAAGGTGGCTTAAAAATCCGGAAATAACACACGCAGGGGAAAACCCAGTGCAATAATGACATCTTTTCCTTCCTTACTGTTAGCTTCCTTGTTTCTTCTTTCTCTGGTTCAGTGAATGCCAACACAAGGATTAATAAATCTTGACATTTTTTTGTCTTCTTCCAAGAATATATTTTCATGTCTGGGTAACCATCATCACCTCCCCTGACTCCTTTGGGAAGAATGGGTGCATTCTGTGAGTCACCTCCACCGATTAGGAGGCCAAAGTTTCCCAGGATTCAGTGGAAGGCTGTGTCGTGTGGTGAAAAAAGTAGTAGTTGAGAACTCAGGACGCTTGGGTTTGGTGTCCATCACCATTTCTGTCTGAATCTGCATAAAAGGGGCCTATAGCGCTGCTTTAGTTTCCTCATTTGTAAAGTGCATCAAGTCTGGCCTTGGGTGTGAGCGAGCTTCGTTCCCACTCAGGATCAGCGGCAACCCCGCACGAGCCCCAGCCGAAGCGTGCGCTGGCATCAACTGGCCTGCGCCTGCAACGGGCGGGGCTCTGCCGCGCCGCGTAGGGAACCGGGTTCCCGCCTCCCTAACCCAGCGTTTCCGTTGCCAGGGGAACTGGGGCGGCGCGCTTTCCGGCACAGTCGCGCGCAGCGCAGCTGTCATGGCGGAGACCGTCTGGAGCACTGACACCGGAGAGGCCGTGTATCGCTCTTGGGACCCCGTGCGCAACCTTCGCCTCCGGTAGTCGCATCACCCCAGAGCCCCGTGCTTTTATGCTGTCAGATAATTAGAGCCTGAACTTCACTTCTTGTTTGCTGGGACCCTTACTTGGGTTTGCAGTCCTGACCGCTGTCACCTCGTCTCCCCGCGTCTCCCTCACTACCCTCTTCACTCACAACTTCCAGACCCACCCTTTCAGGACCCTGCCCCGCCCAAGTTTCTCGAGGCCCTGTGTCTCCAGTACACTCTCCCATCGTCTTCTCCTTAGGTCCCCGTGCCCCACTCACATCCCCTCTGTCGCCTACACCCCGCCGCATTCTTGGTAGCCGTACCCTCTTCTGATTTTGTTTCCCCATCTTTGCTCAGCGTTCATCTCCTGGTTGGGTGTTTTGTAACGAGTATTTTGGGCTTCTCTTTTCCTGGCAGAGTCCACCTGCAAAGAATCACATCAAGCAGCTACCTCCACCACCAGCCTGCTGCCCAGCCCGGGAAGGACCTCATAGACTTGGCCACTTTTAGGCCTCACCCATCCACCAGTGGGTGAATGGTGGTGATGTGGCCGCTTGGGGATCTGGGGAAGGGCCTAGGGCGGAGGTTACCTCTTAAGACAGAGTAGACCCAGGTCTATATTCTGAGAAAAGGTATAGAGAGGATGGGTTTATTGTCCAAGGTCACAGGGCCGGTAAATGTTGAAGCCAGGATTTGATCCCAGGCAATTGTAACTACTACATTATGTTGTGTAAAATTGAATAAGGCTTGATTCCTGCCGGCAAGGTGCAGATCCGAATTGTGGTCAAATGTAGGGAAATAGCAAATACCATAATTTAGATACGTTATAAATTTGCCTGTCAACCTAAATACCATTTGTGGCATTTTTTTCCTAAGAGAAAGTATCACTCCAAGCTTGAAACATACTACTAAACACTTTTTAAAACAGCTTAAAAATGGGGGTCTGCTTGGAAAATGTACATATTAACACCGTCTGTGTTCTAGCAGTTTTCCTTATCTGGGAAGCCAGAAAAGTGAGGAAGAGAGGACAGTGTGTTTGCATTAGGTCACTGGTCTCTCTGCTTTTGTTGTTTCTGTTCAAAAATATTCCTGGGCAAGAGTGTGAGCTGGCAGGTTGTGAAGCATGTGTCTTTGGAAAAGGCACACTCAGCTAGGAGTGTGTGTATTAGATTTGGTTCTTTAAAAAAAAAAATCAGTTGTATGTCTTTCCTTTTCTCTCCTGATACTTGGTCTCTTAAGGTTATAGTGTTTGTGATTCTAGATATATGGCTTCAGGAATAGTGAAGATAAAAATGCCACAGTTCCTGTCTAGCAAATGTAGGCCGTTGGGATTGAGGAAGAGCTATTCAGCCTATATCTAATAAATTTCAGCTCTTGACACTGAATTAGATCAAATAATTCCTGGAAGGCATGACTTCCTTTTATTCAAATCAGAGTAGTGATTAAGACTTCTTGGGTCCTAATCTTGGCTTCTACACGTATCCACAGCCTCTATAGAGTAAGTCTAGAGTGAGTGCTTCATAGATCAGTGAACTCCAACTGATTTTGTGGCAAATATAAGAGCAGGGACTTTGGTTATAACCAACCACAGAGTGAGAAGTGGTGCTAGTTTGGCTCAAACATTTGACTCACTCTGTTGTCTTTGGAGGTGGACACCGCCCGGAGGTAGATGAAGAGGAGGAGGTCGTGATTGGGTGGCAAGAGAAGCTCTTCAGCCAGGTGAGCCAGTGTCCCTTGTCTGCTCAGTCTGCCTCCCCCTGGTCCACCTTCCACCTGACTAGTCACAGGGAAGGTTTCTTGATACATATTGCTAAACTGATTTCCAGAAAGCTTATAACAGTTTATACTTTCCACTGTTGTGCTTATGGGGTCAATGGAATATAGTGCCTGCCACTACCCAGTTTTATAATCCTGGGTAAGACACTTTTCATCTCTGGGCCACATACCAAAACAGCAGAATTACTGTTTTGGTATGTCAATTCTGTAATAGCAGAATTGAATTAGACTATCACTGTGGTTCCTTTTAGCTCTAACGTTCGTTGGCTCTCCTGTCCTCCATTAGTTTAGATAAACGACAGTTGGCTATGAGAACATGTCAAGTTGCATCAGCTCTATAGAACTAATTTGACCAAACTGTTATAGGAGCAAAATTTGACATATTCTCAGTAGAACTTTGTTTCTTTGTGACCTCAGTTCGAAGTAGATCTGTACCAAAATGAAGCAGCCTGTCAGAGCCCTTTGGATCATCAGTACCGCCAAGAGATTCTGAAGCTGGAGGATCTGGATGGCAGGAAGAACCGACGAATCTTTACCTACACTGACTCTGATAGATACACCAATTTGGAGGAGGTAGCATTCTTCCCCAAGCACCGTAGCTCCCTTCACCTTCGTCTCCCCTAGCTTTCCGGCCTGTCTGTATGTTAACTCGGAAGCCTGTTAAGGGGATACAGACCTTCTGGCGGCCAAGCTGGAGTAGGTGGGCACGGTCTGCGGGTGGTGAGGCTGCCGCTCCCGGCTCCGTCTGCTGGAGGGCCTGGGGGAGCCGGCAGTGTCTCTCGTCATAGGCTTGCAGCCTACAGACTGGGAGAAGCAGCCACTGGGTTTGGCTTCCTCCGTGCACCATGAGATCAGACAGGTGGATGGAGTCTAGAGCCATCTAGATAAAATTCATCACGGATTCAGCCGAAACTGAATATATGGGTCTGAAGAGGGATTCAGTACTGCGTGGGGAATGGCTTATATCCTCAATTTGCCCATGACAGCTATACCCTCATGGACTTGTTTTTACATTTTCTTCTGCATATTCTGCCATCTTAGTGAGATTTTAAACTCCTTGAGGGAGGGGAGTGCCTATATTATCTGATTTTTGTCTGTGACCTTGTAGATCTCTGCAAGGAGCCAGGCGTTAAGTGAATGCTTTTGAAAGGTTGATGCTTATATCAGGAAAGCTGCGGGTTGGTAGCATATAAAATTTGGGTTGTCTGTTTTGGTAAACAAAAGAAAATTACAGATAGTGTTCAGTTACCCATGGGAGGGTTTTCCACAGAATACTTGTGTTACACTTCAGATCTTCCAACCACCTAGTGATGTCAACGTCTACCAGGCAGACTCACCAAACTTTTTGTCGGTATGTGTTTAGAGATTGCAGGCTCATTTTAAGATGAGCATAAATAAACTCATTTCTCAAGGCTAATGGCCCGCTGCAACCTTCGGGCAAACCAGGGCTTGGTTGGGCTCTTCCTTGGGCTGTTTGTGCCACTGTGCCCGCCGTCAGCGTGGTTGTGAGGTGGCCGTGCGCTGAGGTTCAGGTTCTGTGGGAAGTTTCAGAAGGAAGACTTCCCTCCAGGTCCTTGGTCCCACACGGCCCTGAGCAGGCTTACACTGGGCTGCTCTGTTTTCCCAGCACTGTCAGAAAATGACCACCGCAGCCAGCGAAATGCCGTCATTCTTGGTCGAGCGAATGGCAAATGTCAGGCGGCGGCGGCAGGACAGGCGAGGGATGTGAGTGCAAGTGTGTACAGGGCCGTGGCGGCCTCTGCGGTCCGTCCATGCCTGTGTTCCCCGTATGCCCACCAACTCGAGCGTCCCATCCTGCAGCGGGCCTCCACCTTCGTGTGCTCCCCTGAGCTCCTCCTTCAGGCTGTTCGGGGGGTGCCGGGGAAGTGACCCTTCCTGTGGTGTCTCCCAGGGAGGGTGGCATCCTTAAGTCACGAATCGTCACCTGGGAACCCTCAGAAGAGTTCATCCGGAACAGCCATGTCATCAACACCCCTCTTCAGACAATGTACATCATGGCAGACCTGGGCCCCTATGGAAAGTGAGTGAAGCTTCTTACTGCCCAGCTCAGACCTTCATTCTCTTCTCCTGTCACTAACCGTCACTCTCCTTTATAGTCCTCCCAGGTATATGGGAGGGAGGGATTTTTTCCTTCTACTTTTTCTTTGGAAGAGAGTATTTTACCATGACAATTCTCACTCCAGCCTCTGTCCTCTCCCCTGATGTGTCCTGAACACCTCTTCCTCTTTCCCTGGAGGTGGGGCAGCAGTCTTGAACCCTGGTGTTAATTCCCTGGTTTCTAGGCTTGGCTATAAGAAGTATGAACATGTCCTCTGTACTCTGAAGGTGGACAGTAATGGTGTGATCACAGTAAAACCTGACTTCACTGGCTCCAGAGGGCCCTACAGGTGAGAAGAGGAAGAAGGGGATGGCGGAGACTGGCATTGCTTTCCTTGGCTTCACTTCTTGCCCCAAGTTGAGGAGATTCTCTGAAAGCCCTTCATGTGTTCTAACTTTTAAATTCCCAGCCAGTGCTTCATATTCTGTTCCAGGTCATAGACCCTTAGGACACTGGGCATCCTTTTCTCAGAAAATATGCACCTACCCGGATTTGAAAGTGATACCTTCATCAGTATAGTTAGGTGAAAATAATTCTCTGTGCTGCTGCGTGTAGGGACTAATCAAAACTGGGAGAGATGAACTAGCCAGGTCTTCTCCTCTGGCTTGACTGTTCCTCATCTTACGTCTTAGAATAACAGAACTGTAAATCGGCTCCTCCCTGGGCTGGGTCTCGAGGGCCCCACCTCCTGTTTGCTGAGTTAGTTAGTCCCTTTGTGGCTTTAACCTTACAGAATCGAGACAGACGGGGAGAAGCAGGAGCTGTGGAAGTATACGATTGACAGCGTGTCCTCCCTTGCACAGCCTGAGGAGGAAGAGCGGGAGCAGCGTGCGCTCAGGGACGTAAGTACTGGTTCAGTCCAGGAACCAGAGAGCTGGGAGCCGAGGCTGCGGCCGAGGTTGGGTCAGCAGCTGCAAGGCCTTGCTCTTAGAGGCCTCGCCTGACTTGGGAAGCACTGCTGACATGTCAGATATAAGGTTTCGATCCTATTATAAGATCATCACAATAATGGCCATTTATTTGAGCATTTACCATGCTCTGTGCTAGGCCCTTCACATACTTTATTTCATTTAGACTGTACCACAAGCCTTTGAGGTGAATATTTTTATTATTACCACTTTATAAATGAGGAAATGGAGATCAAGAAGCTAAGCAGTCTGCCCGAGGTCACGTAAGTGCGAGAGCCAGGTTGGTCCCAGACCAGTGGACTCCAGAGCCTCTGTGCTTCACTGTCAGATGTCAGTGTCTGGGATGCTTAGGCCTCCAGCTTTCTGTGGCACTTCCCACTCCTGCTGCTTTTCTCCCTCCCATGCAGATCTGAACCCTGGTCTGGCTGGGGTCGCACCTTGAGTTTCAGTGTGGTTTGTTTCCTCAGCTCTATGGCCGGCACAAGGAGTATCTCAACAGCCTCGTAGGCACTGACTTTGAGACGGTGAGTAGCTGGGTTTCCTGCAGCTCCGCCAGCTGGGTTTCTGTAGCCAGAGCGTTCTGACTGCGGCTCAGTGACAGTTCTCTCTCTCTCTAAAGTATGTCCCAAAGACATACTCTTCAGTGGAAAAAAGTAAAAAACAACATTTAGAGTATAGTCCTTGTTATGTTTTAGAAGCATTGCATATTGATATAGAACTGTTAATGCATAGGAAAAGGTCTCAAAGGGCACACACCCTATGGGTGGCTTTCTCTGGGGAGGGGGTGGGATTGGGAAATGGTAGATGGCTATTGGGTGGTGAGAGGGACATGTCAGGAATGTTTACTTTTTATTCTCTAAACTTAGGTGGTTTTGAATTTTTATCAGCAGGAATGCATTCATGTATTACTTTGTAATTAATTTTATAAATAAACGTAAAGATGAAAAGTGTCTTCCTTACTCTTCATGTAGATATTTTTCCTAATGCCCCATAGAGAGGGAGGGGTGTCATTTCTGTTTGTCAGGTAGTTTGGCTCTTAAAACAAGAGTTTAAGTCCGTAATCCTGTGGTCCTATTCTTTGTCCTCTCTTATTCCAGGAGTTCCATTTCTAGATCTGGAAACAAGGAGAGAGTTACCTGGTGGTCTCCCTCTCTCTCTCTAAAAAATTAACTTTCACTATTTTTGTGTTGTATTAGCAACAGATTTTCGGTGTTAAAAAGTGAGATAAGATAGATACACAAATAATTTAAAAAGGAAACTGCCTAGTCTCTTGACCTCCCTCTAGAGGGAGCAGGGGTCTCTAGCCTCTCGCCGTACGGCAGCAGGCAGCTGTGGGTGCTTCTCTTGGCCATTCTTGTAAATACCCCACACTTTGTTGCCTTCCCCACCATTTAAATTAGGTGCTTTTTCCATTACATTACACACTTTTAGAAATGAAGGAAACAGATTTATGGAGAAGTGGCGGGTGGGGAGGAAGCGGGATTAGTCACACACCTGGATCTGGCATCCAGCGTCAGGTCCTCTGGGGATTTACGGGCAGGCTGGAGGAGAGGTGTCGCTTCCCTCAGACCTCCTGATCTGTCCCCACTTCTCTCTACCTCAGACGGTACCAGGTGCCCTCCGGCTCTTTGTAAATGGAGAGGTAGGTAAGTGTCTTACCAGACAGAAGTCCCTTGATGCTTGGCAAGTGCCAGATTTAGCTGTGGAGTAATCCTCCCCGCCCTAGTAGAGCCCTTGGGCTGTCCGCAGCACTCGGGAGGCTCAGGCATGTGTCTTTCCTGGAAGCACAGGGAGTTCCTGGCCCTTGAGGGACTCGCTTCCACACGTGGGTAGGCCCTTTAGGACTGGGGCGGGTGTTAAGGGTGATAGGAGGATAAGCTGAAACAGTTTCCTGTTTTCTTAGTTTCAGCCCAAGGCTATGAGTTTGACAATCTTTACGTCCACTTCTTCGTGGAATTGCCATCTACTAGTAAGTAATATTCATAAGTCTCTCTTTTTACCCATTCTGACAGTTTTCCAGAGGCATTCGGTCAGACTTCCTTCCCCACTCCTCCACTGAAATTGTTACTATTCTTTTCAAGGTCATAGATCACTTCCAAGATGTGAAATCCTGTGGTGACATCTCTGCCTTCACCCTACTTGGCCTCTCAGAAGCATTCACCACAGCTCACTTTCCTCACTGAGACTCTCCTCTTGGCTTCTGGCTCTGTGCTCCTCTCGTCTCTCTCATTGGGGGCTCAGCGGCCTTCTTGGCTGTTCCCTCATCTTCTGTGGATCTAAAACTATTAGAGTATCCAAGGCTGGGCCTGGCCTTCTGTTACTCTCTCTCCACGGTCTTTCTCGGTGGCCTCACACATCCTGTAGCTTCGGTACTGTTTGTATGTCTCAGACTCCCAGATGGCCCTCTCTAGCCTTAGCCTCTCCCCTGAACTCCAGAGTCACGTCCACTTACCTCTTTGTCGTTCCTGTTTAACATGACCAAAAGCTTCTTGATTCCCCCTCTTGCCTCACACCTGCCCTCATGGTCTTGCCCATCTTAGCTGAATGGCAGTGTCATCTACTTAGTTTCTGATACCAGAAACCTAAGAGACATCCTTGACTCCTCACTTTCTCTAGCTCCCTACCGCCATTCATTCTATCAGGAGTTCTTGGCAGTTCTGTCTCCAGAAGATGTCTTGAATCCTCTATTCTCTCGAGGACCCTGGGCCAAGCCACCATCATCTCTTGCTTAGGCCAAAGCCTTAGGTTTCTAATTTATCCTCTCACTTCCTGTCTTGCTCCCTCTTACATTTCATTTGCCACGTACACCACAGCCTAACTGAGCCTTTAAAATGTAAACCAGTTGTGTCTCTTTTGAACTTAAAGCCCCAACAGCTTCCCTTCCCTCTTAGAGCCAAATCCAAACTCCATTCTCTGAACGAGCTGGCCCCTGCCTATCCCTCCCTTACAGCATTGCAGTTGTAATTTCTGTTCTTGAGCAGGCCAAGTTCATTCCCACCTTAGGGCCTTTTCAGGGCCATTTCCTTTGTCTGAAAGCTTTTGTGTCCAATCTTTGCACGACTGGTTCTGCTTTAGTTTAGGTGTCAGCCTAAGTGTCACCTCTGAGTGGTGTTCCCTCACCACCCCGTCTAAATGAGCCTCAAGCCACTCAGTCCCTTCACCCTGTTTTATTTTTACTTTAGCATTTATTACTACTTGATAGTCTTTTTGTTGGTTGGTTTGTTGTCTGTTCCCCCCTCCCACCCCCAACTGGAATGGTGGTCCCACGAGAGACAGGAAGCTTTTTTATCTGGTCACCAAGATGTCCCCAGTGATTGGTCGTAGCACATAGCAGACACACAGTGAATGTGAAATGAATGATTGATTGCATGAATGAGTGAGTGAATAGACAAGGGAACTTTGTCTTTTTCTCAACTGCTTGCCTTCCTCCCCGTTGACTTACTATATGTGGTCTTTGGTTTTCAGGCTGGTCAAGCCCAGCATTCCAGCAGCTCTCAGGAATAACACAGACCTGTGCCACCAAGTCCCTGGGAATGGTAGGGCAGCGAGAGGGGGCACCTAGAAGGGAACAGGACTGCTCGGGGGAAGGCATCTGAAGATTATCACGCTCGCGGCCTGGGAAAGATTCCAGAGCTGGGTCCGGCCCTTCGCTGTGGGCTCTGCAGGGATGCCTGGTCCAAGGGTTCTCTCTGCCTTTTTGAGAGGGGTAGCAGCTCGGGTTTGGGTGTCCCTTCACCTCTCAGCCTTTTATTTCCTACCTGGGGTGATAGTTTTTCTTTTTCCCTTGGGATGGTGACCTTGTCATTGGCTACAGGGAAAACAAATTCCAAGTGAGCCCTCGTCCACCCCATGACACTGAGTATAAAATAACATTCCTCTTTTTTAGGATAATGTGGCTTACTTCTCCTACCCGTTCACGTTTGAGGCCTCCTTCCTCCACGAGGATGAATCTGCCGGTGAGTGGCCTGGCAGGTGCTCGGCCTTGGGGCCCCTCAGACAGGCCCTCTCCTGGTGAAGGCCTCCCATGACCTGGCCGCTTCTCCCCCTGGCTGCAGGTGCTCTCCCGGCATGGCCTGTGCTCTACTGCGAGGTCCTCTCGCTGGACTTCTGGCAGAGGTATCGCGTGGAAGGCTACGGGGCTGTGGTGCTGCCTGCCACCCCAGGTGACCGCTCATCCCTGCCCTTCGTGTGGCCCATGTGCCCTAGCTCCTAGAAACAAGGCTAACACTTCAGAAGATTCGACCACTTCCTGTGAGGAGTAGGGATGATTGGGAATTAGAAGCACTTAACTTGCAAGATTTCCTTGCTCCTTTTGAGGAAATGTTCCCCCTCTGTTAGAGACAACTGGGTGAAATGACAGCTAACTGGGAAGCTGAGCAGCTCTGGGCTCTGCATCCGGCTCCTCTGATCTGACTCGTGGCCTTGAGGGAGCAGCCACGTGGCAAGATGGGCTCTCGGTGGATGTGTATTGAGTGGATCAGCGTTCCTTTTGAAATAGTAGCCACTGTCTTCTGTTGTGCGCCAGGCAGTGTGCTAAGTGCTTCTCCTTTAATTCTCCCCACCACTCTGTGAGGCATAGGTGTTGTTATTAGATGAGGAGAATGGGGTTCAGAGAGGTTGAGAAACTTGTCCTGGTGCCCAGGTAATAACTGGCAGAGCTGAGATCTGAATTTCCATCTGATTGATTTTCAAGTGGGTACCCTAAACCACTCTGATGACCTTCACCAGAGGTCAGGCCATTACCAGACCAGGTGTTTTGGTGGTGGCGAGGCCCGTGTCATTTCCGGGAAGGCAGCAAGGGACCACGTGCCATTTCCGGCCCCGTTCTCCTCTTCCTGCACAGGCTCACACACCCTGACAGTCCCTACATGGAGGCCCCTGGAGCTGGGCCCGGTGGCTGAGCTCAGGAGGTTTTTCATTGGTGGCTCTCTGGAACTGGAGGACCTCTCCTACGTGCGGATACCAGGAACCTTCAAGGTGACTTTTGTCTTTGGGGAGACTTCATGCTGGGAACTTACGTCCCTATCTCTTCTGGAGTAAGGTGGAATCTGGGTTAAGGACTCTTCATTGTTCATTGCTTCATTATTACTCAGTCCCTTCCCTCCTGTCTCGGCCACGTCTTGCACCAGGTGCAAACGTCACCGCTATCCTAGGAGAGCTCTGGAAAACAGGACACTTAGAGGTTTCCCCTGGTCCCTGTCGGAATAACCGGCCCCTCCTTCCGGCCCATCCCTGAGTCCTCAGGGATCAGAGGATTGGCAGGCAGCTTATAAGACTGCTGATTCTCGAACGAGGCTGGAATGTTCCTTGATTTACAGTTGGGAGGTGGTGGAATCTGGGTGTTGGGATGAAGTTTCCCCAACAGAACTGTTCTCCCCAAGAATGGGAGTAAGAATGGGAGTGAGGCCACTGTGGTGCCTGGGGTCTAGGAGCCAACAGAAACCTGACGTTAACCGGATGCCGCAGGGGGAGCGTCTGAGCCGCTTTGGACTCCGCACAGAGACCACAGGCAGTGTCACCTTCCGCCTGCATTGCCTGCAGCAGTCCAGGTGAGTGGCCATCACCCTCCGCCTCGGGGCTTCTGACCCTGAGGGCTGCAGGAGCAGCCATGGCCATGTGGCGGGCTCCCCCGCAGGGCCTTCATGGAGTCAAGTTCTCTCCGGAAGAGGATGAGGAGCGTGTTGGACCGTCTGGAGGGATTCAGCCAGCAAAGTTCCATTCACAACGTGCTAGGTAGGCTTCCCCCCACCCAATTCCAGCTACACCCCCCTCCAGCATCCCCGTGCGCCCCGTTTCCCCCACACCGTGGCAGCTGACTCCTGTGTCTGCTTCCCTCACAGAAGCCTTCCGTCGAGCCCGGCGCCGCATGCAGGAGGCCCGAGAAAGCCTTCCCCAGGACCTCGTGAGCCCCTCGGGAACCACGGTCTCCTAGCTCACTGCAGTCCTGGCCCGCCGTGCACGAGGGCAAGACGGGTGATATCCAAGGCCTGGGCCCTCTTCATCTTTCTGATTAGAGACCCCGCTGACCTGCTGAGAACCGGAAGAGCTGAGAATCCTGGGCTGGACCCCTGCCTGGTCTTCAGCTGCTGGGTGGCAACAAAGCCAAAGACCCTGTGGCCCCCATATGGTCCCTGTCTTCACATGTCAGCCACTGCAAGTGACCTTCGCAACAAGACAGGCTTTTTGGTTTGAGACCAGTTTTGGGGGGAAGCCCAGAGTTAGTTCTGTCCTCGACACAGCCTCCTTTCCGGCCTGTCTCACGGTCTCAGTGGCAGAGGGCAGCAGTACCACCTGCTCCACACCTGCTTTACACATGGAGGCCCGAGAAAGAAGGCGAGAGAGATCTTACACTCCTGGCCCGGGAACCCAGCCTCCTCTTCCCAGGGTAGCCTCCCCTTCCTGCTGGGGGCTTGTTTCTATAGTAAATGAAGGCTGAAGGCAATGCCCAGTCCTTTCTGCTAGCTAGCTGTCATCTTTTATTGTGTTTTTTGTACATAAAAACTTTTTATACTGACTGACATTCTGTCGGCTGGTTTTCTGCTTGGGTCGCTTTCACGGCCAAGCTATTCATTCTCCTTAATGTCGGGGCCCCTAACGCTCCTGCCCTTTCCTGCCTTTTCCTACTCCACAGTGTTTCTCTCGATGCTCTAAACTCAGCCCCCAGGGGAGGCTTTAAGGTCAGTGCCAGCTGTGTCTTAGCAGCACTCCTCTTAAACATCTGGGGCAAAGCATGGGACTGAGGTCCAGCCCCTGCCCGCCCTGAGCCCAATGCAGAAACCAGCTTCTGCCCTCAGGGGTGCTTTATTGGGAGAAGCAGAGGGTGCTGTGCAGCCTGCAGGCTCCAGAGAAAGACCATGGGGTGGCTGGAGGCTGGGACTCTGTGGCCTCCCAGTCATAGGCAGGGGTCAGGGACAGGGTGGGAAATAGGTGAGAGTGGCTGGAGATGAAGATGACTCTTCTTGCCTGGGCCTCAGGACCCCCTTGCTTGGCTCACGAGCCCTTGCACCTGGAGTTGACGTGTGACCTATTACATAAGAGGCTCGCATGGCAGGAGGGTTCACTGCTGCTGGGAACCCTGGCCGTCACTCCCAGCCAGAGAACCAGCTCTGAGCTATAGCCAGCAAAAGCATCAGCAGGAAGCAGTTGCTCCAGGGGAGGAGGTAGCCTTGTGGTCTTCCCCAGGTTTCCTTGTCTCCAGGGTCTCCAAGGTCAGAGGCTTGGGATGGACTCCTGTGGAAGCAGCACAAGTGGGCAAGTGAGGAACTTGCTGGATGTCCAGAGATTGAGCTGTTCTTAGGATGTTGATGACCAAGCTGAGGCTAGTTGGATACTTCCTAATTGCCCCTCAAAGTCCTGGGCCCTGGGGCTAACTATCAACCCAGAGGCTAGCACACTGGGAAGCCACTGTGAAAGCGTGATCTGTTGCTAGAGACAAGTTCTGTTGTTTCTGCTTAGGGGCCTGCGAGGACTCAGCTGTCCTGTCCAGGGAAGGGTGTGAGGGCCTGACCCAGCCCAGGGCTGTTGGAGGAGGCCCCCCTTACCTGCAGAAGCCTCATTTGCCCCTCCAGGCTGACAGGTTCAGGCTGGGGATGCAGGTGCAGGGCACAAAGCCCTGGGGATCGATGTTGGCCCTGAAGATGTCCCTCGGAACGGTGGTGATACCAGTGTTGTCACACACAATTCGAGACAAGGAAATGCGGCTCAGGGCCCTGCGCTGTCTCTTGGTGAAAACACCCGGTTTCTGCCACCAGAACCTACCAAGACAGCGGAGAGATGTGGGTGAAGTTTGGCAGGGATGAACAGGAATGAGCACCTGCTGTGTGTGAGGTACTTTACATACGTTATTTCATTCAATTCTCCAAAATCCCTGCAAAATAGGTATGATTCCCATTTTATAAAGGAAGAAACAAGTTCAGAAGTCTAGTAAGTTGCCCAGTATTAATTGCACCGTAATTTACGTAGCCAGGACTGGATTTGAACCCAGGTAAATGCCAAATCCATATAAGAAGTCAAGTCTTAAACCACAAGCTTATTGGAGGGAAACCAGATTTAGCTTTTGTGCCCATGTTTTCTGGGATCCTTAAGCCTGGAACAGTGAGGCTGAGAAGTCTCTCTCCTGAGTTAAAGGTGCCTCCAACTCAGGCAAGTGCTCTCTCTGCCTCTTACCAAGCTCTCCAGGGAGGAGCTCCTGGTCTCAGATCCTGTGTACTTGGAAGAGATGAAGCTAAAAAGAGTACTTTCTCTCATTGCTGAGTCCTGAAATTCTAGTGCTTTTCTGCCCTGCCTCTGGGGCTGCTCCCTTTAGGGTAGGGGCACTTACCTGTCTCCACTTCGGGCTCTTCTGAACTGCTTCTCAAAAAGACAAGCCAGAAGAGGCCCCACTCGGGCCCCTGGCAAAAGAGGCTCTGCGATGGCCCCAACCCAGATGTCAATGTTGTCAGGTGTTCCATAGAGATTCAGGAACTTCCTTGCCAAACCCTGGTTTTTCAGAACCTGGCTAAGCTGTGCCAGATTCCGGGGCTGGGAGAGCCCGCAGAAGCGCCTCCAAGCATTGTACCCTGTAGGGAAAGAGGACAGGAGCAGTTTAGTCTTACCCCTGCGGATTCCCATTAGCTTCTGCTCGCTGCGATTTCTCCTGAGGGAGCTCTGTGGTCAGGCAATATTGGGCAGAAGGGAATCCCTGCTGGCAGAAGAGGCCTTGAACCTTCCAAAGACCAAACCACCGCCCTCTTCATTTGCAGTGCGAGCAGACAGCCATGCTTTGTGCACACGCTGAGGGGTGTGTCCTAATGTAAGAAGCTGTCCTAACCCAGCACTCACAATGATATTATCGTGGCATTAATCAGGCACCAGTAAGACATTACCTAGAACAGAAGAGACTCTCAGATTTGTAGAAGGCCCGAATGAGTAAATGAGTGAATGAACCAAGAAATGAAGAACATGGATAAAATTTATCTACTCAGAAGAGGACCGCATGCTATATGATTCCATTCATATGAAAGGTCTAGAATAGGCAAATATGTAGAGATAGAAGATTGGTAATGGTCAGGGGCTGGAGTGGGGGTGGGGAGTGACTATTATTACTGGGTTTCTTTTGTGAGTAATGAAAATGTTCTGATATTAGGTATGATGCAGAACTCCAGATATACTAAAATCATTGAATTATATGCTTTACATCGGTGAATTTTGTGATATGTTAATTATACCTCAATATAATTTAAAAATTTTAACTAGAATTAAAAAATTTTTTTCACCTCATAAGCTAACAAAGACCATACTGATTTCTCAGCCATCAGGATCCCACACCAGGACAAGTCACATGATATGATGGCGACCATTAAGATAGGAGGAAGATAGCTTTGCCATGACTCAAAGAAACACCAGCCCAACGTTGTCCATTGAACTACAACTCCCAAACACCATCCCCCAAGCTGAACAGAGGAAAACCATATAATGTTTCACCATTACTGAGCACTGCTGTGTGGCTGTCTCTCGGGAGCCTCACGTTTTTGTGAGGTGCTTTGTAATCCCAATGTTATCAATGGATATTCGCTGAGCTTGAGCAACTGTGACTTTTCCAAGGTCACCCCACCATTAAGTGGAGTCCAAACCAGGCTTTCCAATTCCAAATTTGGGAAGGGATTGGAGGAGACTGCAAGAGCTGCGATCAGTACACTATTTCTGGGACAGTTTAGAGGGTACAGAAACTCACTGTGTGGCAGCTTGGGCAGCTAGCAAGATCAGACCTCCAGCAGGGGGCGCCCACAACACTAGCTGTCAGGAGCACCCAAGCGTAGGGAAGCAAAGAAACTCCGGTTCTTGAGCGCCTGCTGTGTGCCAGCCGGGGGCTGTGTTAGGTGCAGTAGAAACTGCCCACCCTTTATTATTCACGGCCGGAAATTAGCAGAGGCAGATGGGGCTTCGGGTTGTGTTTAGACAGGGAAGTAGGAGATGGGGAGAGGGAGAGATGAGTGAGGCTGTGGCCAGAGCCTTCCCCTAACATCGGGGATTGAACAGGGGGATGAAAGGAGAAATTTTGAAACTGATTCGAATTTTACTACTTCCTAGTTATGTGGGCTTGGGCCAATTACTAGATGTCTCTGAGTTTATTTTCTCATTTATAAAAATGTCTGTCACAGCTGCTTTTCAAGGTCGTTGGGAGGACTAAAAGAGTTAATATCCATTAAAGATCCTAGCAAAGTGCCTAATTTTTCTTATTTCCTGAGATGAAGTCTTTCTGTGGCCTCACCAAACAACCAAGGTAGTCTTACTTTTTACTCCACCTGCCTCTCAGGCTCTTTGCCCAATTAGAGCCAAGAGCCAGTTTCTATATCCCTGAAACTGCCTCCCTGGATCTTGCCAGGGTGGTGGGGCATGGAGCAGCTCTTCCCTGCCTTTTTTTTTTTTTTTTTTTGCGGTACGCGGGCCTCTCACTCCTGTGGCCTCTCCCGTTGCGGAGCACAGGCTCCGACGCACAGGCTCAGCGGCCATGGCTCACGGGCCCAGCCGCTCCACGGCACGTGGAATCTTCCTGGACCGGGGCAAGAACCCGTGTCCCCTGCATCGGCAGGCGGACTCTCAACCACTGCGCCACCAGGGAAGCCCTTCCTTGCTTTTTAAAGCCACTGTTTTTCTCTACTTGGAAAGTCCTGATCTCCTTTGTTCAGCTCCTGCGTCCAAGTCCTGGTCCTGTTGTGACCCTGAAGCTAGAGACCCTATGGAGGATGGAGAAGACGTGGCAGAACAGCAGCAAGGAGGTCTCAGGGATGCTTTGTTGCATCAGCCTCAGCGCATCCTGTAGACAGTCCCAGTCAGAAAGGAGGCGCCAAGGGTCTTCTCTGAACCCTCTCCCCAACCAACCATCACCAGCAACCCTGCTCTGGGGAAGCCTGGGAAGGGGCAGGCAGCCCCCTCACCTGGGAGGCCGTGGTCCCGGCTGCGTTGCATGTTGAGAGCTGCCAGGTCCAGCCCGATCCTTCTCACTTGCTGAAACAGCCGGTCTCGGAGCTCATCCACTAACATGGAATTTTGACGGTTCAGCTTGGCAGGGGTGGCCATGAGGCCTCGGAGGATGGGGTCGATGCCACCTGGTGGCGGGGAATATGAGCAACACAGATTGGACCAGCCTTTTGGAAGCCCCTAGGGTCATCACATGATGCCAAGCTAGCTCAGAGCTGGACAAGCCAGTCACTTACATTCTATAATGTTTGTATCCAGAAACGGTGGCCTGGGTGGACATGAAGGGAGCTGGAGCCGGCAAGAAAAGCAATCACCCCCACTTCTCTGAGAAGGAGTGGAAGGCAAGCTCCTTTCAGGATCACAACCACCAGTCTCCTCCCCTTTTAGAAATCCTCTAATCCCGGAGGGGATGGGAGGCCCGTGACTGAGGGTCTTGGTGGCACCTGCCTTGTTTTCACTCGCTTGGGGAGATGATTAGCAGTAGCCTGGCCTCCGGCACTAAGCTGGGCCCCACCCCCTCGCCCTGTCTGCCTCTGGAAAACCTGGTCACCTTCGTGCACGATTCGCCAGCTGGCGAAGAAGGCGGAGCTGAGTGGGACCCGCGAGTGGGGTCCTGAGGCCTGGTACCGGCTGTCCAGGCGGAACATGAAGGGCTGGATCATGGTGTGGCCGAAGCGGAAGGCCAGCGTGAAGACGTTGGCCACACGGGGGTCTACATTGGGGTAGTACCCCTGGTAGGGCCCCAGGGTTTTCCTGGCCCTGGCCTTGCCCAGAACCAAGGGCAGAAAGTCCCGGTAGGTGATGATCTGGAAGAAAAGATGGAGGAGGAACGTTACCTTTGTGGCCACCCACCCCACTCCCCTGCCTTTGGACAGACCTTTTGCTTTTCGAAGGGCTGCTCAGACATATTGATTCTTTATTGGCAGTATGTCAAATGTGGCGATGTTAATCTCCCATTGTCTGATGGAGATACTGAGGCCCAGAGAGGCTGGGTGACATGAACGGGGCCACGGAGAGAGCTAGCGGAAGTATTGGGGACACAGGTCAGATCTCAGGAACACTCCCAATCACCCAGACCTAGCTGACTTGAGACACATCCCCCAGGATGGCTTTCTCACGCCAGATTGCCTTCTAAGGGATGCTGAGACCTAGGGTCCCCTACCTGGACCATGGCCCCCACGATCTTCCGAGCCTCCTGGTACAGCTTGTCACCGGTCCACCGAGGATTCAGGTGTCTCAGCTCAGTTGCCAGCCGGTTGTGCTCTCGCACAAAGAGGGTGTGCATGGCTGCCAGTTTCGGGGTTTCAGCTGATCGGCTGTCACCTTGAAAACCCCAAGTTCAGAGTCACCATAGTCCTTCCCAGAGCAATGTCTTTCTGCTAAGGCAGACAGAGCTCTGGGGACTAGAAAGAGGTGGTGGGATTTTGTGACCTGGGCCAAACTCCTGGCCCTCACTGGCCCTCCATCTCCTCAGCTGTGCTGTGAGGCTCCACTGACACACACAATGGGCCAGGAGTGGGAGGACAGCGGAGTCTCAGGTCCCTAAGTTACTGGAATGAGTTTGCGTGAGGTGGAACAGGGCGGCTGCTGGTCTTGGGCAGAACCCTTTTGCCTAATGATTCTGGTCTGCAGGATTACCAGATCCACAGCTGGTGGAGGGTCCTGGGTGACTCTAGGAACCTGTCCTGTGGGTTGTATCCTTCTGCACGCTCTCTCCCGGGGGATGGACCTCTCCCCAGCTTGGGCTTGGTGTCATGCCGCTCTCCCCAGGGAGCCCCATGGAAGGAGAAAGAAGGAAGGTTGGGCAGAGCCTGTTCCTGTAGCCAACCTTCTCCTAGAGGCCGGGAAGGAAAGTACGTTCCTGAAGGTGGCCTTACACACAGTCATTTGCTGGCTTTGAACTAAGCCCTTGTAATGTGGTCTTATTCAATCTACTCTTAAGTAAACCTCTGGTGAAGGCGCAAGCCGCTCTTGCCAGGAGCAAAGAAACATACAATCCTTAGAAAAGGGGCTGGAGCTGACTCCCTGCAAAGGAGGTGGTGGAGCAGAGTGGAAAGAGCCCAGACCTGGCCACTACACTGACTTAAGTCCTCACTGTGGACTCTGCTGTCTGACACTCTGCTCTGAGCACGTTAGTTATCGTCCCTGATGAGTGTGTCATCTGCAAAACGAGGGTGCTAATAATGCTGTCCTTTCAGGGCTGCTGTAAGGATTAGAGATGGCACATTTAAATATATTAAGTAACCAGAAGCAATGACCGTCATTATGATACCCAGCAAGGGGGGCAGGGGCAAAGACCCCCAGGAGAGTTCAGATTATGCCTCCAGAAGAAGGTACCAGGTGACAGTGTCTGGCAAGAGCAGCGGGGAAACTGAAGATTCTAAGGGAATTTAGCCCAGAGGAGAAAAAAAAGTTAGGCGAAAGTGAAAGCTACTTTCAGGTTATTAAAGAGGCTATTACTGTGTGAAAGAGCTTTTTCTCCGAGGTTCTAGAAGCATGATGAAGAGCAACAGATGGGCATTGGATCAAAATGGGGGGGGGGGAGGGGCTTTCTGCAGTCAGCGCCGCACCAGATGAACAGCAGAGGGGGTGAGCCCCTTATCACCGAAGAGAGTCAAGTGGTGATCTCCGGCCACACACCGGGTTCACAAAGGGACTCCTTCCAACTTACTGATTCTGGGATGACTATGCACAGATCTGTGTGCCTAATATTGAGGTCTGAAGCCAGGCACCCCCATCGGGTCCCACGAGGCTTTCCCAACCCGGAACCCAGGGACTGGCTGTTTCGTCCTTCCGTCCCCCCAGTCTGACCTGCCAGGAAGCAGGGGATGTTCGCGGTGCGGTTGGTGAGGAGGCAGGGGTCATCGTGCAGGTTGTCAAAGGGCAGCAGGGCCCGGCCGTTGTCATGGAAGCGGGTGTTGACGGCCAGCAGTCCCAGCTGGTTGGTCAGGTTGCGCAGCTTCATGGCCAAGGAGTCCTCGCTGCCGTACACCACGCTGGCGTCCACGAAGGAGGTGAGCGCGTTGATCTGGTTGCGGACTTTGTTCTTGTTTTGGGGGCACGAGGGTGCCGAGCGGAAGAAGGGGATGCAGTCACGCTGGTTCTTGATGCGGGGGTCATTGGGCGGGATCTGAGGTGGAAGAGGAGCCAGTGACACTGGGGCCCCTCCCGAGCAAGCTCACTCCTCCTGGTCATCCCCCACCTGCTTCAAAACCTTGCTCAAAACTCCCTTTTTCCAGGAAGCCCTCCTTGATTCATCCAGACTCACGCTGCTCACCAGGTCATCTGAGCACCCTTAGCACGTTGTGTCATAGAGGCATGAAAGGTTAGAAATGGACGAGGTCTGGGGCTTCCCTGGTGGCGCAGTGGTTGAGAGTCCGCCTGCCGATGCAGGGGACACGGGTTCGTGCCCCAGTCCGGGAGGATCCCACATGCCGCGGAGCGGCTGGGCCCGTGAGCCATGGCTGCTGAGCTTGCGCGTCCGGAGCCTGTGCTCCGCAACGGGAGAGGCCACAACAGTGAGAGGCCCGGGTACCGCAAAAAAAAAAAAAAAAAAAAATGGACGAGGCCTTAGATCTTCATTTTACAGGTGGGGAAACTGAGGCTCAGAGAGGGGAAATGACAACTTGTTAGCGGGGAAGGAGGGATTAGAACCTAGTTCTCCTGATATGAGGTTTGTGCTCCTTTCATTCCATTCAGTTCAACAGACATTTCCTAAGCCCCTTTCCGTGCTGGTGCCTTGGAGACAGTGAAGGTCGAGGAAACCCAGGACAGGTTGCAGGAAGCTGGCAATTCCGTGAAAACAGACCTGCTCATCAAGTAATGTAACTCTAAATTGAGGTGGCATTTGCTATGCTTGGCTTAAAAGTCAAGAGCTAGGGAGACCTTCAAGATGGTGGAGGAGTAAGACATGGAGATCACCTTCCCACAAATACATCAGAAGTACATCTACGCATGGAACAACTCCTATAGAACACCTACTGAACGCTAGCAGAAGACCTCAGACCTCCCAAAAGGCAAGAAACTCCCTACGTACCTAGGTAGGGCAAAAGAAAAAAGAAAAAACAGACAAAAGAATAGGGACAGGACCCGCACCAGTGGGAGGGAGCCGTGAAGGAAGAAAGGTTTCCACACACTAGGAAGTCCCTCTGAGGGCGGAGACTGCGGGTAGCGGAGGGGGGAAGCTTTGGAGCCACGGAGGAGAGGACAGCAACAGGGGTGCGGAGGGCAAAGTGGAGAGATTCCCGCACGGAGGATCAGTACCGACCAGCACTCACCAGCCCGAGAGGCTTGTCGGCTCACCCGCCGGGGCGGGCGGGGCTGGGAGCTGAGGCTCGGGCTTCGGTCGGAGCGCCGGGAGAGGACTGGGGTTGGCGGCGTGAACACAGCCTGCAGGGGGGGTAGTGCACCACGGCTAGTCGGGAGGGAGTCCAGGAAAAAGTCTGGACCTGCCGAAGAGGCAAGAGACTTTTTCTTGCCTCTGTTTCCTGGTGCGCGAGGAGAGGGGATTAAGAGCGCTGCTTAAAGGAGCTCCAGAGAAGGGTGCGAGCCGCGGCTATCGGCAAGGACCCCAGAGATGGGCATGAGACGCTAAGGCTGCTGCTGCCGCCATCAAGAAGCCTGTGTGCGAGCACAGGTCACTATCCACACCCTCCTTCCGGGGAGCCTGTGCAGCCCGCCACTGCCAGGGTCCCGGGATCCAGGGACAACTTCCCCGGGAGAACGCGCGGCGCACCTCAGGCGGGTGCGACGTCACATCGGCCTCTGCCGCCGCAGGCTCGCCCCGCACTTCGTGCCCTTCCCTACCCCTGTCCTGAGTGAGCCAGAGCCCCCAATCAGCGGCTCCTTTAACCCCGTCGTGCTGAGCGAAGAACAGACGTCCTCAGGCAACCTACACGCAGAGGCGGGGCCAAATCCAAACCTGAACCCCAGGAGCTGTTCGACCAAAGAAGAGAAATGGAAATTTCTCCCAGCAGCCTCGGGAGCAGCGGATTAAATCTCCACAATCAACTTGATGTACCTTGCATCTGTGGAATACCTGAATAGACAACGAATCATCCCAAATTGAGGAGGTGGGCTTTGGGAGCAACTGTAGACTTGGGGTTTGCTATTTGCATCTAATTTATTTCTGGTTTTATGTTTATCTTACTTTAGTATTTAGAGTTTATTATCATTGGTAGATTTGTTTATTGATTTAGTTGCTCTCTTCCATTTTTTTATATATAGATATATTTTTTTTTTCCTTTTTCTCTATTTGTGAGTGTGTATGTGTATGCTTCTTTGTGTGAGTTTGTCTGTATAGCTTTGCTTTTACCATTTGTCCTAGGGTTCTGTCTGTTTTTGTTGTTGTGGTTGTTGTTTTGCGGTACGCGGGCCTCTCACTGCTGTGGCCTCTCCCGCTGCGGAGCACAGGCTCCGGATGCGCAGGCTCAGTGGCCATGGCTCACGGGCCCAGCCGCTCCGCGGCATGTGGGATCTTCCCGGACTGGGGCACGAACCCATATCCCCTGCATCGGCAGGCGGACTTTCAACCACTGCGCCACCAGGGAAGACCTGTTGTTGTTTTTACTATAGTTTTAAGTGCTTGTTATCATTGGTGGATTTGTTTTTTGGTTTGTTGTTCTCTTCTTTCTTTCTTTTTTTCTATTGCTTAAGAATATTTTTAATAAATTTTTTATTTTAATAATTTATTTTCTTTCTCTCTCTCTTTCTTTCTTTTTTTCTCCCTTTAGCTCTGAGCCGTGTGGCTGACAGGGTCTTGGTGCTCTGGCTGGGTGTCAGGCCTGTGCCTCTGAGGTGGGAGAGCCGAGTTCAGGACACTGGTCCACCAGAGACCTCCCGGCACCACATAATATCAAACGGCGAAACCTCTCCCAGAGATCTCATCTCAACGCTAAGACCCAGCTCCACTCAACGACAGGCAAGCTACAGTGCTGGACACTCTATGCCAAACAGTAGCAAGACAGGAACACAACCCCACCCATTAGCAGAGAGGCTGCCTAAAATCTTAATAAGGTCACAGACACTCCAAAACACACTACTGGATGCGGTCCTGCCCACCAGAATGACAAGATCCAGCCTCATCTACCAGAACACAGGCACTAGTCCCCTCCACCAGGAAGCCTACACAACCCACTGAACCAACCTTAGCCACTGGGGACAGACACCATAAACAACGGGAACTACGAACCCACAGCCTGCAAAAAGAAGGCCCCAAACACTGTAAGTGAAGCAAAATGAGAAGACAGAGAAACACACAGCAGATGAAGGAGCAGGGCAAAAACCCACCAGACCAAACAATGAAGAGGAAATAGGCAGTCTACCTGAAAAAGAATTCAGAGTAATGATAGTAAAGATGATGCAAAAGCTTGGAAATAGAATGGAGAAAATACAAGAAACGTTTAACAAGGACCTAGAAGAACTAAAGCTCAAACAAACAATGATGAACAACACGATAAATGAAATTAAAAATTCTCTAGAAGGAATCAATAGCAGAATAACTGAGGGAGAAGAACGGATAAGTGACCTGGAAGATAAGATAGTGGAAATAACTACCACCAAGCAGAATAAAGAAAAAAGAATGAAGAATTGAGGACAATCTCAGAGACCTCTGGGACAACATTAAACATGCCAACATTCGAATTATAGGGGTCCCAGAAGAAGAAGAGGGAAAAAAAGGGACTGAGAAAGTATTTGAAGAGATTATAGTTGAAAACTTCCCTAATATGGGTAAGGAAATAGCCAAAATGGCCATCATCAAAAAAATCTACAAACACTAAATGCTGGAGAGGGTGTGGAGAAAAGGGAACCCTCTTGCACTGTTGGTGGGAATGTAAACTGATACAGCCACTATGGAGAACGGTATGGAGGTTCCTTAAAAAACTAAAAACAGCACTACCATATAACCCAACAATCCCCCTACAGGGCATATACCCTGAGGAAACCTTAATTCAAAAAGAGTCATGTACCAAAATGTTCATTGCAGCTCTATTTACAATAGCCGGGACAGGGAAGCAACCTAAGTGTCCATCGACAGATGAATGGATAAAGAAGATGTGACACATATGTACAATGGAATATTATTCAGCCATAAAAAGAAACGAAATTGAGTTATTTGTAGTGAGATGGATGGACCTAGAGTCTGTCATACAGAGTGAAGTAAGTCAGAAAGAGAAAAACAAATACCTATGCTAACATATATATGAAATCTAAAAAACAAAAAAAGGCTCTGAGGAACTTAACGGCAGGGCAGGAATAAAGAAGCAGATGTAGAGAATGGACTTGAGGACACGGGGAGGGGGAAGGGTAAGCTGGGACGAAGTGAGAGAGTGGCATGGACATACATACACTACCAAATGTAAAATAGATAGCTAGTGGGAAGCAGCTACATAGCACAGGGAGATCAGCTCGGTGCTTTGTGGCCACCTAGAGGGGTGAGATAGGGAGGGTGGGAGGGAGACGCAAGAGGGAGGAGATATGGGGATATATGTATACGTATAGCTGATTCACTTTGTTATACAGCAGAAGCTAACACACCATTGTAAAGCAATTATACGCCAATAAAGATGTTAAAAATTAAATAAATAAAAAAAAGTCAAGAGCTAAAGGTATAATAGGAAGATAAGGGACAGTTCCCCAGAGGAGCTTGAGGAAGGAGCCAGCCAGGGGCCCTCACGTGTCATGTCGCGAGAACATTGCCCTACCCAGTAGGGGCGAGCGAATGTGTGTGTGTGTGTGTGTGTGTGTGTATGTCTGTGTGTGCGCGCGCGCACACGTGCACAGAGGGTCCCCTCTGTCCCCAGAAGAGGCTGTGCTCCCTGGAGCCCGTCTTTTCTTCCCTAGTGTCCCTCACCATCCTTGCCTCTCAGCTGAAGGATAGCACCGTGCTCACAGCCTGATCCCAGGAAATGGTGAGAACTGCAGGGCCCTCAGACCACCCCAGGAGGGAGAGAAGGGCAAGAGCTAAGAGACCCTAAAGGCTTCCCTTGTTGGAAAGGGACCCAGGGGTCAAGGCTAGTCTCAACTTCTTCCCCTTCTGTGAGGCCAGCACTGGGACTTCCTGGCAGGTTGCCCCCCACCCCCACCACAAACACACACAGAACCAGGTGTCTGTGCCAGACTGTGCATCTTGTCTCTGTCTGATACTCCAGTCACAGGCAGCTCCTTAAGGCAGGTACACTAGGTACCAGATGCCCAGCCCCAGCTCTCGGCCAGAGGTGGAGGCCACATCAGGAGCCTGGGAGTCGGGGTTAAGTACCTTGATGGGGAAGCAGGGGGGCAGCTGGGCACAGGTCCTCTCACAGTCGACGCCCACAGTGAAGGCCACTCTGGCTAGGGACTCAGGGACGAAGTCCAAGTCGTGGTCAATGAACTGGCCCCACTGCATGAACATGAGGGACCGGCCCCGGTCGGTGGTTAGCCTCTCGCTGGGGAAGCGCACGATCTGGTTGGAGACGGCTCGGACCTGGTGGGGAGATAGATCAGCGTGGGGCGCTGACTCTGCAGGGTGTCAGAGCCAACCCAGGACTCAGGGGGTGGCAGGTTGCCCCTGCTGGAGTTAACACAGTCCCTCCTCCTCCCCTGCCCTCCCTTCCCCTCTCCTGCTTTGTCCCACTTCCTATGTGGCTGTCATTCCTACAAGGATGCTCTCCAGCCCAGCTCCTGAGGACTCCAGGAGTAATTCCAGGAAGGGGACGGGCCAGGTTGGCTGGCTCAGACCCCACCAGCTTCTCCAGAGAGATAAATAGATGAAACTGATAGATCAATTTATAGACTAATGGATAATTAGATGGTAGAACTGATTGATAGATGCAAGGATTGGTTGCTAGGCAATGGATAATAGAGAATTGGATAGATGGAAAGATCAACGGAAGAAAAATTGATACATAGATGTTGATAGATGGGTAGATGACAGATTGTTATTTTGGCATATGAATAGAAGATTGATAAATTGTTAAATGTGAAATAGTTTAGGTCAATAGCCAGAACTACATTAAGATGTATTGCTTCTTATATTTAGCAAGGCACTTTGACATGAATTCTTTCAGAAAAAAACAATATTGTAATGGCTAGCATTAATAGATCACATCCTACATGGATGTTTATATCAAGGACTTTATCTAATAGTCACAACAGCGATATTAAGTGGGTTTTACGGCCAAGGAAACTGATTCAGCCGGAGTCCTTGCCCAGAGTTATCAGCCAGCCTGTGGGACAGCCTGGTTCGAGCCCTGTCCGACTCCGGGCTGTGCTTTTACTCCCCACGTTTAGAAGAGATGGAACGTCCTCCAGCCCCTCAGCCCTGACTCACAAGGGGGAGGAGGAAGCCATTGCGCCTCTTGCCGGGGGTCCAGCCGAAGGGGAGCGACAGGCTGTCCTCATACTCGGCTGGCAGCCAGCGCGCCAGGGGCTGGTTGGAGGCCCCCAGCTGTGGTCTCCTCCTGCAGTGGGGGGTGGGCTGGGGTTAGCAGGGTTGGAGAGGAGAGGAGGGAACTGGGCCCCACCAGGTTAGGTGCTGCCCCAGCACCCACTTGTTGTTGCATCTCCCAGTGATGGTTCGGTACTCGTTACTGCACTTCTCGGCTTCATCCTGGGGTGCACAGCCACTGGCCTGGGACAGCAGCCGCATTTGGGATTTCGTTAGCACATCTGCGGGTGGGACAGTGGGCAGGGTTCTAGCTTCTTCTAGAGCTGGTCTGTTCTGTACCTCCCATCCCTTTCCCCTCTCCCCTCCCAACACCCCAAGGCGTGCACCCTGCAACCCCTCCTGGCTTCCTTCCACTCCGCAGTACCAGTGACATTGAAGGATCTGGACCCCTGGAGTTGTAACTTCTCTTCCAGCAGTCCCAAGGCCACGTGCATATAATCAGCGGCCTGAACGACTCTCCTGGTGGCCGCTGCTGGTTGTTTGAAGTAGGCCAGGAGGTCCATGGGGCTGGCCAAGCCACTGTGAAGGCGCTGCTTGATGCTGCCCAGAAGAGGAGAAGGGAGGGCTGGAGAGAGGAAGCAGACACACCCAGCAGAGCCCTAACCTGGGCAGTGGACAGTCAGCACGGTGTAAACAGACAGAAGGATGGATAGAAGGGAGACTCTCTACCGACATGGGACTTTCCCAAGGTGCCCAGGGGCAGGTGATGGGTGAGATGACCTTGGCTGTTGTCCATCCATCCCCCATCGTCAACCCTTCCAGGCCCATGCAGTCCCCAGACCCAGGCCCAGGCCCACCTCCTCTCAGTCTGATTGTAGGCAGCATCCACTAGCAACCTGGCCTCTGTTATGCAGCTCTGGAGGACTGAGGTCTCCACTACCCTAGGGGAGGCTGTTCAGAGGGAAGGAGGCTTAGGGTCCAGGGCAGCCACAGGTCCCTCAGACCCAAGTGCTTCCCCCTCCATTGCCTTCCTCCTTGGCTGTCCAAGGGGCTATTACCTGGAGTGGTGCCCTCGGAGAGCCGGGCCAGGATGAGGGTGTCTAGGAGCCCAACCAGGGCCAGGAGCAACTTCATTTCTGCAGTGAGACCCCAGCCACAGGGGGGTAAGCGATCACACCTCTCACCTCCTCCTGCTCTTCTGTGGAAGTAGCTGGGAAGGGACTTTTATAGCCTGTCCTGGGGGAGGGAGGGGAGCTCTGGGCCTCAGAAGCCCAGCCTCTTGAGGTGGAGCTCTGGGACTTCCCTCTCGTTTTGGGGGCAGTTGTGACACTGAAACACCCCACTTTACCCCTCAGCAACATGGAGATGTTCTTTCACCTGCTCACTCCATCCCCAGCCTCTTTGTTATCGAGTTCACTGATATATTTCTCCCAGGGCCCAGAGCAGTGCCTAGAACACAGATGTCACTCAGTGAATATTTGCTGGGTGTGCCTCAGAAGAGCGCTGCGTCTGGTCCTGCCCCTAACTATTTGTATGGTCTTGGGCAAGTCACTTCCCCTCTCTGAGCCTCAGTCTCCACATTCCTAAAATGGGACTTGGGCTAAATAATAGGAAAGGTCCCTCTCCTCCTCCAACAGGGCAGAAGCCAGGTCTGCCTTACTGTCATATCTCCCCAGCCCCCAGCACAAGGCCTAGTATTCAGTAGGTGCTCAGTAAGTTGATTGAGGGGATGAATGATGTGGGGTCAATGATTCGGTCCCTCCCCCTTGCTCCAGCTCTCTCCAAGATGCAGGGGAAGGTGAGGTGATGGTGGAAGCAGGGCCTAGCAGTGAAAATTAAGGTGCTGCTTCATGGGCCATCCGGGGGACACAGTGCGAAGTCACCGGGAAGCACCCCACGGAGTGATGGCAGCAGGATTCCGTGCAAGCTGAGGACCTGCCTCGGGCTTAGCGCTTCTCTGCGTGCTTCTTCAGTGCATGTCAGTAGCAGGTCTGCACCACATGCTGGGTGTAAATTCTGAATTTCTATGGGCTTGGTCAGCAGTGGCTTCCTTAGGGGAGGCGGTGGGCTCCGACCCACCTGGGTTTGGACCCCACTCGGCCTGCACCACCTTGGCTGGACCTCCATTTCTGCATCTGAAGGGTAGAACGCCCCCAGTCGGCGCTCCCTCCAGGGCCCAGGCCTTCACACCCCTTGGCCTTTCCTCCTGGTTTCTGCCACTGGATGAGCCAAGCTCATCCTTTGCTCCGACCCCATCCTGGTCTGCCTGGACAGCGCTCAGCCCCAGAGTCACCCTCGCTGCACCCTGCAGCCTGCCTGCGCTCGCCCCTTCTTCAGGTGGACGTGTCCATCCCTTCCTCAGAGCAGTCGCTGTGCCTGCCGGGTGTCCCCGCCTCCTGCCCTCGGAGCCCCGCCCCGCCTAACGCAGCCGCCGCGCCCTCCGCAGCCTCTTCCCACAGCAGCAGCACAGGCCCGCCGGTTGCTCTCGAAACAGGCCCTTCAGCAACCCCTTTCACAAGCCCCAGTTGAGGGCCTGGGCCAGCTGATCTTATCTCCTTGTCTTCAGCGGGGGCCCCTCTCCTGCATAGGGTCAGGACGGACCGTCACCGTGCAGTTGCAGCAAGCCCACCGAGTTCCTTGCTGCTGACCCGCCATGTGACCGGGGTAGACCGCACCGCTCCCTGGACCTCAGCTTCCAGGCCTGTGAGAGTGGGACAGTGACCCTCAGGAAGGAGAGAGATTGCAAAAGATGTGGAGTGCTCCCCAAATGTGCTCGCCTCCCCTGCCCTCAGGATCCCATATGCGCCCAGGAGACTGGAAGCTGGGGCAGGGCGTATGGAGCCGAGGTCGCTCTCCTTCCAGGGTCCCCCCTGGAGAGGACTCAGACTGAGCTCTGCTCTCCCGCTGAGAGGACTCTCATTCTTCAGCAGTAGTGAGGTGTGCACGGGTTTTGCCACAGCTGCGGGCTGCGATGGCCCCTGGGACAAGCTTGAGACAGAACCCGGGCTCTAGGCCCATCCCTGCCATGTTGTCCCATCTCTGGGACCGTAGAGAGCAGTGATAGAGACCTGGCCTGGGTCCAGATCCCAGCACCGTCATTTGCCAGGCTCAGCTGCTCAGCTTCAGAGACTGCCTCCTCACGGTCTAACACAAGGCCTTTCTCTGTTTACCTTGCAGAGCTGTTACGGAATAAAGGTGAAACGCTACCAGGGCCAGGCATGCAGCAGGTGCTGGACGGTGTTTGTCTGACGAGCCTTGTCGTTCCGCCCTATTGCTGCTTCCTTTGCTGAGCCTACTCCAGCAGTTACCATGAGGTGGAAGGGTGGGGGGCAGTGAGTGCAAGAGCTTTGCAGAGCATCCAGGCCCGGTGCCTGGGAAGAAGGAGGGCAGGAAGAAAGGAAGGGAGGCCTCCAAAGTCAGGGTTGTTCAGATCCTGGCCTCCGAGCACCCTCCCGTCGGAGTGGGCGTGCCGGCTGCCCAAGCCAGGCCACTGGAAACTGAGTGGAGCGACAGTGGCAGAGGGAGAAGCCCTCCTGGGGGTCTCCAGTTTGGGGATCCGCCCCCTCTCCCGCTTTGACCTTCCCTGGGGGGCAGGCCTGGACATGCGTGGCCCTCGCCAGGTCTCACAGTGGTCAGCTGTGTCATCTGCTTTTTTTCTGTGGTCAGGGTCAACCACACAGAGACAACAGGAGAGGAGTGTGGGCAAGGGCCACAGGTCCCTCAGAAGCCCCCACGGGCTTTTCATAATGCCCACTGGGACCTCACTGGAGAGATTTTCCTCGGGGCTAAGTGTTGCCCAGTGGCGACCTGGAGTATCTGATATGGGAGCAGATTCGTTTTTGATACCTCCTCCTCTCCACCACAAAATTATTTTCAGTAACACTCATTAAATGAAAAAAAGCAATAATAATGGCTAGAAAGGAAATGTGTGGAAATTCTCACTTATTAAATTTGGACATAATCATCCCAGTAATGAAATAAAAAACTACAAGATAAAAAGGAAAAGAGTAGTGGATTAATACTTTTTAATTACATGAATGTGTTTAAATAAAGGGAAAAAACTACCTACATATTGGTGGTTTTAATACTTAATGTATCATTACAGTTTCTGTTTTCTTGATGCGTTCTTTTAGTTTTAAAATAAACAAAAAAATTTTAAAGAACAAATCTCAACGTTAACGATATTCAAATTCAGTAAAATATTCACATATAATTAAAATTTTCACTTTAAAAATATTATACTTCACAATTTGCACTCTGTTTCACTGTTTTAAATCTTAAACACAAATTCTCATTCCAAATGGTCACAAAGAGTGACAGAATGGAAGAAAGTCAAGTTCTGTCTCTTCATTCTTTGCAATCACAGTAGTTAACACTGTTTATGTTAAGCCAACCGTTTAAAAGCAAGAATACGTGACGCTACAGGGGATGAGGGGCACAAGCATAGCAAGAGCCAGCTCGGATGATTCTGAACCCTTAGAACTTACCCTCGAAGCAAATGCAGGTAACTGAGGGAGCCACCGTATAACTGGAAATTCTGCAAATTGACTTCCACGTGGAACACAGTACATATTAAAGGATAAGCAATAGGGCTTCCCTGCTGGCGCAGTGGTTGGGAGTCCGCCTGCCGATGCAGAGGACGCAGGTTCGTGCCCCGGTCCGGGAAGATCCCACGTGCCGCGGAACGGCTGGGCCCGTGAGCCATGGCCGCTCTGCAACGGGAGAGGCCACAACAGTGAGAGGCCCGCGTACAGCAGAAAAAGGAAAAAAAAAAGGATAAGCGATAAAAATGCATTCATTTGAAGCTTACATATAGAATTGTTAAGGCAACGGTAATTGCAGCAATTGTTTAGAATCTAGACCAACGAAAGATGTCTTTGGGGAGAAGCGTTTCATCACTGACATTGTTCAGAATTGCTGACACGTGACGAGCACAGGAAGCAGTCCGACACTTCATCCGTGCTGCTGGTACTTTTAAATTCCCTACAGACAATGCGCCCCATCTCCTGCTCGTCCTCTGCCCCGGCCTTGGTACCGGCATTTTGCCCCTTCCTCTTGCCCTCACTAAATGACAAGTCAGGAAGCTTTCAAATCCTTCCACACACATCCCAAGTTTGGGTCCCTGGGGAGGGGGTCGAGGGGGAGCACCGGGCTCTGAGCGCCTGGTGGTGGGGGAGGGGCTGCTTATGTGCTGAACCGGGGATGAGCCCAGGCCCTTCCAGGATCCTAGTGTGCACAGCCACGGTCCGCAGGGCCTATGCACAATGTCCCTTCAGCAGCAGCCCGGGAACCCCCCAATCCTTCCACGCTCCCAGGCCCCATAGGACCTCTCCAGCCTCCACGCACACCTCCCCCCTGCCCACCACACTCCAGCCTTGACTTCCCAGGAGCTTTCTGAATGCACCATGTTCTCCCTCGCCTCTGGGTCCTCCTACACTTTCCCTTTGCCTGACTCACGTCTACTCATCTTCACAGCCCAGCTGAGACACCACTTCGTCCAGGAAGCCTTCCCTCATCCCTTTCCCATTCACCCCTCAACATGGTCTGTGTTCTGTCTGCAGAGTAACCTATGCTGATGCTCTGTCAGCACAAAATGGGCTGTACTGAAGGCATGCTATCACCATGTCCCCCTCCTGGACTGACCACGGGGACCCCCGACCCGATCTTGTTTGCACCTGTGGACCCAACACACGGGGCCTGGCCAGTGCTCAGAAATGTTGGCGGAACATGAGTGAACCATGTCATGTCCTGATTTAGCTCCATGAGTCCACGCGCCCTCTTTCACCCTGCAAAGGAGGACACGTCCCTTCCCCCACCAGATGTGATTTCCTCTTCCTTTCCCAGATGATGGTTTGGAGCTCCCAGGGTCCTGACCCCAGTAGGCCAGGTAGGTGGAGTGGGGCAGGGGGTTGAGCGCCACCATGGTGGAGACTTGGAGCCTTCGGGTGGGCACTAGGTGGGCCCCATGACTATTCCCGGTGCAAGGCCAGGAGGCCAGGAGCTGGAGCTGCAGGCGGTTGAAGTGGGTGCTGCAGGAAGGGTGTGAGAACGGGCAGCCCACTGAGCATGGAGGCCAGGGTGGGGTGCCCCCCTGGGTTGGCTGTCTGAGAAGCTCAGCTCCCTGCAAGGCCTGCGTGAGCTCCTGCCTCTATAGGTGGAGTCAAGAACCCACTGCTGGGGATGAACCAGGCTCCTTACAGGCTGGGGGCCTGGCTGGACCTCAGCAGCTGGGGAGTTGTGTGGGAGAGCTCTTCCTCTGAAAGAGAAATGGGCAAAATAAGAGTCCAAGATGGAGCCACACAGGAGGAAAAGCTTTGTAGTGAGACCCATCAAAAAGACCACTTGGGGAAAAAAAAAAAAAAAAGACCATTTGGGGTGACAGGAGATGAGGCTACTAGGAATAAGGGGGCCATAAGAAGGGTTGGGAACACCTGGGGACGGGGGCCCTGACCAACCAGCTCCTCAACTGTGTTCCACCAGCTCCCTCCCTGGGGGACTTGGCACACTGGTCCCAGCATGCCGTCCCCTCTGGGACTCATCTTGGCCCTCCAAGCAGCGTCTCCTAAGGAGCCAGACTGGGTGAGCCACCCCCTTTCTCCAGAGCTCTGTCTCCTCTCTCTGTTCCTCTGCCCTCTAACCCCGCTGGCTTCAACTCCTGAGACAGGCCTCCCGCCACGTGCGATGGGTCTCAACCACAAAGGCCCCTCGCCTTTGTGCCTAGTGACTCCTGCTGACCCTCCAGGCCCCATCCACACGGAACTTTGACTGTCCCGGTGCCATTGGCCATGACTCGGGTGGCCAGGTCTTCCTGTTCCTTACTCTTGCAGCTGCGTTCCTAGAGCTTAGCAGAGCTGTGATTATACATGTATTTCTGTGCTTGAATTTTATTAAGCCCCAGCTCCCTGCAGGTCTGTGAGAGCCACGCAGAGAAGATACGTACCTGCTCTGTTGCTCACTGTAGCCTCAGCACCTAACCCACCGCCTGGCAGGGCTTTAATACATATGTGTGGAATGGACACATCTACGGCCTCGCCTGTCACAGCTCTCGGGTCGGGGTGGATTTGTGCCTGTACATCTATTAGGACCTGTGCCTCTGGTCAGGGGTGTTGCTGTCCCTGGGCCAGGCAAGCCCTGGGTCACTGGATACTGTTGCAGGCCTGGCCCTACCAGGCTGACGCCCAGACCCTGGACCACGAGGGAGCCTTCCAATCCTGGCATCTTTTGGCTGCCAATACCAAAGAAACTTCCTTCCTGCCCTCCTCTGGCCATCTTGAAACCTCAAGATTCTGCAACTGCTTTCACAAGAACGGTCTGCCAGCCACAGTGGAGCTGCTGGCCACAGGCCTGATTGGATCTCTTTATCTGCTCAGCTCCAACGGCCCCCGTGGGGACAGCTGCAGTGGAGCAGGGCTCAGGGCCTGCTCCTGTTCCCAGGGGTGCCTGTGAATGGGGCGCTTGGCTCTGTTCTCATAACAAGAACACTGAGGTCTGCAGGGAGACTAAGGGGCTTGGCTCAAACGACAGCGGCTGCACCCCGTGCCAGAGGCCGGGGCAGGCCAAGGGTGTGTGAACGTGTAGTCCTGTGTGTATGGGTGTGCACCGGAGCTGAGGGCTCCCAGAGGGAGGCTGCTCAGAGTGTTCTGTTTTTTGCGAAGCCAGGAAAAACACCATGGGGCTTTGGCCAGCTGGCCTGGGAGCCCAGTGCCACCCCGGCTGCTTGACCTCTCTGATCAGCTGGTAAAATCAGCGAAGGGCAGGGATGTTCAGGAGGCAGGGGTGGTCCCTGGTGAGCACTTGAGATGTGCAGGTCCAGGCTGGGGGTGGGGGCAGCTGAGGGCCATCCCTTCCCCTCCCGCCTGCCTTGGCCTTACCTGAGAGCTGTACCTCACCTCCTCCATCAGACTGGGGACTCCCAGGGGCAGGCACGGGGCTAGGGGAGGAGGACCACGAGCTTGCACACCAGGCAGACTGTGTTTTGCCTGAGCGACGTCATGAGTGAGAGGACTCAGTGGGACATACGAGCCGCCGGGCACTGCTGCTTGTAGGGTAACAGGCCAGGTGGTGTGGGTTCCAGCAGGGGCGGGGGGCACTGCGGCTGGCTCGGGGGGATCCATAGCCCTTGCTGCTCGCCAGCCTGTGCTCTGTGCTTTACTACACTCATCTGAGTTCTCACAATACCCCTACAAGGCAGCTGCTGCCGCCCGGGACCTCAGTTTTATTGTTGGGGTACAGAGGAAAGAAGGTGTCACCATCTTGGAGCCAGGAAGGGATCTCAACCTGGGTCTGACTCTACAAGCTGCTTCCTTCTCCCCCAGGCTCCCAAGGGCATGGGTGTGACCTGAGGCTGGAAGGTGCCTCAGGCCTGAGAAGGTTGCCCCACGGGTGGGACTGGAGGAGAGGCTGACAGGCCTGATGAGAGAAGCCTCCACACACAGGCTGGAAGGTGCCTCAGGCCTGAGAAGGTTGCCCCACGGGTGGGACTGGAGGAGAGGCTGACAGGCCACCCTGGCTGCTCCGATTTTCTCTCCTCAGCTCCTCACCTCTAGGGTGGCCGCTGCAGCACGGGGATGGGAGCCAGTCTGGAGCAAGGGGGGTGGGCGGGGTCCCAGAGCCTGAGAGGGATGGCTGCGCAGTTTCTCCACCAGAAAGAGCCCACACGCATCCATTTTTGCCTCCTGGCATCTCAACGCATCCAGAAGGGATGAATGTCTGAAAGCGGTAGGAATTTAGACACCCTGTTGAATGCAATAGTCTCTTGCGTGGGGCGCTTACAATTTAGAAGGTTCAAAAATGCGAACAATGACTTGAACGATCGTGCGGGTTTTATCCCCGTCCCGCCAGCCACAGCCTCTTCAGCTTCTCACTGGTGAGGTGATGAGTCTGCGGTCTGTGTTCCCAGCCCCTTGGCAGCACCGGAGGTGGCTGGAGCCAGCATCCAGTGTCAGGGACAGAAAGTCCACTAGCCAGAGCCCTTTGTGCTAAGTGAGGGTTCCTCTCTCGCGCCCCTCTTGCTGTCCTACGCCCCCAGTACAGTCTTCTGAGATGCTCATGGGAGGGAATAAGGCTCTGCCCTGCTCCTCCCCCCTCGTCCCTGGAAGGCACGTCGTCCCATGAATGCAAGACAACTGGATGCCAGAGTGGGCTATCCTGGGTCTGCCACTTGTGCTGGGCTCTGGGGCCAGGGCAGGTCTTGGCTCTCTGTGTCTATCTAGGCAGTGATAATGGTTCTGAATGGAATCAGGCCTCACATCCAGAATGGGTACAGGATTACCCCAGAAGAGATGGAGTCAGGTGCTCCCCCGATACTTCTCCCAGTTACTAAAGGCTTATTGGGTTGGTGGATACTGTCTTCAAGGACTAATGCGGGGTTTTACAATATTATTTGTTTGGTTATGCTTTCAACAAAAATTTATGGAGAGCCTTTACAATCCAGGGCCTGCTCTGGGTGCTAGGGCTACGGTGGTGAACAAAAAACAGGCATCTAACAGAGGCGAGGCATGAAACAGACATGCCCCTGTAGGTCTGAGGGAGGAAAAACCTCTGCGTAAATCCATATAAATGTAAAAGCGTACTCCTACCCTCCACTGTTAGGAGACTTGCCCAAGGTAACAGCTGATTAATGCAGGAACTTGAACTTGAATCCAAGTCGAGTTCTTAACCCACTCCACCAGGTTTGACCTCTGTAACCATTCTCTGCCTAGCAGCCAACACAACCTTTTTAAATTATAAGTTATATCATGCCACTACTCCCTTCTACACCCAAACCCTCCAAAGACTTTCATTGCAGTTAGAATAAAATTCAAACGCTTTCATGATCTGGCTCCTATCAACATCGGTGGTAATTTAAAGGTATGCCCACAAGTTCTTTGAGTCTCCTCATCTAAAAGATGGAGTCTAATTCCCCTCCCTTGAATGCTCACTTCTGTCTAATAGAATGTGGTAGAAGTGATGCTATGGGACTTCTGAGGCTAGATGTAGAAAGAATTCAGCTCCCACCTCCTTCTCTCTCTTAGGGCACTTGTTCTTGGAAACTACCATGTTGTGAGGAACCCCAGGCCACATGGAGAAACTAGTCAATAGCCTCACCTAGGCATCGAGTTGATACCAACAACAGCCAGACGTAAGTGAATGAAAGTGCAAATGATTCCATCCCTGGCCTTTGAGTCTTCCAGCTGAGGCTCCAGACATCTGGAAGCAGGGATGAGCTGTCTCCCCCATGCCCTGCCAGAATTCCTGGCCCACAGAACTTGTGACAGATAACACATGATCGCTTTGTTTTAAGCTGTTAGGCTTGAGGTTGATTTGTTAGGCAGTAGTAGATAACTAACATAACACCTCAGACCTCACCTCCTACCAAGATCACTTTTGTTCACAACACTCCAGTTACACTGTCCCCTTTTCTTTTTCCTCTGGGCAAAAAGTTCATTCTAACCTCCAGGACGTGCTGTTTCTTCTTTCTGGAATGCTTGCCCGTCACCTGGATCTTTGTCTGACTGTCTCCTTCTCATTGCCCAGGTCTTTGCTGAATTAGCCCCTCCTCAGAGATTGCTTCACCAGCCACATTTTACAATGCTGTCCATCCTATCAGTCACACTGCCCCCTGCATTTCCTTCATAGCTTTTATTCTATGAAATTATCTTATTTATTTATTTGTCCATTTGTTACTTGTGTATCTCCTCACACTTCTTCCTTCCTCTTTCCAGCCCCCCTCGTCTGGTATTGAGGTGGGGAGGATGAGAAGGGGAGACAATATGTCCTTTCCCCATGAGAGTTCCCAGTGCAAAGCAGCAGGCCTCCTGGCCATCGTGGCTTCTCTGTCTGTTCGCACTGCGGGGTTAGCCCAAGGCCCATGGCCCTGTGTCCAGGTTCTTGAGAGAGCTATACAGGGACTCCTGGGGCACATTCTCTGTCATGGAAGACAGGCTGCAGCTTACCCTCCTCCCTCCCCCAAGCCTTCACCTCAGCGGCCACCCCACAGCCTTGCTGCTTTATTGACACCTGTGCAGAATCTAAGGGAGCATGTGATCCCCTCTTTCAATCGCTCACACTCCTCCCTCATGAGGCCTCTGCTCTTCCCTCTCTAATTCTAATTCTCCTACTTTCTCGGAATCCTGTCTGTCTGTCTGTCTCTCTCTCTCTCTCTCTCTCACACACACACACACACACACACACACACACACACACACACACGTACCAGGTTTATGAAGAGTAGGGAGCAACCCACCTGGCAGGGAGGAGCATTTTAGCACTGACATTATTTAGTGAGCATAGCAATTATAAAAGCACCTCCTGTTGTTTTAAAACTCAACAGAGAAAAATAAAACCCTTATGGCCTGTACAGGCACCCTCTGCACTGTCCTTGGTATGTCCCTGTGTCAATGCACTGTAGGAGACACGGCCATAGGTGGAGATCCAGGCAGGCATCATTGCCCTTGGGTGCCCCAGCTGCCTCTTCTCCTGCTTTTAGCTCTCTCTCTATTCCAGCTCCCTCAGAAATAGCTGATGGCTCCTCCTGGGTCAGCCACTGCCACAGCCACCTGTGTCCTCTCAGAATGCCCTGCTTCCTCAGGCTCCTGTCCTTTCTTTCTTTGGTTCAGACAAAACAAATTCAGGAACTTTTCCAAGAACCTAGGGGTAAAAAGAACAAAGTAAGACAGAAGAAGTAAATTGTAGACACAATAAATACTTAATGAATGAATAAAAACATGAATGTCTAGACAGAACTAATGACAAGTTTCCTGGATAGTGCCAATTAAGAGGCGTGTTACTTGTTCCTTTCATGCCAGACATGTTTGGGGGGAGTCTGTCCACACACACGCTCCTTCTCTGGGGACAACCCTCACCCACAATCCCTGCTGAAGGGGTGGGCTTGGATGGCCACACTTATGTCACACGACCTGCACATCCCTCAGCCACATGGGATATGTGGTCCAACCTCAGCCAATCAGATTATTCTCATAGAACTTTGGAATTTGAATCCAGAGACACTGACCTAGCTGACTGCGGAAGGAGCATGAAAAGGTCAGGTTTGGGGGCAGAGGCTCCCATGTGAGCCATGTACAAGGCGACTGCATAGGCGGGGACTGATGAATGGAGGAGGGGAGAAGGAGGGTTCAGCTGCTGTGTCAGACTGACAGTTGCTTATTCCCGTAATATCCAACTTCACTTTATTTCAAGAAGAGCTTTATATCCTTAAAATAAACACCCTCTTTTTATTTAAACTTGTTGGGTTTGCAGCCCCTTGCAACTCTAACCATAGCCTATTTCTTCTCTTCAACTCTGCTTAACCCCAAAGACCCAGTGTGATAGTGGAGGAGAGAAATGATGGCTGTGTGGCATGGAGGTCCAGGCAAAGAGCAAGCAAGGCACACCAGTGAATGGGGGGGGAAATTCCCAGATGGAGGTAAGGAAGACTAAACTGGCAGAAATCAATGTCGGGAGGGAGAGAGGGAAAGAGGAAGGGGAATGGGGGGGTATATATAGAGATAGATAATCAACAAACCATTATAGAGCACTTTCTATGGATAAGTAATGCATTAAGCCCCAAATGAATGCTGGAATATTTACAAATATGAATAAATGAATGAGGAAATGAGTGGATATTCCCATTCCTGTTTGCAAGAAGTGTTGAGTCTGAAAATGGGGGTGGGTGGGGGGATAGCAGTAAGTAGTCAGTCTTGCAGACATGGCCCTGAATTTTTTTTTAACGTCTTTATTGGAGTATAATTGCTTTACAATGGTGTGTTAGTTTCTGCTTTATAACAAAGTGAATCAGCTCTATACATACATATATCCCCATATCTCTTCCCTCTTACGTCTCCCTCCCTGCCACCCTCCCTATCCCACCCCGCTAGGGGGTCACAAAGCACCGAGCTAATCTCCCTGTGCTATACAGCTGCTTCCCACTAGCTATTTTACATTTGGTAGTGTATATGTGTCCATGCCACTCTCTCACTTTGTCTCAGCTTACCCTTCCCCCTCCCTGTGTCCTCAAGTCCATTCTCTAGTAGGTCTGTGTCTTTATTCCCGTCTTCCCCTAGGTTCTTCATGACCATTTTTTTTTTTTAGATTCCATATATATGTGTTAGCATACGGTATTTGTTTTTCTCTTTCTGACTTACTTCACTCTGTATGACAGACTCTAGGTCCATCCACCTCACTACAAGTAACTCAATTCGTTTCTTTTCATGGCTGAGTAATATTCCATTGTATATATGTGCCACATCTTCTGTATCCATTCTTCTGTCAGTGGGCACTTAGGTTGCTTCCATGTCCTGGCTATTGTAAATAGAGCTGCAATGAACATTGTGGTACATGACTCTTTTTGAATTTTGGTTTTCTCAGGGTATATGCCCAGTAGTGGGATTGCTGGGTCATATGGTAGTTCTATTTTTAGTTTTATAAGGAACCTCCATACTGTTCTCCATAGTGGCTGTATCAATTTACATTCCCACCAACAGTGCAAGAGAGTTCCCTCTTCTCCACACCCTCTCCAGCATTTATTGTTTCTAGATTTTTTGATGATGGTCATTGTGACTGGTGTGAGATGTTATCTCATTGTAGTTTTGATTTGCATTTCTCTAATGATTAAAGATGTTGAGCATTCTTTCATGTGTTTGTTGGCAATCTGTATATTTTCTTTGGAGAAATGTCTATTTAGGTCTTCTACCTATTTTTGGATTGGGTTGTTTGTGTTTTTGATATTGACTTGCATGAGTTGGTTGTACGTTTTGGAGATTAATCCTTTGTCTGTTGCTTCATTTTCAAATATTTTCTTCCATTCTGAGGGTTGTCTTTTTGTCTTTTTTATGGTTTCCTTTGCTGTGCAAAAGCTTTTAAGTTTCATTAGGTCCCATTTGTTTATTTTTGTTTTTATTTCCATTTCTCTAGGAGGTGGGTCAAAAATGATCTTGCTGTGATTTATGTCATAGAGTGTTCTGCCTATGTTTTCCTCTAAGAGTTTGATGGTGTCTGGCCTTACATATAGGTTTTTAATCCATTTTGAGTTTATTTTTGTGTATGGTGTTAGGGAGTGTTTTAATTTCATTCTTTTACATGTAGCTGGCCAGTTTTCCAAGCACCACTTATTGAAGAGGTTGTCTTTTCTCCACTGTATATTCTTGCCTCCCTTATCAAAGATAAGGTGACCATATTGCGTGGGTTTATCTCTGGGCTTTCTATCCTGTTCCACTGATCTATACTTCTGTTTTTGTGCCTGTACCATACTGTCTTGATTACTGTAGCTTTGTAGTGTAGCCTGAAGTCAGGGAGCCTGATTCCTCCAGCTCCGTTTTTGTTTCTCAAGATTGCTTTGGCTATTCGGGTCTTTTGTGTTTCCATACAAATAGTGAAATTTTTTGTTCTAGTTTTGTGAAAAATGCCATTGGTAGTTTGATAGGGGTTGCACTGAATCTGTAGATTGCTTTGGGTAGTATGGTCATTTTCACAATGTTGGTTCTTCAAATCCAAGAACATGGTATATCTCTCCATCTATTTGTATCATCTTTAATTTCTTTCATCAGTGTCTTATAATTTTCTGCATATAGGTCTTTTGTCTCCTTTGGTAGGTTTATTCCTAGATATTTTATTTTTTTTGTTGCAGTGGTAAATGGGAGTGTTTCCTTAATTTCACTTTCAGATTTTTCATCATTAGTGTATAGGAATGCCAGAGATTTCGGTGCATTAATTTTGTATCCTTCTACTTTACCAAATTCATTGATTAGCTCTAGTAGTTTTCTGGTAGCATCTTTAGGATTCTCTACGCATAGTATCATGTCATCTGCAAACAGTGACAGCTTTACTTCTTCTTTTCCAATTTGGATTCCTTTTCTTTCTTTCTTTTTTTTCACTATATAAAACGTTTTTAATGTGTAAAATGTTTACAGACTTAAAGTGGTATTGAAAGATACAAGAAGACCAACATAATTTCAGAAAATATTAGATTTGCAAAATAACCAAATATGACCTATTCAATTAAAAATATGATTAAAAATTAAACAGGTGGATTAGACATTAGATGAAGAGAATTAATGAACTACAATGTATGCATATGCATGTGATAATATACATATATAAAACAGAAAATATATGTAACAAAAATAATAAGTTGTTAAGTATATAAACATAATGTCTATGTGTATATATTTGTGTATTTATATATTTCAGAAAAATGACTGATATATTTCAGAAAATATTTCTGAAAAATTATCCAAAAAGGGTAATAGGTGATAGAGACCAGAATGAGAAGGGATAAGTAAATTTAATCTGAGATACAGAAAGAGAAGCCAGAAATAATAAGGTGGCCTTTTATTTCTTTTTCTTCTCTGATTGCTGTGACTAAAACTTCCAAAACTATGTTGAATAATAGTTGTGAGAGTGGGCAACCTTGTCTTGTTCCTGATCTTAGTGGAAATGGTTTCAGTTTTTCACCACTGAGGACGATGTTGGCTGTGGGTTTGTCATATACGGCCTTTATTATGTTGAGGAAAGTTCCCTCTATGCCCACTTTCTGGAGGGTTTTTATCATAAATGGGTGTTGAATTTTGTCAAAAGCTTTCTCTGCATCTATTGAGATGATCATATGGTTTTTCTCCTTCATTTGTTAATATGGTGTATCACGCTGATTGATTTGTGCATATTGAAGAATCCTTGCATTCTTGGGATAAACCCCAGTTGATCATAATGTATGATCCTTTTAATGTGCTGTTGGATTCCGTTTGCCAGTATTTTGCTGAGGATTTTTGCATCTACGTTCATCAGTGATATTGGCCTGTAGTTTTCCTTCTTTGTGACAACTTTGTCTGGTTTTGATATCAGAGTGGTGGTGGCCTCATAGAATGAGTTTGGGAGTGTTCCTCCTTCTGCTATATTTGGAAGAGTTTGAGAAGTATAGGTGTTAGCTCTTCTTTAAATGTTTGATAGAATTCTCCTGTGAAGTCATTTGGTCCTGGATTTTTGTTTGTTGGAAGATTTTTAATCACAGTTTCAATTTCAGTGTTTGTGATTGGTCTGTTCATATTTTCTGTTTCTTCCTGGTTCAGTCTCAGAAGGTTGTGCATTTCTAAGAATTTGTCCATTTTTTCCAGGTTGTCCCTTTTATTTGCATATAGTTGCTTGTAGTAATCTCTCATGATCCTTTGTATTTCTGCAGTGTCAGTTGTTACTTCTCCTTTTTCATTTCTAATTCTATTGATTTGAGTCTTCTCCCTTTTTTTCTTGGTGAGTCTGGCTAATGGTTTATCAATTTTGTTTATCTTCTCAAAGAACCAGCTTTTAGTTTTATTGATCTTTGTTATCGTTTCCTTCATTTCTTTTTCATTTATTTCTGATCTGATCTTTATGATTTCTTTCCTTCTGCTAACTTTGGGGTTTTGTGTTCTTCTTTCTCTAATTGCTTTAGGTGTAAGGTTAGGTTGTTTATTTGAGATGTTTCTTGTTTCTTAAGGTAGGATTGTATTGCTGTAAACTTCCCTCTTAGAACTGCTTTTCCTGCATCCCACAGGTTTGGGGTCATTGTGTTTTCATTGTCATTTGTTTCTAGATATTTTTTAATTTCCTCTTTGATTTCTTCAGTGATCTCTTGGTTATTAAGTAGTGTGTTGTTTAGCCTCCATGTGTTTGTATTTCTTACAGATTTTTTCCTGTAATTGATATCTAGTCTCATAGCGTTGTGGTCAGAAAAGATACTTGATACAATTTCAATTTTCTTAAATAACCAAGGCTTGATTTGTGACCCAACATATGATCTATCCTGGAGAATGTTCCATGAGCACTTGAGAAGAATGAGTATTGTGTTTTTTTTGTTTTTGTTTTTTTTTTTTTTATGCGTTACGCGGGCCTCTCACTGCTGTGGCCTCTCCCGCTGCGGAGGACAGGCTCCGGACGCGCAGGCTCAGCGGCCATGGCTCACGGGCCCAGCCGCTCCGCGGCATGTGGGATCCTCCCAGACCGGGGCACGAACCCGCGTCCCCCGCATCGGCAGGCGGACTCTCAACCACTGCGCCACCAGGGAAGCCCTATTGTGTTGTTTTTGATTGGAATGTCCTATAAATATCAATTAAGTCCATCTTGTTGAATGTATCATTTAAAGCTTGTGTTTCGTTATTTATTTTCATTTTGGATGATCTGTCCATTGGTGAAAGTGGGGTGTTAAATTCCCCTACTATGATTGTGTTACTGTTGATTTCCCCTTTTACGCCTGTTAGTGTTTGCCTTATGTATTGAGGTGCTTCTTTGTTAGGGGCATAAATATTTACAATTGCTATATCTTCTTGGATTGATCCCTTGATCATTAGTAGTGTCCTTCTTTGTCTCTTGTAATAGTCTTTGTTTTAAAGTCTATTTTGTCTGATATGAGAATTGCTATGATTTCCATTTGCATGGAATATCTTTTTCCATCCCCTCACTTTCAGTCTATATGTGTCCCTAGGTCTGAAGTGGGTTTCTTGTAGACAGCATATATAGGTCTTGTTTTTGTATCCATTCAGCCAGTCTGTGTCTTTTGGTTGGAGCATTTAATCCATTTACGTTTAAGGTAATTATCGATATGTATGTTCCTATTACCGTTTCTTAATTGTTTTGGGTTTATTATTGTAGTTCTTTTCCTTCTCTTGTGTTTCCTGCCTAGAGAAGTTCCTTTAGTATTTGTTGTAAAGCTGGTTTGGTGGTGCTGAATTCTCTTAGCTTTTGCTTGTCTGTAAAGCTTTTAATTTCTCTGTCAAATCTGAATGAGATCCTTGCTGGGTAGAGTAATCTTGGTTGTAGATTTTTCTCCATCATCACTTTAATTATGTCCTGCCACTCCCTCTGGCTTACAGAGTTTCTGCTGAAAGATCAGCTGTTAACCTTATGGGGATTCCCTTATGTGTTATTTGTTGTTTTTCCCTTGCTGCTTTTAATACTTGATCTTTGTATTTAATTTTTGATAGTTTGATTAATATGTGTCTTTGCGTGTTTCTCCTTGGATTTATCCTGTATGGGACTCTCTGTGCTTCCTGGACTTGATTAACTATTTCCTTTCCCATGTTAGGGAAGTTTTCAACTATAATCTCTTCAAATATTTTCTCAGTCCCTTTCTTTTCTTCTTCTGGGACCCCTATAATTCAAATGTTGGTGCATTTAATGTTGTCCAAGAGGTCTCTGAGACTGTCCTCAATTCTTTTCATTCTTTTTTCTTTATTCTGCTCTGCAGTAGTTATTTCCACTATTTTATCTTCTAGGTCACTTATCCGTTCTTCTGCCTCAGTTATTCTGCTATTGATCCTTTCTGGAAAATTTTTAATTTCATTTATTGTGTTGTTCATCACTGTTTGTTTGCTCTTTAGTTCTTCTAGGTCCTTGTTAAACATCTCTTGTATTTTCTTCATTCTATTTCCAAGATTTTGGATCATCTTTACTATCATTATTCTGAATTCTTTTTCAGGTAGACTGCCTATTTCCTCTTCATTTGTTAGCTGGGGTTTTGCCTTGCTCCTTCATCCGCTGTGTGTTTCTCTGTCTTCTCATTTTACTTAACTTACTGTGTTTGGGGTCTCCTTTTTGCAGGCTGCACGTTCGTAGTTTCTGTTGTTTTTGGTGTCTGTCCCCAGTGGCTAAGGTTGGTTCAGTGGGTTGTGTAGGCTTCCTGGTGGTTGGGACTGGTGCCCGTGTTCTGGATGAGGCTGGATCTTGTCTTTCTGGTGGGCAGGTCCATGTCTGGAGGTGTGTTTTGGGGTGTCTGTGGTTTATTATGATTTTAGGCAGCCTCTGTGCTAATGGGTGGGGTTGTGTTCCTGTCTTGCTAGTTGTTTGGAATAGGGTGTCCTGCACTGTAGTTTGCTGGTTGTTGAGTGGAGCTGGGTCTTGGCGTTGAGATGGAGATCTCTGGGAGATTTTCACCATTTGAAATAACGTGGAGCTGGGAGGTCTCTTGTGGACCAGTGTCCTGAACTTGGCTGTTCCACCTCAGTGGCACAGCCCTGATGCCTGGCTGGAGCACCAAGAGCCTGTCCTCCACGTGGCCCTGTTTGAGTTTCTATTTCAACAGCAACAATGGGACTCTGGACTGTGTGGGCCACTTTTTTCGCCAATTGGCCGAGGAGAAGTGGGAGGACGCCCAGTGTCTCTTGAAAATGCAAAACCAGTGCTGCGGCCACACCCTCTACCAGGATGCGTAGAAGCCTTCTCAAGATGAGTGGAATAAAACCCAGGACACTGAGGAAGTCGCCATTATTAGGGAGAAGAACCTGAACCAGGCACTATTGGATCTGCGTGCCCTGGGTTCTGCCCTCGCAGACTCCCACCTCTGTGGGATTGGGTTGTTTGGTTTTTTTTTATATTGAGCTGCATGAGCTGCTTGTAAATTTTGGAGATTAACCTTTTGTCAGTTGTTTCATTTGCAAATATTTTCTCCCATTCTGAGGGTTGTCTTTTCATCTTGTTTATGGTTTCCTTTGCTATGCAAAAGCTTTTAAGTTTCATTAGGTCCCATTTGTTTATTTTTGTTTTTATTTCCATTTCTCTAGGAGGTGGGTCAAAAAGGATCTTGCTGTGATTTATGTCATAGAGTGTTCTGCCTATGTTTTCCTCTAAGAGTTTGATAGTGTCTGCATGCCCCTGAATTTATGTCACTCTCTAGTCTCAGTTTCACCCTCGGGCATGTTGCATGAACCCTCTGGATTTCAGCTCCCACCCTCTCCATGCCTCCCTCACTGCACTTAGGAATATCTGCCCTACTTCCAAAACACTACTCAACTGATGGAAGAATAAATGTCAGGAATAATGACAACAACAATAATCCTTACGTAGGTTCTATGGTTTACAAAATATTCTTACACATTTTTAAAATTTGAATCTTATAACAAAAGTGAAATTATTGAGACAGATATTGCTTTATGCTAGTTTGGTGAGGAAGAATCCATGAATGCAAGAGAAGTCAGGTGGCTCATTCAAGGTTACTAGTTTGGTAAGTAATGGGACAAAGGCTCCCAGTTTAGGGCCAAGTCTCCAAGTTCTGCACGTTCTCTATCACTCTGGACAAAGAACAAAAGGGTTATCGGGAAAAGAGATCAAAAGGCAGAAAACAGAACTGATCTTCTGGGGAAATGCTGTCATCCTAAGGGAAAACTGTCCACCAGAGGCAGAAAGGAGAGTGTGGCTTTCCAACATATTTCCAGGGGAACATATCTTACTGTCATAGGAGTGTTCAAATCAACCTTCACACACACACAAAATAAGGATATTTTCCTTTTTCCTAAAAAACTGAGTTGCTTAATTTCAAAATTATTAAGTTCTAAGATGAACTTCACAACATTTCCAAAGCTATGAAGAAGTAAACAGTGGCTATCACGCCAACTTATAAATAGAAAACAAAGCCAAAGAGAAGTGATCCGCCCACTGTCACTCCCTTTTATAAACCAGCTGATACCTCCTTAATCTTTTCACTGCTGCCTGCATCTCCTTGTTTCTCAGGGTGTAGATCATGGGGTTGAGCATGAGGGTCATGGCAGTTTGGCTAATGGATACAGCCTTGTCAATGGAGAAGGAGGTAAAGGGCTGGGTGTAGAGGTAAATGCTTGGAACAAAGACCATAGACACCACGACGATGTGAGTGGTGCAGGTAGAAGCTGCCTTCCTCCTCTTGCCCTGAATGAGACCTCAGGATCACCAGGATGGCTGAGTAGGAGGTCAGGAGAAGGAGGAACAAGATGAGGACCAGCATCCCACTATTGGAAATGATAAGGAACTCCAGGAGGGAAGTGTCCGTGCTGCCAAGTCTCAGCACTTGTGGAACATCACAGAAATTATCTAGGACATTGGGGCCACAGAAAGGCAGGGGGATCATCAGAGTCAGTTGGGAAATGGAATGGATGAAGCCTCCCACCCAGTTAGTCACCACCAGCCCCACACAGATCTGAGTGTTCATGATGGTGACATAGTGGAGGGGCTGGGAGATGGAACAAGGCAATCATAGGCCATAAATGAGAGGAAGAAAACCATGCACCCTCCCACAGAGTGGAAGGAGAAGATGTGGGCCATGCAGCCCTGATAGGAGATGGTCTTCTTCTCAGCGAGGAGGTCCACCACCATCTTTGGGGCAGTGACTGTGGAGAAACAGAGCTCTAACACAGCCAGATTTCAGAGCAGAAAATACATGGGTGTTTGGAGTGAGAATCAAAGGTCACTGTGACCATGATGAGGAGGTTTCCCATGACAGTGGAGGTGGAGACAAACAGGAACACCAGAAACAAGAAGAGCTGGAGCTCCTGAGTCTGTGAGAGCCCCAGGAAGACAAATTCTGATACTCACGTGAGGTTCCCTGATTCCATGGTGTCTTCTCCATACACCTAAAAAACACAAACCACAGACAGAGATGCATGAAGTCACTACTTGCCCGTTTAGTGCGTTCAGTGTCCAGGTCTAGGTGATGGAAATTTATGTGCAGATCATAATACCTGTTATGATTAAATGGCCTTGTCTCTGGAGAGTTCACTAGTTGGTGCTGGAATACACATTCTTGAGATATCTTAAAGCCATCCAGAAACACATGCAACCTGCCTTTCAAAGATTCAGTGTAATATAGTGGTGGGAAGACTCTTGGAGTCCAACGGACCTGCAGTCAAATTTCAAAGCCTCTATTTCCTTGAGATTTGGCCTTGAGCTAGTTACTTAATCTCTCTTAATCTCAGTTTCCACATCTATAAGAAAAATGTTTTCTTTATAGAAATTGTCTAGGGGATTAAATAAAATAACACATAAGGTTCCTAGAACAGTGCCTGGAATAATAAATGGTAATCACTCTCCTCTGTGTGGTCTCCTGCTCTAAAGACCTCCTCCCCTTTCCAGTCTCTAATACATTTTTGTACCAATCATTTTTCATGCAACAGTTAGCACATCATAATGTTAATGAACTTTTCATGTGTCTATATTTTTCCTCCACAATTCATAATATGCTACAGACATAAGTCTTGATTCATAATTTATTTGTGCCCTGCAGTACCCATCCTTGCTCATAGTCAGTACTTAATAAATAGCTGGTGTTAACTGCTGAGTGGGTGAAAAGCTATTGTGTGTGCAGGTCCATGCAAGGGAGCCTCTGGACACAGCTGGACATCTGGAGCATTCCATTTGTTTCCATCCTTCACAGTCGGTGGTTCCTTACTAGGTGAGGCTCCCCAGATCAGAGGTGAAGACAAGAGGCAGGGGGTAACTATCATTAGTGAAGAAATAGATAATGAATATATTGTCTGAAGGAGACTTAAAGCTCTTCTGAAAGGACAGAAATTTCAGAAGATGTTATTGAATCCAAGAGTAGAAGAGAAAAAAATATTGAAGGAGAAGAAATGGAAATAGATGAAGAATTAAAGGGAGGAAGGAAATTATAAGGAAGGAAAATGGGGGAATAGAATGAGTGAAGGAAGAAGAGATGGAAAGATGGTGGACAGGGGAAGGAATGGGAGCAAAGGGGAAGAAGGACATAGAGGTTGAGAGATAGAGGTGACAGGTGAGGGTTAAGTGCCCTCCCCACTACCCCCGCCTCGTCTCATCTCCCACCCTGACCTCATGCAATCCATTATCTATCAGAGACCACTCCCTTATTTTTTTAAATTAATTTTTATTGGAGTACAGTTGCTTTACAATGCTGTGTTAGTTTCCACTGTACAGCAAAGTGAATCAGCCATACGTATACACATATCCCTCTTTCCTGGATTTCCCTCCCATCTAGGTCACCACAGAGCACCAAGTAGAGTTTCCTGTGCTACACAGTAGGTTCCCACCAGTTATCTATTTTATACACAGCAGTGTATATATTTCAATCCCAATCTCCCAATTCATCCCACCCCCTTGGCATCCATACATTTATTCTCTATGTCTGAGAGATCACTCCCTTCTTATTTTTCACTTCAATTTTTTTTCACTCCAGTCCACTTTCTACACAGCTGTCCATGAGACCTTTCTAAATGCTGAAATGATCACATTCCCCTCTCACTTCTATCCTTGTAGTGATGCTCACCAGAGCCCCTTAGGAGCCACATCCAATACTTTGTGGATCAAGTCAGGGTGGATACACGTACACGTGCATGCAACACAGCATGTCACACAGGGCTATAAAACATAAGCTCCACCTGCCTTTCTAATCGGTATCTCCGCCTCTGATGAACCACTAGCTCTTTAATGGATTAAAGTCTTAAACATGCTCCATATTTATTTATTTCCATGTTGGTTCCCTGGAATTCTGTTCATACCTTCTCAACCCTAGAAAAGGCCCACTAAAACATCACCCTCTCTGTCATTCCTGTCACCATTTCTCCCATACAGAACAAATTCCCCATTTTTCAGTGTTCTTAAACATCGAAAACATACTCTGCTATGGGTTTATCATCATTCATTTTTTCAGCTTCTCTCCTCAACTTACTACATTGTAATTTCAATATCTTGGCAACCCCAGGACTTGGAACAGCCGCTCTGATACAGCACATGCTCAGTAAATATTGTCAAGTTAATGTACTAAGGAGGTAATTATGTGGAGATTTTTAAAGTGAATTTACTTATCCTATGTTCCCTATCTCATAAAGCCAGATCTATAAGTGGTTGTTAAAATTACTGGGTTTTACATGCAACCTAAAGCAGCTGCTTAAAAACACATCCCCTCAATTACTTTCCGAGGCTCTTCTCCAACTTTAAACTTAGTACCATCAAGTCTATGTCACTTGTTTATTCTCTCTAGCCTCCAGCAGGTGTTTTCAAGAACCTAGCTACCATTGACCTATCCGGAAGTGGAAATCCTCAGGCTCTCACCTTCCTTTAGCCCCGAATGGGGGAACAGAGTTCAGGTCTTACATATTTCTGGGAGGTCCTCTCTATGCAGCTTCACAGCTTCCTGATCTCTGCCCATACCTCACACACACAACTCATCGGCATGACCCTGGGGACGAAGGGATATCCTTAGGGAGAAATTATTGGACTGGGAACAGGAAGCAGAGCTGGAATGAGTCTTGATGGGGACAAGGGAACAATGGGAGTTGTTAAAAAGTTTCTAAGTCTTTCAGAAACACTTGCTATTTGACCATACTCCCCAAGGCAACCTACAGATTCAATGCAATCCCTATCAAAATACCAAAGGCATTTTTTACAGTACTAGAACAAATAATTTAAAAATTTGTATGGAACCACAAAGGACCCGGAATAGCCAAAACAATCTTCAGAATGAAGATCAGGGTTGGAGGAATTATGCACTCTGACTCCAGATTATACTACAAAGCTATAGTAATCAATACAGAACGGTATGGGCACAAAAACAGACACACAGATCAATGGAACAGGATAGACAGCCAGAAATAAACCCATGCACTTATAGTCAATTAATCTCCAACAAAGGAGGCAATACAATGGAGGAAAGACAGGCTCTTCAATAATTGGTGCTGGGAAAACTGGATAGCTACATATAAAAGAATGAAATTAGAATATTCTCTAACACTATATGGAAAAATAAACACAAAATGGATTAAAGACATAAATGTACAACTGTATACTATAACATAGGCAGAACCCTCTTTCACATAAATTGTCACAATATTTTTTGAGATATGTCTCCTAAAGTAAAGAAAATAAAAGCAAAAATAAACAAATGGGGGCTTCCCTGGTGGTACAGTGGTTGAGAGTCCGCCTGCTGATGCGGGAGACACGGGTTTGTGCCCCGGTCCAGGAAGATCCCACATGCCGCGGAGCGGCTGGGCCCATGAGCCATGGCCGCTGAGCCTGTGCGTCCAGAGCCTGTGCTCCGTAACGGGAGAGGCCACAACAGTGAGAGGCCCACGTACCGCAAAAAATAAAAAATAAATAAACAAATGGGACCTAATTAAACTTCACAGCTTTTGTAGAGCAAAGGAAACCCTCAATAAAAGGAAAAGACAACCTACTGAATCGGAGAAAATATTTGCAAATGATAGGACCAATAATGGGTTAATAGCCAACATATATAAACAGCTCGTACAACTCAACATCAATAAAACAAAAAAAAAAAACAATTAAAAATTGGCAGAACTTAATAGACATTTTTCCAAAGAGGAAATGCAGATGGCCAACACGTACATGAAAAGATTCTCAGCAACACTAATCATCATGGAAATGCAAATTAAAACCACAATGAGACATTACCTCACACCTGTCAGAATGGTTATCATCAAAAAGAACAGAAATAACAAATGTTGGCCAGAATGTGGAGAAAAGGGAGACCTTGTACACTGTTGGGACTGTAAATTGGTGCAGCCACGTGGAAAAGAGTATGTGGGTTTCTCAAAAAACTAAGAACAGAACTACCATGTGACAAAGAAATTCCACCCTTAGGTGTATATCCGGAAAAAACAAAAGCACTAATTTGAAAAAAATACATGCACCCCTATGTTCCTAGCAGCATTATTTACAATTGCCAAAGCATGAAAGCAACCTAAGTGCCCATCAACAGATGAATGGATAAAGATGCAGTATATAGATATGACAGAATACTAATCAGCCATAAAAAAGGATGAAATTTTACCATTTGCAGTAACATGGATGGACTTTGAGGGCATTACGCTGAGTGAAATAAGTCAGACAGAGAAAGACAAATGCTATATGATATCACTTATATGTGCAATCTAAAAAAGTATAACAAATTAGTGAATAAAGCAAAAAAAGAAGCAGATTCACAGACATAGAGAACAAACTAGTGGTTATCAGTGAGAAGGGGGGTGAGGGGTGGTATAGAGGTGGGGAGTGGGAGGTACAAACTATTGGATGTAAGATAGGATACAGGGATGTATTGTACAACACGAGGAATATAGCCAATATTTTGTAATAATTGTAAAGGGAGTGTAACCTTTAAAAATTGTATAAAAAATAAAATTAAAAAAATTGCAAACTCCCTTCCCCCCAAAAAAAGAATACCTGGAACATATTGGAAGCTTAATGAATATTAACTGAATTAACGCATGAGCAAATAATTTAACACATGGAGACTATAACCAAACTACCTTCTGTTAATGCATCTGCTTAAGTGCAAATAAAATAATTCTATATGAAAACTCCAAAAACAAAACAACGCAGCAACAAAAAATAACACTTACTGTTTGAAAGGTCTGCCTTGAGGGCAAAAAGCAAGCAAACAAACAAAATTTTTTTAAAAAACAACAAAACAAAAACCCACCAATGACAATGAAAATTGTAGAGATTCATGACATGTAAGATTAGGAAATCAAGATTAGTAAGGCCAGAAACTCTCAAAATTTCTGGGATTTTTGGAAGGACCCATTTCATAGACCAGTGGTTCACACACTTAAACATGCATTAGAATCACCTGGAGGGAATGTTAAAACTCAGGCACTCCCACGCAGGATTTTTCATTTAGTAGGTTGGGGTGCAGCCTGAGAATTCACATTTCTAACAAGTTTTCAGGTGATGCTGATGCTGCTTATCTGGGGCCACAGTCTGAGAACCACTGACTTTGAGTTTCACTGCTCTTGTCAGCAGAATGAACAGTTCTTTCTCACAGCATCATCAAGGCAACTGGTTTAATAGGTTACCTTTCGAAAAAGAATTAATTGACCTTGACTTGGACAACATTATAGGTGGGAAAATATTTGTATACTACATTGGAAACAAAACCTATAAATCGGTCTTTTATTTTGTCAACTGGATCCCAAGGTTGATTCCCCATCCATATCCAATTCTATTGCACCATCTATAACATTCTAGTACCCTTTATATATGAATTATTACTCAGTAAGATCCTTCCTTTCATACAAGGACTAGTACAGGAAGTGCATATATTTTCTTATTATGATGAACCAGAATTGGAATTTCTAATCTTGGTGTACAGTAGCTTTCCTTTCTACATGAGATTTCCAGGATGATCTGAGTTGTTTTGTTACAAATATTTATACTTAGCAAGGACATAGAAAAACACTATCTGAAGCTCTGGTTTTGTCCAAATACAAGAGATATAGATTGAAAAAACATGAATTCTTCCCAATATTTAGAGCTTTATTCCACTTAAAAACCAACCACTCGTTAAAATAGCCTGGGTTGAGGCTGGGGAAGGGACTAGGTCTTATCAATCTCCTTGACTGTCAGATGTCACTAACTGTAACATTATTAACAATAACTAATTAAATTACCTGGACTAATTAATTATAATTCTGACTTGGTTTTCAATAAGAAAGCCATTATATCTTCTACTTTATATATTTCTCCTCTCAAGTCACATAAATGTTTGTAAACACATTTCAACCCCAAAGTTGATTCCTCAGAGCATGATTGCGGACGAGTTATCTGTTTTAGAAATTGATTGCAAAGTGGCTTATTGTTTTGGAGTTATTGTACTTGGGCCGTTGTGAACATTCAATAAATGTGTACAAATTAATAAACAGAAGCTTCAATTAAATAGAGTTGAGAGACCAGAAGGGGGAGCTCTCAAACCTTGTGACAATAGCAGAGCCCAACAGGAAAAAGAAAGACTCTACTTCTTTCCTGGCAAGGACTCAGCCAAAGAAAAGCCATGGGCTCTTTTTTTTTACTACAGCCTGCCACCTTCTTTTTTCTCTCTAAAGAAAGAAGTTCCCTTCCCACTGGGGACTTGCACGTGGCTCACTATGGGTGCAGACCCTGAATTGCAATTCTCTGCTGATCCTGAATAAACCCATCTTTGCTGGGAAATATTTGGCAGTCTATTTGTTAGCATAACTGAAAGTTATCCTTTTTTAAGAATAGGAGACCAGTAAAAGGCAGGTTGGGTACACCTCAATGCACAATGTTGCGGACACAAAAATAAGAAATCCATTCTCCTCTCAAGGAACTCACAGGTTGATGCGAAAAACAGACCCAGGAACACATAAAGGCACTTCAGAGAGGAGATACCTCTACTAGCAGAATGGCCAATGGTTAAAAGGCCGAGCAGCTAACCATGGCTGGAAGAGAAGGAAGACTTTGGAGAGGACATGACATTTAAACAGAGGTAAAGTTCAAATGTGTTAGGCAGACAAAGGAGGGAAAGTGTGTTTCTGACGGCACAAAGGTTGGATGAACTGGCACAGCATACACTCCAAGAACCCTCAGGGCCTTGACAAGGTTGGAGCACAGGGGAAGTGAAGGGACATTAGGGTAGAGAGGAGGCAGGAATCACTGTGAATAGTGTTAAGAGACCAGGCTCATACACTTAAGTTTTACCTTGAGGGAGGTGAGAAGCCGGTGGAGGACGTCATACAGAAGAATGACCTGACAGATGCGGGCCTCTCTGGCAGCAGGGAGGAGGAGAGATGGGAGAGTTGAGAGGATGAACATAGCGGTGCAGCTCCTCTGTTTGTTCATACCCCATCCTGTTTCAGAAGAGACTTCATGAGGGCAGTTAGGGGCTTATAAGTGTTCTGTGTTCGTTACCCAGCCCATCCCAGCTTCAAAATCATAAAAGATGTGAGGAGGGTGAAGAGCTAGAGGAGAAAGGGAAAAGGAGATGGGAGCTAAGAACAGAAGGAGGAGGATAAATAGGTAATTAAGAAAATTCAGAGTGTGAAAGCCGACGAGCCAACAAGGACCCATGGCTCAGTGATATCAAGACCCTGATTCAGTGAGTCTGTGGTGCCCTTTGTGGTGCCCTCATGAGCCGAGATGGCCTCCATGCTTCCTTATGGTGTAAGTCCTCACACATCTCATTCAAAGGTTGGTGGGGAGGAAACGGGTGGAGGGCATTTTCTTTCTCCTCCTGCATCTCTTGCCTCTACTCCTGGAGGAGAAATCTTCCCCAGAATCTCCTAGGCTAACACACTGTTTGTTGTGATCACATGAACCGGATCACATGAACACATGAGCGCTCCTGGCTTCTAAGTGTTCTGGGAAGGTGAACACTTATGATAGGGGACAAGCAAGGGGGAGGTGGTTGGCAATGGCTTTGGGTAGACACCCAAGAACAAGGCTATCTTCTTATAAAGCACCTGGAAACGGGGATGAACATGATGGACCAGAGGCAAGAGAATACTGACAGGGATGCAAATTCTGTCGTATGTAGGATAACTCTTCTAACAGCAGAGGTCATGAACTCAAATGTGAGGTCACAAACTCAAATAAGAAAAGGAGGTCAGCGGTAATTTCTCTGTCTAAGAGGTACTGAGGATCATCGCGCTCCTCACCCCAGGACAAAACTTGAGCATCTAAGCCAAAGACAGGAAATCAAGATTTTTCTTTGCAGAAACAACAACTCCTGAAAAATAGATCTCCATGTATTGGTACTTGGGTGTCCTCCAGTAAAGAGCTGATTTCCACCAGAACCCCTAAGGTAAAGTTTAATACATAGAGGTACGAATTCATATTTTATTCCCTTACTCTTTTTTTTATGTTTAATTCTGTTCTTCTTCATTTCAATAGTTGTATTTCTTTTTTTTTTAACATCTTTATTGGGGTATAATTGCTTTACAATGCTGTGTTAGTTTCTGCTTTATAATAAAGTGAATCAGTTATACATATACATATGTTCCCATATCTCTTCCCTCTTGCGTCTCCCTCCCTCCCACCCTCCTCCCTTACTCTTAGATGTAGATAGCCAAGGATCAACAGGAAGACCACTAATACAAAAGGGAAAAAAAATAAATAGAAAAATAAATGAGACACAAACAGAGATGACAGAGGAACTAGAAGAAAAATTTATATAATTAACATCCTTTCAGAGAAACAAGAAGACATAGAATCCATAAATAAGAACAAGATGATATTAAAAATCATAGAACAAAAAAGTGTTCTTGGATATTAAAATATGTTGACAGAAATGAAAACTTTAATAGAGAGATTGGAAGGTAGAGTTGAGAAAATCCTCCTAGTGTAGAATAAAAACATAGTTTGAATAGAGTTTTCACAGGATGGGGCCCAGCATGGGTTGTCAGAGCCTGGATATCCCTTTTGGGAGCCACTAATTGTGAACGTTAAAGCACAGTGAGAAGAATATTCCCATAGTGGGATGACTCAGTGTGGGGAGCAAAACTGCAAATGGATGAGAAGGGTGTCTATGCAGAGGTGCACCCTGATGTCAGGTGTCAGAGCCCAAGCAGGGTGAGGAGGGTTTCCACGTCGGGGATGTTCTGATGGGGGTGTTGGAGCATGAGTAGGGTAAGGAAAGTGTCTGAGCAGGGGGCTGGTCTGCTGTGTGATACCAAAGCCCAACTGGAGTGAGGAAAGCATCAGGGGAGAGAGTGGAAACATGGACAGAACTGCTATGGGAGATGGTTGTATACAGGGGGATGAATGAAGCAAGTTAATAAATTAAGGATAGAGTGATGTCAGAGAAAATGGCAGAGTAGGGAACTCCAAGGGCCCATCCCTACACAGAATAGAATTGAGAATAGAATTGAGAGTCCAGAAATAAACCATATTTTTATGGTCAATTGATTCTCACAGAGAGTGCTAAGATTATTCAATGGGGAAAGAATTGTCTCTTCATTAATTCTGCTGGGACAACTGGATATCCACATGCAAAAGAATAAAGTTGGACCACTACCTCATACCATCTACAAAAAATTAACTCAAAATGGATCAAAGTCCTAAATGTAAGAGACAAAACTATAAGAATCTTAGAAGCAAACATAGAGGTAAATCTTTATGAACTTGGATTTGGCAAGGCATACTTAGGTATGGTAACAAGAACACAAGCAACAAAAGAAATAATGATAAATTGGACTTCATCCTAATTTAAAAATTTGTGCATCAAAGACCCTTATGAAAAAAGTAAAAGATTTCTTCCAAAGAATGGGAGAAAATATTTGCAAATCAAAATTTGACAAGGATCTATTACCCAGGAACAAAAAAGGGTACTGCTGTTGTGGAAAACACTTTGGCAGTTCTTCAACAAGTTACACATAGAATTAACCATATGACCTAGCAATTCTACTCCTAGGTATATACTTGAAAGTCCTGAAAACAGGTACTCAAACAAATACTTACAAACAAAGGCTAACAGCAGCACTACACACAATAGGCAAAAGATGTAAACAACTAAAATGTCATTCAACAGATGAATGGGTAAACAAAATGTGCTGTATCCAGACAATGGAATAGTATTCAGCCATAAAAAAGAGCGGAGTACAGGGAATTCCCTTGCGGTCCAGTGGTTAGGACTCCATGCTTTCACTGCTGAGGGCGCAGATTCAGTCCTTGATGGGGGAACTAAGATCCCTCAAGCCATGCGTCATGGCCAAAAAAGAATGAAGTATTAATACCTACTACAGTGTAAACTAACCTTATTAACATTGTGCTAAGTGCAAGAGGCCAGACACAAATATTTTATCATTCTACTTTATGAAATGTCCATAATAGGTAAGTCCATAAAGCGGATTAGTGGTTTCCAGGAGCTGAGGAGAGGGGAGAGAATGGGGAATGACTGCTTAGCGGGTATGGGAAATCCTTTCGGGGGGATGAACTGTTTTGGAACAAGACAGAGGTGATGGCTGCACAGCACTGTGAAAATACTAAATGCCACTAAATTGTACACTTGAAAAAGTTAATTTTATGTGAAGTGAATTTCGTGTATTTATATAAAGGATTATGAGAGCCAGGTTCCTCAGCAGAGAAAATAGTTTTAAGTGTGGAAAGGGAAAAACAGAATAAGTTCTAAGTTCTGTGATGCTGGATTGGAAAAGGAGAAATATATATATATATATATATATATATATATATATATATATGAAACAATGAGCACACCCAGCACCCAAATTTGCCTTCTAAATACCATTCTCCACTCAAAGGAAGCAGGACTGTTTACTGAAATAGTTGATCCCAGAGCTGGAGCACAGAAAGTACAAGATAAGCATGGGGTGTTTCATTGGACCAGTAAGAAAGGAAGTGCTCAAAGAATAGAAAGAACATATGGGACTTCCCTGATGGTCCAGTGGTTAAGAATCCGCCTTCGTAGGAGATACAGGTTCAATCCCTGGTCGGGGAACTAAGATCCCATATGCATGCCACAGCTAAGCCTGCGTGCTCTAGAGCCCACGTGCCACAATGATGCAGCCAAATAAATATTAAAAAAAAAAAAAAAAGAACATAGAAGCCAGCCTGAAGAGACTATGACTGGCCAAATCTGGGGTAAATAGAGCATCAAAGTAAGTAATGATAATAATGGATTATAACTTAATGAATAAAAAAAGGAAAATACAAGTTCACACAGATAATAAATAAAAATTGGAAGTTTGATAAGAAACCAGATATTGACATAGTCTCAAAGTACCTTTCCACAAAATATTTACTAATTTCCAAGGGAAAATGAATGACTTAGGTGAGAAGCCTAATGAACACTTCTTAGTCAAGTAATCAAAGTGATGGGACAACAAAAAAAAAGAGTGATGGGACACTAGTAAAGAGACAAAGCAAAATCACTCATCCCTCATAGGTTGTAATAAGAACACAGCATGACTTCTGCGATATTCCTGGCAAACTGACAAAGATGCATCACCTGAGTCTAATCATCATAAAACATCTGACAAATCCAAACTGAAGGACATTCTACAAAATAATTGGCCAATAATTTTTTAAAGTTCCAAGATAATCAAAATCAAGGAGGAACTCTTCCAGATCAAAAGAGCCTAAAGACACATGACGACTAAATGCATCACATGGTCTTTTTGTTTGTTTGTTTGTTTAAGATTTTTTTGATGTGGATCATTATTGAATTTGTTACAATATTGCTTCTGTTTTATGTTTGGGTGTTTTTTTTTTTTTTCGGCCACGAGGCCTGTGGGATCTTAGCTCCCCATCCAGGGATCGAACTGGCACCCCCTGCATTGGAAGGCGAAGTCTTAACCACTGGACCACCAGGGAAGACCCACAACACATGTTTTTGAAACAGATTCTCTTTCTATGAGACTTTCTTGGGACATATAGCAAAACTTGAGTAGAGGCTAAAGATTTGATTCTAACAATGTATTGATGTGTATCAATTTTAGTGACTGTATGGCAGCATTGGAGGGAATGTCTTTGTAGAAAATACACACAAATATTAAGGTGGGCATCAGGTTGGCAACTTACCCGGTTTCCTCAAACCGTCAGGGGAAAAAAAAAGTCCTTTATACTATACTTGCAACTTTAGTGTAAGTTTGAGATTTTTCAAAAAGTTAAAAAGGTGTTTTAAGTTAAATTTTTTAAAAAGTTAAAATAGAAGAACTATTATATGTGGCTTCCCCGGTGGCGCAGTGGTTAAGAATCTGCCTACCAACGCAGGGGACACAGGTTCGAGCCCTGGCCCAGGAAGATCCCAAGTGCCGCGGAGCAACTAAGCCCGTGCGCCACAACTACTGAGCCTGCGCTCTAGAGCCCGCGTGCCACAACTACTGAAGCCCGCGTGCCTAGAGCCCGTGCTCTGCAATAAGAGAAGCCACTGAACTGAGAAGCCCGTGAACCGCAACGAAGAGTAGCCCCCACTCGCCGCAACCAGAGAAAGCCCACACACAGCAACGAAGACCCAACGCAGCCCAAATAAAAATAAATAAATAAACAAACTTTATATTTAAAAAAAGAACTATTATATGTAGCAGAATATCTTTTTGTCCTCTGGATAAGAAGCAATTTTTAAAAATTAGATCTCAATAAGAGGTAATACCAAAATAAAAGATTGATATACCTGACTACACGAACACTAACACCAAAAATAAAGAAGACAAACCACAAACTAGGAGAAGGTATTGTAATAAATATAGCTGACAATAGATCAGCAAATTATATAAGAACTCCTACATTAACTAGAAAAAGTCAGTAGAAAAGTGAACAAAAGGCATTCATGGGAAACCTGAATGCAGTAAAAAATATGGAAAGAAATGTTAGAGGAATGCAAAATGACTACAGTGAAATATCATTGTTTACCCATACACTGGCAAAAATGAAGACATCTGACAATATCAACTGTTAGGAGGATGTGAATCAATAGGAACACTTCAACTCTGCTGATGAACATGTAATGTGTTACAACTTTGGAAAACAATTTGGCACGATTTTGTAAAGGTAAGTCTTTGAAGATCTCATGACTCAGCAATTCCACTTCAAGGTAATGACCCATAGCTCCTCAATATAACAACTGGAGACAAGCAGAAAAATATTCAAAAGAGCACTGTTTGCTAGAGCAAAAACTGGGAACAAGCCCAATAATTTATTCTCACAACGGAATATAATATAGCAGCGCAAATGAATGAACCACAGTCAAACAGAGCAATGTGGGTGTTTAGAAACATAATGTTGAGTGAAAAACACCCTCAGAATATTAAGTACAGTCTGATATGTTTATCAAGTTCAAAAAAAGCAAAACAAAACAATACACTGATTATGTAAAAATGTGATGAAATTATTTCTTTAAGCAATGAAATGATAAACACAAAATTCAACAATATAGCTTCATCCGGGGAGCAGTGATGTGATGGAGAGTACCTACAGGCAGGTATAAGCTATTGGTGCCATATGGTTCTTGAACTGAGTAGTCTGTACATGAGTGTCCATACAATATAGTGTTTTATAGCTTACATGCATTTTACACATAATCTTTTGCTTGTAATAATTATTATACTATATTAAAATGTACAGCAAAAAATCTGAATATTCATGATCATTTCCAATTTGAAAATAAAATAAAATATAATTATATGGTTCACTCGATGTTTTCTTACAATTTGGGGGATTTGACTTTTATAATAAACCTGGGAGGCTTGGGGTCAGATATTAAGTTCAGCAAGTTTGTTGAGGAAGAAGTTACGAGTTCAAGAGAGGCCAGGTGTCTCATTCAAGGTCATCTGTTTGTTAAGTGTTGGGTTAGGGTCTCTAATTTAAGGATTAATACTCTGAATTCTGTGCAGTTTCCAACAATCCAGATTCACACCAAAATGGGGTACTGGGAAAACAGGTCAAAATACAGAAAACAGAACTGCTCTTCTGGGAAAATGTTGACATTTTAAGAGGAAACTGTCCACCAAGAAGGCAGAAAGGAGAGTATGGCTTTCCAGAATGTTTCCATGACAACACATCTTGTCCTAGGAGTGCTCAAATCATCCACCACAAAAAAAAGGATATTTTCCTTTTTTCTAAAAATCTGAGTAAGTTGTTTAGTTTCAATACTTACTTCTACGATGACCCTCACAACACATCCACGGGTATGAAGAGGGCAGATACTCTCTCTCCACCTTACAAATGGAAAACGAAGCCAAAGAAAAGTGACCCACTGTCACTCCCTTTTACAAACCACCCAGTGCCTCCTTAATCTCTTCACAGCTGCCTGCATCTCCTGGTTCCTCAGGGTGTAGATCATGGGGTTTACCATGGGGGTCATGGCCCTGTGGCTGAAGGATACAGCCTTGTCCATGGAGAAGGAGGTGAAGGGCCAGGCATAGAGGTAAATGCTTTGAATGAAGACCATAGGCACGACGATGATGTGGGTGGTGCAGGTAGAAGCTGCCTTCCTCCTTACCTTCCCTGAGTGGGACCTCAGCATCACCAGGAAGACTGAGTAGGAGATCGGGAGGAGGAGGAACAAGATGACATCAAGCATCTCACTGCTGCTGATCGTGAGGAACTCTAAGACAGAAGTGTCTGTGCAGGCAAGTCTCAGTACCTGTGGAACATCACAGTAGAAGTTACCTAAGATGTTGGGGCTACAGAAAGGCAGTGGAAGCATCAGAGCCAGTTGGGAAGTGGAATGAACAAAACCTACCATCCAGGCTGTCACCACCAGCCCCACACAGAGCTGAGTGTTCATGATGGTGACATAGTAGAGGGGCCGGGAGATGGCAGCAAGGTAGTCATAGGCTGTCACTGAGAGGAAGAAGATCATGGCACCTCCCAGAAAGTAGAACAAGAAGACCTGGGCCATGCAGCCCTGGTAGGAGATGGTCTTCTTCTCAGCGAGGAAGTCCACAAGCATCTTTGGGGCAGTGACTGAGGAGAAACAGAGGTCTAAGATAGCCAGGTTTTGGAACAGAAAATACATGGGAGTCTGAAGCCAGGAATCAGAGGTCACCGTGACCATGATAAGGAGGTTTCCCATGAGAGTGGTGGTATAGACAAATAGGAACATCAGAAACAAGAACTGGAGCTCCTGAGTCTGGGAGAGCCCCAGGAGGACAAATTCTGATACCCATGTGAGGCTTCCTGATTTCATGGTCTCTTCTCCATACACCTAAAGAAAACACACCATAGACAGAGATGCATGAAGTTACTATGTGCCCTTCTAGTGCTCAGTGGCTCAAAGCAATTGTCCAAGTCCAGATGATGGACATCTTCATGTGAAAATCATAATACCAGGTGCTGATTAAATGGCCTTGTCTTTGGAGATTTCACTAGTCAGTGCTGGAATACACATTCAAGCGATATCTTAAAGCCATCCAGAGACACATACAGCCTGCCTTTCAATGATTCAGTGTAATATAGTGATGGGGGAGACAACTTAGAATCCAACAAACGAGAGTCAAATTTCAGAGCTTCTATTTCCTTGAAATTTGACCTTCAGTAATTTACTTGATCTGGATCTCAGTTTCCACGTCTCTAAGAAGAATGTGTCCTTTATAGAAATTACCTAGGGAATTAAATAACACATAAGGATCCTAGAACAGTGTCTGGAATAATAAATGGTAATCACTGTCCTCTGTGTAGTCTCCTGCTCTAAAGATACCCTCCCTTTTCCAGTCTCTAATACTTTTTTGTACCAATCATTTTTCATGCAACAATGAACATATCATAATGTTAATGAACTTTTCATGGTTCATTAACATTTCTAGGTTTTCCCTCCATAATTCAACTCTAAGCTCCCAGAGGTATAATTATGCATCTTATAATTTATTTCTGCCCTGCAGTGCCTATCTTTGCTGACAGTCAATACTCAAAAACATGTGGTGTTGACTGCTGGGTGGGTGAACAGCTATAGGAAGTGCCTCCCTCATTGATGTAGGTGGCCCCTTACTGGATGAGGTCATGGGATATATGGTGTGAGTGCTGAGACAAAAGAAGGGGGAGAGAGATTCTCTGGATTAAGAAATGGGTGATGGCTATCGTATGAAGGGGACTGGAAGAGCTCTTCTGAAAGGAACAAGAATTTTAGAAGATGTTACTGAATAGAAGGATAGAAGAGAAAGGAAGATGTTGAAATAAGAGAAATAAAATAGACAAAGGAACAAGGAGGGCAGATTAAGAGAAAGGGAGGAAGGGGAAGGGAGAGGTGGAGGGGTGGGGAGGGGAATGGAAACAAAGGTGAAGGACACGGAGGGTGAGAGACAGAAGTGACAGGTGAGGGTTAAGTGGCCCCCACACTCCCCTGCTTTGTCTCACTCCCCCCCCACCTCCCTCCTGCAATTTATTGTCCAGCAGAGGTCATTTTAATAGCATCCTTCTTCTTCCATCTGCTTTCACGCCAGTCCATCTTCTATATCACTGTCAGAGAGACCTTTCTAAACATATCTGATTGTCTTCCTCCCTCATTATAATCTTTTAATGACTATCAAGGGCCCACAGCTTAAAACTCAAACTCTTAGAAGCTGCCTAACATGCTTTGTAGATTAATTCAGGGTTGAAAAACATACTTACATATGTGCAACTCCCTCTCAGTATGTCATACCAAACTGTAAAATGTAGACTCCATCTACCTTTCTAATCAGTATCCCTGTTATCCAGGAACTGATTTCTGTTCAAGGAATTCATAGCCTCTCACATTTGCCATATGCTTGGTTATTTCTCTAGCTTTGGGAATGAATTCTGTTTCCTGAAATACCTTCTACTACCTTCTCAACCTAGAAGTCCTCAGATACCACCTTCTCTGTGACTCCTTCTCCATTTCTCTCATGCAGAATTAATCCCTCATTTCTCTGGGTTCCAATAATGTTTTATAAGTACCTCTGTTATAGTATTTATCATTTTTTCTATTGTCCCTTTTAACTAGATTTTTAATTCAACAACATAGTAACCCCAGCACCTATACTAAGTCTGATTTAGCAGTTGCTCAAAAAATGTTTGCTAACATAATGTATTAATAGGTAATTATGTGGTCCATGTGGAGAATTTTGTGTTGTATTCCCTTATCCTTTACTCTTAGCATCCTCCCTCTAAATCACAGAACCAAGCTTTCACTTGGTTGTAAAAAACCTGGTTTTGCACATGCAACTTGAGGAATCTGTTTTCAACACCTTGTTTTCCATGCATTACTTTCTGAGGCTCTCCTCACATGTAAGAATTACTACTGTCAAGCCTAGGTCACTTGTTTATTCTCTCCACCTCCAGTAAGTGTTTCTGGATGCTTCTTACAGCTGCTCTATCTATAGGTGAGGAAACCCTGGTCTCTCACCTTTCTTCAGCCCAGAATGGGAGAGAGCCTTCAGGTCTTCCATCTTCTTGGAAATCCTTTTCTGCAGCTTTAGCTTCCCAGTCACTGCCCATACATCACCTATACAACAATGGGTGTGACCCTTGGGGAATAGGATATATCCCTGGGGAGAACTTACTGGACTCAGCTCAGGAAGTAGCGCTGGGTTGATTACCACTGGGGGCAAGGGAGCAATGGAAGTTGTTAAAAAGTTTCAAAATGTCTCAAAAACACATAATTATTAAGAGTTATTCCTTGGGGGCCAAAAGGACCAAGGACAATACAATTTTATAGATTGTAGAATGTAGAATTCTCAGACCAAGATCTAATAGGACAAGAGTCTCTTCTAAAGAAACAGACTCTCTGGGAGTTTTGGAAGAACCCATTTCTTAGACCAGTGATTCTTACCCTTGAGACAATCACCTGGAGAACTTGTTAAAAGACAAATTAGTGTGCCCCAGCCCCAGCCCTTCTCATTCATTTGGTCAATGGTAAGGCCAAGAATTTTCATTTGTAACAAGTTCTCAGATGATACTGATGCCCCTGTCCTGGGGACCACACTCTGAGCATCACAGTCTTGCTAATCAGCACAGGGACTATTCTCTCTCTCCTGGAATCGTCCAGATAACTGGCTTGATTTCTTTCCTTCTTCTCCTCCTTCTTCTCTTGTCCTTTCGTCTACTTTTAAGCCTAATTGATCTTCACTTAGGGAAATTCATAAGTGAGAAAATATTTGTAGACTACAGTGGAAACTTACTGCCCTGTAAACCTTGTCCTTTATTTTGCCAACCAAAGTCCCAATATTGATTAACCACCTGTCCTAAATCTACTACATCATCTGTAAAATGCCAACATTCTTTACATGTGAATTCTTACCACCTCTAACACAAGGATTGGTACAGGAAACCCATATATATCCTATTATGAGGAATTGCGCAAAACTGGAATTAATTGGCATTGTAACCTTGATGTGCTGTAAAAACTGTCTGACTTCTTACACGGAGCTGTCTGATCTGCATAGGATTTCCAGATTGGTCTGAATTCTTTCACTGCAAATGTTTATACTTGGCAAAATAAAGTATCTTCCTGCGGCAGATAAGAATATAATGTGAAGCTCTTCCACATACAAGAGATATAGATTTTTAAAGTTATTTTTTTAAAAATTGACGTATAGTTGCTGTACTATATTATATAAGTTACAGGTGTACAATATACTGACTGACAATTTTTAAAGGTTGTACTCCATTTATAGCTATTATAAAATATTGGCTATATTCCCTGTGTTGTACAGTATATCCTTGTAGCTTATTTTATTTCATTTTTTTATTGGAGTACAATTGCTTTACAATGTTGTGTTAGTTTCTGCTGTACAATGAAATGAATCAGCTATATGTATACATATATCCCTTCCCTGTTGGACCTCCCTCCCACCCAATCCCTCATCCCACCCATGTAGGTCATCAAGAGCCCCGAGCTGAGCTTCTTATGCTTTGTAACAGTTTCTCACTAGCTATTTATTTTACACATGGTAGTGTATATATGTCAATCCTAATCTCCCAATTCGTCCCACATTCCCCTTCTCCCAGTGTCCACAAGTCCATTCTCTACATCTGTGACTCTATACCTGCCCTGGAAATAGGTCCATCTGTACCAATGTATAATCCATTTTGAGTTTATTTTTGTGTATGTTGTTAGGGAGTGTTCTAATTTCATTCTTTTACATGTAGCTGTCCAGCTTTCCCAGCACCACTTATTGAATTAACTGTCTTTTCTCCATTGTATATCCTTGCCTCCTTTGTCATAGATTAGTTGACCATAGGTTCGTGGGTTTACCTCTGGGTTTTCTATCCTGTTCCATTGATCTATATTTCTGTTTTTGCACCAGTACCATACTGTCTTGATTACTGTAGCACTGTAGTATAGTTTGAAGTTGGGGAGTCTGATTCCTCCAGCTCTGTTTTTTTCCCTCAAGACTGCTTTGGCTATTCAGGGTCTTTTGTGTCTCCATACAAATTTTAAGATTTTTTGTTCTAGTTCTGTAAGAAATGCCATTGGTAGTTTGATAGGGATTGCATTGAATCTGTAGGTTGCTTTGGGTAGTATAACCATTTTCACAATATTGATTCTTCCAATCCAAGAACATGGTATATCTCTCCATCTGTTTGTATCATCTTTAATTTCTTTCATCAGTGTCTTATAGTTTTCTGCACACAGGTCTTTTGTCTCCTTAGGTAGGTTTATTCCTAGGTATTTTATTGTTTTTGTTGCAATGGTAAATGGGATTGTTTCCTTAATTTTGCTTTCTGATTTTTGTTGTTAGTGTATAGTAATACAAGAGATTTCTGTGCATTAATTTTGTATCCTGCAACTTTACCAAATTCATTGATAAGCTCTAGTAGTTTTCTGGTGGCATCTTTAGGATTTTGTATGTATAGTATCATGTCATCTGTGAACAGTGACAGTTTTACTTCTTCTTTTCCAATTTGTATTCCTTTTATTTCTTTCTCTTCTCTGAAAAGAAGTCTTAGAGATGGCTAGGACTTCCAAAACTATGTCGAATGAGAGTGGCGAGAGTGGACATCCCTGTATTTTTCCTGATATTAGAGGAAATGCTTTCAGTTTTTCACCATTTCACCATTGCTGTGGGTTTGTTGTATATGGCCTTTATTATGTTGAGGTAGGTTCCCTCTATGCCTATTTTCTGGAGAGCTTTTATCACAAATTGGTGTTAACTTTTGTCAAAAGCTTTTTCTGCATCTTTTGAGATGATCATATGGTTTTTATTCTTTAATATGTTAATAGGGTGTATCACATTGATTGTTTTGCATATGTTGAAAAATCCTTGCATTCCTGGGATAAATCCCACTTGATCATGGTGTATGATCCTTTTAATGTGTTGTTGGATTCTGTTTGCTAGTATTTTGTTGAGGATTTTTGCATCCATGTTCATCAATGATATTGGTCTGTAATTTTCTTTTTTTGTGATATCTTTGTCTGGTTTTGGTATCGGGGTGATGGTGGCCTTGTAGAATAAATTTAGCAGTGATCCTCCCTCTGAAATTTTTTGGAAGAGTTTGAGAAGGATAGCTGTTAGCTCTTCTCTAAATGTTTGATAGAACTCACCTGTGAAGCCATCTGGTCCTGGGCTCTTGTTTGTTGGAAGATTTTTAATTACAGTTTCAATTTCATTACTTGTGATTGGTCTGTTTATATTTTCTAATTCTTCCTGGTTCAGTTTGGAAAATTGTACCTTTCCAAGAATTTGTCCATTTCTCTGAGGTTGTCCATTTTATTGTCATATAATTGCTTTTGGTAGTCTCTTATGGTCTTTTATATTTCTGCAGCGTCAGTTGTAATTTCTCCTTTTTCATTTCCAATTTTATTGATTTGAGTTCTCTCCCTTCTTTTCTTGGAATCTGGCTAAAGGCTTATCAATTTTGTTTATCTTCTCAAATAACCAACTTTAGTTTTACTGATCTTTGCTATTGTTTTCTTTGTTTCTATTTCATTTATTTCTGCTCTGACCTTTATGATTTCTTTCCTTCTACTGACTTTGGGTTTTCTTTGTTCTTCTTTCTCTAGTTGCTTTAGGTGTAAGTTTAGATGTTTTATTTGAGATTTTTCTTGTTTCTTGAGGTGATATTGAATTGCTATGAACTTCCCTTTTAGAACTGATTTTGCTGCATCCCATAGGTTTTGGGTCATCGTGTTTTTATTGTCATTTGTTTCTAGGTATTTTTTAATTTCCTTTCTGATATCTTCAGTGATCTCCTGGTTATTTAGCAGTGCATTGTTTAGGTTCCCGTGTTTGTGTTTTTACAGTTCTTTTTCCTGTAATTGATTTCTAATCTCATAGTGTTGTGGTCAGAAAAGATGCTTGATATGATTTCAATTTTCTTAAATTTTCCGAGGGTTGATTTGTGACCCAAAGTGTGATCTATCCTGGAGAATGTTTCATGTGCACTTGAGAAGGAAGTGTATTCAGATGCTTTCCAGTGAAATGTCTTATAAGTATCCAGTAAATCTATCTGGTCTATTGTGTCATGTAAAGCTTGTGTTTCCTGGGACTTCCCTGGTGGTGCAGTGGTTAAGCATCCACCTGCCAATGCAGGGGACACAGGTTTGAGCCCTGGTCTGGGAAGATCCTACAAGCTATGGAGCAACTAAACCCATGTGCCACAGCTAATGAGTCTGTGCTCTAAAGCCTGTGAGCCACAATCACTGAGCCCACTTGCCACAACTACTGAAGCCCACAGGCCTACAGCCCATGCTCTGCAATAAGAGAAGCCACAGCAATGAGATGCCCACGCACTGCAACAAAGAGTAGCCCCCGCTTGCTGCAACTAGAGAAAGCCCGTGTGCAGCAACGAAGACCCAAAGTAGCCAAAAATTAATTAATTAATTAAAAAGCTTGTGTTTCCTTATTTATTTCTGTCTGGATGATCTGTCCATTGGTGTAAGTAAGTGGGGAGTTAAAGTCCCCCACTATTATTGTGTTATGGTTGATTTCCCCTTTTATGGGTGTTAGCATTTGCCTTATAGATTGAGGTGCTCCTATGTTGGGTGCATAAATATTTACAATTGTTCAATCTCTTCTTGGATGGATCCCGTGATCATTATGTAGTGTCCTTCCTTATCTCTGTAACAGTCTTTATTTATTTATATTTTATTTGTTTATTTATTTTTGCCTGTGTTGGGTCTTTGTTGCTGCACGCCGTCTTTCTCTAGTTGTGGTGAGTGGGGGCTACTCTTCGTTGCAGCGTGCAGGCTTCTCATTGTGGTGGCTTTTTTGTTGTGGAGCATGGGCTCTAGGTGTGTGGGCTTCAGTAGTTATGGCACATGGGCTCAGTAGTTGTGGCTCACGGGCTCTACAGCGCAGGCTCAGTAGTTGTGGCACATGGGCTTAGTTGCTCCACAGCATGTTAGATCTTCCCAGACCAGGGATCAAACCCATGTCTCCTGCATTTGCAGGCAGATTCTCAACCTCTGCACCACCAGGGAAGTCCAACAGCCTTTATTTTAAAGTCTGTTTTATCTGATTTGAGTATTGCTGCTCCAGCTTCCTTTTGATTTCCATTTGCATGGAATATCTTTTTCCATCCCCTCACTTTCAGTCTGTATGTTTCCCTAGGTCTGAAGTGGGTTTCTTGTAGACAGCATATATACAGGTCTTGTTTTTGTATCCATTCAGCCAGTCTGTGTCTTTTGGTTGGAGCATTTAATCCATTTACATTTAAGGTAATTATAGATATGTATGTTCCTATTACCATTTTCTTAATTGCTCTGGATTTGTTTTTGTGGGTCTTTTTCTTCTCTTTTGTTTCCTGCCTAGAGATGTTCCTTTAGTATTTGTTTGAGAGCTGGTTTGGTGGTGCTGAGTTCTCTTAGCTTTTGCTTGTCTGTAAAACTTTTGATTTCTCCATTGAATCTGAATGAGATCCTTGCTGGGTAGAGTAATCTTGGTTGAAGTTTTTTCCCATTCATCACTTTAAGTACAACCTGCCACTCCCTTCTGGCCTGCAGAATTTCTACTGATAAATCGGCTGATAACCTTGTGGAGATTCCTTTGTATGTTATTTGTTGCTTTTCCCTTGCTGCTTTTAATATGTTTTCTTTGAATCTAATTTTTGTTAGTTTGATTAATATGTGTCTTGGTGTGTTTCTCCTAGGGTTTATCCTGTATGGGACTCTGTGCTTCCTGGACTTGGGTGGCTATTTCCTTTCCCATGTTAGGGAAGTTTTCAACTATAATCTCTTCAAATATTTTCTCAGACCCTTTCTTTTTCTCTTCTTCTTCTTCTTCCTATAAGTCTAATGTTGTTGCATTTAGTGTGTCCCAGATGTCCCTGAGACTGTCCTCAATTCTTTTTTTTTATTCTGCTCCTTGGCAGTTATTTCCACCTTTCTATCTTCCAGCTCACTTATTCATTCTTCTGCCTCAGTTATTCTGCTATTGATTCCTTCTAGTGTATTTGTCGTTTTAGTTATTGTGTTGTTCATCTCTGTTGTTTGTTCTTTATTTCTTCTAGATCTTTGTTAACATTTCTTGTATTTTCTCAATCTGTGCCTCTAATCTAGTTCTGAGATTTTGAATCATCTTTACTTTCATTACTCTGGGTTCTTTTTCAGGTAGGTTGCCTATTTCATCTTCATTTATTTAGTCTTGTAGGTTTTTACCCTGTTCCTTCATCTGTAATATATTTTTTGTCACCTCATTTTTTTTGATGGTTGGAACTGTGTTCCTGTCTTACTGGTTGTTTGACCTGAGGCTTCCAGCAGTGGAGCTTTCAGGCAGTTGGGTAGAGCCGGGTCTTGGTGACAAGATGAGGACCTCTGGGAGACCTCACTCCAATTAATATTCCCTGGGGTCTGAGGTTCTCTGTTAGTCCAGTGATTTGGACTTGGTGTTCCCACCACAGGAGCTCAGGCCCAAGCCCCTGCTTGTGAACCAAGATCCTGCAAGCCACAATGCATGGCAAAAAAAAATAAAAGGAGAAGACAATAACAAAAATTAAAAATAATATTAGAAAACTAAAAAATATATTAGAAAAAATAAAAATATAAATGAAACAACAACTGGAAGGTAAAACAGAGCTACAATAGCAAAAAAAAAAAAAAAAAAAAAAAGGCCGGAAAAAGGCCTTGGCTGTGGAGGGGCATGGTTTAGGCAGTGATGGGGTCTAGGCTCAGGACCCACAGGACTGGAAAAGGCCCTGGAGAGCTGGCAGAGTGAGGCTTAGGCTTAGCTGGCCAGAGAGGGCCCCAGAGTGCCTCCAGCCTAGGAATGCGGAGGATCAGGCCTGGGACCTCAACAGGCTCACCAGAGCCTGAGTCAGTGAGGAAAACAGTAGCCACACTTCCCCACCCCCATCCTCCAATCCCTGGGGTTCCCTCCCCATTCGCCTCTACTCCCACACCACCAGGACCCACACGGCTAGAGGGGGCCTCAGAGGGTGAAGGACCAGACCCAAAACCCCAGCAGGCTCCCCAGGGCCTGAGTGGGCAGGGAAAACACTAGCTGCATTCCCCTCCAATCCTCCAAACTCCCGAGGGTCTCTCCCCATCCCCGTTGATCCCCTCGTGGTGAGTGGGCCTCTCCAGACGTGGGAACTCCTCCCCTCCCCCAGCTGCCCCTCAGGGGCACCAGTCCCATCCTGCCTTCACTTCTCTTCCCCTCTTGTTCCCCACCCCATGTCCTACTCAGTAGCTCAGGGGTTCCTCCTGTCCCCTTGGTGTTGAGGGCCCCCACTAGCATATGTTAGGTTCCCTACTTGTGAGGATACACAAACTCCACATACTCCTACTCTGCCACCTTGACTCTGCCCCCCTTGTACCTTATTTTATATCTAAAATATATATATTTATATTAGGTATAACTATTATACCTAATAGTTTGTACCTCTTAAATACCCTATCCTTATATTACCCCTCTCCCTTGCCTCTTCCCATTGGTAACTGCTAATTTGTACTCTATAACTGTGAGTCTGCTTCTTTTTTGTTTTTTCACAGGTTTGTTGTATTTTTTAGATTCCACATATAACTGATATCATATGATATTTGTCTTTCTCTGTTTGAGTTATTTCATTTAGCAGGATGCTCTCCAAGTCCATTCATGTTGCTGCAAATGGCAGATTTTCATTCTTTTTTATGGCTGAGTAGTATTCCACTGTATATATGTATACATTGGTATATATATATATATATATATATATATATATATATATATACATATATATATATATATATATATATCCCACATCATCTTCTTTATCCATTCATCTGTTGATGGACACTTTGGTTGTTTCCATATCTTTGCAATTGTACATAATGCTGCTATGAACATTGGGGTGCATGTATCTTTCACATTAGTATTTTTGGTTTTGGGGGGTATACACTGAGAAGTGGAATTGCTGGGTCATATGGTAGTTCTATTTTTAATTTTTTCAGAAACGTCTATACTGTTTTTCACAGTGGCTGCACCAGTCTACATTCCCACCAAGAGTGTACAATTCCCTTTTCTCCACATCCTCGCCAACATTAGTTATTTGTGTTCTTTTTGATGATAGCCATTCTGACAGGTGTGAGGTGATATCTCATTGTGGTTTTCATTTGAATTTCCCTGATGATTAGCAGTGCAGAGCATCTTTTCATGTGCCTGTTGACTATCTGTGTTTCTTCTGGAAAAATGTCTATTCAATTCTTCTGCCCATTTTTTAAATTGGGTGTTTTGTTTTTTTGATGTTTAGTTGTATGAACTGTTTACATATGTTGGATATAAATCCCTTATTGGTCCTATAATTTGCAAATATTTCCTCTCATTCACTAGATTGTCTTCATTTTGTTGATGCAAAAATTGTTAAATTTAATTAGGGCCCGTTTGTTTATTTTTGCTTTTGTTTCCTTTACTTTAGGAAACAGATCCAAAAATATATGTATTGTGGCAATTTATGTCAAAGAGTGTTCTATGTTTCCTCTAGGAGTTTTATAATATTTAGTTGTACATTTAAGTCTATAAGCCATTTTGAGTTTACTTTGGAATGTGGTGTTAGAGAATGTTCTAATTTCATATAGCTGTCCAGTTTTCCCAGCACCACTTATTGAAGAGACTGTCTTTTCTCCATTGTATATTCTTGCTTCCTTTGTTGTAGATTAATTGACCGTAAGTGCATGAGTTTATTTCTGGGCTCTCTATTCTGTTCCATTGATTTATGTGTTTGTTTTCATGCCAGTGCCATACTGTTTTGATTACTGTAGCTTCATCATGTAGTCTGAAGTCAGGGAGCATGATTCTTCCAGTTCCATTCTTCTTCCTCAAAATTGTTTTGGCTATTTGGGGTTTTTTGTGTTTCCATGCAAATTTTTAAATTATTTGTTCTAGTTCAGTGAAATATGCCATTGGTATTTTGATAGGCATTGTCAGAGTCTATAGATTGCCTTAGGTAGTATGGTCATTTTAACAATATTGATTCTTCCAGTCTAAGAACATGGAATATCTTTCCATCTGTTTCTGTCATCTTCAATTTCTTTCATCAGTGTCTTACAGTTTTCCAGGTACATGTGATAGTTAAATGGGATTGTTATCTTAATTTCTCTTTCTGATAGTTTGTTGTTAGTTTAAAGAAATGCAAGAGATTTCTGTATATTAATTTTGTATGCTTCAATTTTACCAAATTCATCGATGAGCTCTGAGAGTTTTCTGGTGGTGTCTTTAGGATTTTCTATGTACAGCATCACGTCATCTGCAAAGAGTGACACTTTCACTTCTTCCTTTCCAATTTGGATTCCTTTTATTTCTTTTTCTTGTCTGACTGCTGTGGCTAGGACTTGCAAAATTATGCTGAATGAAAGAGGTGAGAGTGGATATCCTTGTCTTGTTCCTGATCTTAGAGGAAATGCTTTCAGCTTTTCACTATTGAGTATGTTAGCTATGGGGGGAAAACTACTTATTTAGAGCTTTAGAATACTTTAGAATTGAATCACTTGAAAAAGTACCCTGGATTGATTCTGGGTAAGGGGACAGGACTTGTCCATCTCGCTGACTATAATATGGGTGATTTTTTTTTTATTTACCTTTCAATAAAAGAAACCTGATATGTTCCAGTTTATATATTTCCCTGTCAGGGCACATTTGAGTCTGTAAACTGTCCACCAGACCTCATTTGCTCACTGCATCCACTAATCAACATAATGATTTCAAAAGCCCAGAATGGCCAGAATGGAGAAATTATTCTAAAGACCCAGTCATGGACACTGAGCTGAGAAAACGATTTCTCTATGTACCATACATCTAAGAAAATACATATTTTTCAGACTTAGCTTCAAATTGTTAAATGGATGCAGGATACGTATAAAATGAACTTCTTTTACATCCTCATTGAGGGAGCTCAGCATCACTGATGATTAATAATTCCCCCCTTGTGATGGTCGGTTTTATGTGATAACTTGACTAGTCTATAGTTCTCAGTTATGCAAACATTAATCTAGGTGTTGCTGAGAAGGTATTTTGTAGATGCAATTGATTCTATAATCAGTTAGTTTTATTTTTTATTTATTTATTTTTAAAATTTATTTATTTATTTTTGGCTGTGTTGGGTCTTCATTGCTGTGCATGGGCTTTCTCTAGTTGCGGTGAGTGGGGGGTACTCTTCATTGTGGTGTGCAGGCTTCTCATCGCGGTGGCTTCTCTCGTTGCATGGGCTCTAGGCGTGCAGGCTTCAGTAGTTGTGGCATGCAGGCTCAGTAGTTGTGGCTCATGGGCTCTAGAGTGCAAACTCAGTAGTTGTGGCACACGGGCTTAGGTGCTCCATGACATGTGGGATCTTCCCAGACCAGGGATCAAACATGTGTCCCCTGCATTGGCAGGTGGATTCTCAACCACTGCACCACCAGGGAAGTCCTATTTTTTATTTTTTTATAAGTAAAAATTTTAAGTAAAGGAGATTATCCTAGCTAATCTGAATGTGCCCCTACTCAATAAGTTAAAAGGGCTTAAGAGCAGAACTGAAGTTTCCTTGAAGAAGGCAAAATTCTGGACTGCAGTTTCATGCCTAAGAGTTCCAGCCTGCCCTTCCTGTTGGCCTGCCCTACAGATTTCACACTTACCTAGCCAGTCTCACAATCCGATAAAGAACTCCTTACAAAAAATCTCTCTCATCTATCTCTCTGTCTCCTTGACATGTGGATTATTTTGAGGTGAAAACAATCAAGGCCCAAAAGACTCAGGAAGAAACTTTGACCTTCCCCTCTAGCTGTAAAAAGAATTTAGATAGATAACCTGTTCCCAGAATGGAGCTATCACCAGAGACACCTGCAAAGAATGTGGGCTAGGTGTGTATGTGTAGGGGGACAGGGCCTAGATGGTGTCCACTCTGTGTTCTATTGTCTCTACATGGCCCAGCAGGCATTAATTTACCAAACATTTGCTTTTCCATCTCCATGTCAATTTTCTTCCTCTTTTGCAGTTCCACACACCTACCTCAAATACCTTTGTCTTTAGCTGAAGATGGTATTTAAGGTGAAAGTTCCAGCCATTGTGGTGAGTTACTCAGTTTGCCTGGGTCTCTCCCATGTATACATGTTCTTAAACTCTGATTTTCTCTTGTTAATCTGTCTCATGTCAATTTCATTCTTAGACCAGTGAGAAGAACCTGCAAGGGTAGAGGAAAATTTCTTCTCCCCAACATTTCCATATCATACTGGTCCTGTTTCTCTGGTGAAACCCTAACTGATACACCACTTTTAATGGATCATATGTGACGTAAGTTTCATAGGCAAGGCTTATTGAGGTCTTTCTCTCCTTACACTTAAATCATCCCCAAGCTTGATTATAAGTACAGGTGGAATGGCAAGATCAAGAGATTAATGAGCCTGAGAAGAATTGAAGTATTCTCTGGACCATAATTAATCTACTATTACTAGAATGACTTACAGCCTTCCCTCAACAACTTTTTAAAAAATATCTATTTATTTATTTTTATTCATTTGGCTGCGCCAGGTCTTAGCTGCAGCACGCGGAAACTTTGTTGCCACATGCGAGATCTTCACTGCAGCATGTGGGATCTTCTTAGTTGCAGCATGCGGGCTCTTTTAGTTGCAGCATGAGGGATCTAGTTCCCTGACCAGGGCTTGAAGCCCGGCCCCCTGCATTGGGAGCAGGAGTCTTAACCACTGGACCACCAGGGAAGTCCCCCTTCAACAACTTTTAAGAGAGCTGCTTTCACTAATCATATCAACAAAATAACTGAAGAGCATTACTTGACCTGATTGTTCAGATCCTAAGGAAACAGATGCTTAATTTTAAAATATTGATGGAATTTTAAAAAATGGTAAATGGGAATATGTGAAGAAACTAACATTAATTGAACACCTACTATGTGCTAAGTGCTGTGCTGGGTGTTTTACATTTACCTCATTGATCCACACCACACTATGAGGTGAATATTATGTAAATTTTACAGCTAAAAAGGTTGAGGTTCAATGATCTCCAAAAAGAACACAACCAAGAGGAGGAAGAGCTGGGATATGAGTCCCATGGCTTCAAAGACTGCTATTGTCCCATTATACTCTTCAAGACAGCATCAAAGCATAGGGAACATTCTTTTTTTTTTTTTTTTTTTTTTGTGGTACGTGGGCCTCTCACTGCTGTGGCCTCTCCCGTTGCGGAGCACAGGCTCCGGACGCGTAGGCTCAGCGGCCATGGCTCACGGGCCTAGCTGCTCCGCGGCATCTGGGATCTTCCCAGACCGGGGCATGAACCCGTGTCCCCTGCATCGGTAGGCGGACTGTCAACCACTGCGCCACCAGGGAAGGGAAGCCCCCTAGGGAACGTTCTTAATTTAAGCCACATATGAACAATTTATTTTTAATTTTTCCTCTAAAACCTTTATAGGGTTAATAAATTTGGGGTTGAGTCAAATTCATGTCATAAACACAGCATAGCTTCCATGAGAGATGTCTTAAATGTATAAAGTCTCATGGATATAGCTGTATTCATTGAGGCTTCTGTTTAGGACGATCAGGTCAGTTGTTTTGTCAGAAGATCCCTGAATGCCAATTTGGGAAAATGACCTGGACTGTTCATCTAGGGCTGTTTAGTATCTCTAAATAAAATCCTTCTGATTATTCTGTAAGGACTTAGGTATTGGAGCTCTGCATGAGGGTGGGGAAGAGCAGTGGAGTGCTGTTTCCCCTCTGGCCTGGATATGTACTCTCTAGTTCACCTTAGTCTTCACTGGGCCCACCTAACTTATTCATGTTACCTGTCAGCTTCTCTAGGCATTTGATTTTATGTACCTGTCTATGACAAACTTTGCTCATTGTCAAGATTTCCGACTCAGGCCAATCATGTCTCTACCATTCTGCTACCAGGGGCTTATACCTATGTGGCATGATTGCCACATGATTGCCATTTCCAATCCCCTTCTTTCTGGCTGAAACAGCCAGACATGCATTTTCCATTCCCCTTTGTAGACTGGGGTGAATATATTGGCCAGTTTCTGGCCAATGGGTCATAGGAGAATTCTGCTGGAATGATTCTATGAAAATTTTCTCCCCAGGTTTAAAAAAAAAAGGCACATGAATACGTCTCCTCTTCCTTCTTGCTGAATTATTTGGATATAAAGATATGATGGGGCTTCCCTGGTGGCGCAGTGGTTGAGAGTCCGCCTGCCAATGCAGGGGACATGGGTTCATGCCCCAGTCTGGGAAGATCCCACATGCCGTGGAGCAGCTGGGCCCGTGAGCCATGGCCACTAAGCCTGCGCGTCTGGAGCCTGTGCTCCGCAACGGGAGAGGCCACAACAGTGAAAGGCCCACGTACTGCAAAAAAAAAAAGATATGATGACTGGAGTGTTGGCAGCCATATTGCCATCATGAGGGGAAAGACAGGGAATTACAGAGCAGCCAACCCAGAGCCCTAAATTGTTGGAGCTGCTGAATTAACCAACTCTGGAATTGCCTATCCTCTAGTCTTTTTAAGTGAGGTGATTTCCCCATTCTTTAAGCCACTGTGATTTGGTTATGCTGCTACTTGCAACCAAAAGCATCCTTATGGATATATATTTCAAAGAGGACCATCACAGTTTTCAAAAGAGCTCACATCTCCCGTGCAGCTGTGTGTCATATGGTGAGCATCACATTTTAAGAGGGATGTTGTCATATGACAGTAAATACAGAGGAGATGGCCAGGACGGTGGAATCAGGAAACTTGTCACAATGGGAACAATTGAAGGAATGCAGGTGCTGCATCTGGAGAAGAGATAAATTAGAGTATGAGAAAATTTTCATCAGATATTTAAAGGACTCTAGTGTGAAAGGGGAAAACACTGTTCTGAGGGACCACTCAGATCTAACGTGACACTAAATTCATTTTCTCTCCCCTCATCTCCAAAGACCTACCCACTGTGAATGGGGAGGAATGTGCGAAATGGGGCAGGGAGGTAGAGGTGGAGAAAGGATAAAATCAGAGCTGTCACGATGGCTTTCCTGGATGGGATGGTTGTTGGAGGGAAGCGGGAACAAAAAAGCTTCTTATTATCTTAACTTTGGACCAACATTATACATTGCCCAAGACTTTTATAAAGGAAGCATACCTCAAAGGAGATGGAGTAAAGAAATATAAGTTACAGAGAGAGAAATAAAAAGTAGATCTGAACTTGACAGGGAAAGAATATGGTGCAAGAAAAAGCAGAAATGCCTCTCTGTATAAAATACCGTTCAAGGTGCTGGGAGGATATAAAGATGAATAAAACACACCCTTGCCCTCAAGAAGCCCTCATCCCAGGGCAGAAAGTCAAAGAGAAAGGCAAAAACCCATGAGGTGACAGCTCTGGACTGAACCCATGCCTCAAATCTGGACCACTAATAGACATGACCCTGCCCTCTGACCTTGGTTCCCCAACCATACTATTAGCATCTTCTCAGCCATATCATCCAAATGATGTAAAGATTAGGCTGGGGAAGTAGAACACTTTTCAGATTATCCAAGGAATTTTTCTAGAAAAGGAATAAATCCAAAGGGAAAATACTTTTATGGGAAATATTTAGAAAAATGTTAAAAGTGAGAACACTTCCCAAATACCACAGTGAAGGAGGCAGAGAGGCAGGGAGCAGAAAAGAATGTGATTGTTCCAAAGTTGAGATGAGAGTGTTAGGCTGCGATTCAATTGAGAGAACATTAAAATGTAAGAGTTGATAGGATTATTAAAGTTGGAACACTTAAACAGGTTTTCTATAAAGAAGTTGTGTCTTTTTAACTGAGTATTTTATGGCAATGGATATTATGTTTGGCTGTAGGGATACCACAAACAGGAATTTCTGGAACTCCTTGGTCTTTACCTAGTATTGTAAAGCCAAAATCTCTTAATAAAGTCCTAATGGAGGCTACAAAAAAAAAAAGATGAAAGTGTTGAGCATTCATCACAGATATTCATCCATAGATAAGGAACTCTCTGCTTCCCCTTGTGATTGTGGGAGAGCCTGAGTTTCAAACCCCACACATATCTCCCGCCTCAAAACTTGGAGTCAGAGGAAAAATCTCATGGCCAAGCTCTGCCCCTCCTTTCCTGTTCATCATTGAGCAGGTCACTTTTCTCTGAGTTTTCTCGTTTGTAAAACTGTTTAATATAATAAGAACATATCCACTGTCAGTTTTGTGAGTATGAGATAAAAGTGCAAAAGTGCCTAACACAATACCTGCCACAGGAGTAGGTCCATAGAAATATTAGTTTAATCCCAATGGCTACACTCCATAAAGACTTTCCTCCACTTCTCACATGGGAAAACAAAAGTTCAGAGAGAAGATTTGTCATTTAAAGTCAACCTATTTTAAGTTCACTCCCTGCTGAAAATCACTAGGCACTTCCCTAATCTCTTCATGGCTGCTTGCATCTCTTGGTTCCTCAGGGTTTAGATGATGGGGTTGAGCATGGGGATCATGACAGTTTGGCTGATGGGCACAGCCTTGTCCATGGGGAAGGAGGTGAAGGGCCAGGCATAGATATAGATACAGGGAATGAAGACCATAGACATGACGATGATGTGGGTGGTGCAGGTGGAAGCTGCCTTCCTTCTCGCCTGCCCTGAGTGGACCTCAGCATCATCAGGATGACAGTGTAAGAGAGCAGAAGGAAAGGAACCAGATGAGGATCAACATCCCACCGTTGGAGATCATACGGACCTCCAGGAGGGAGGTGTCCGTGCAGGCAAGTCTTAGCACTTGTGGAACGTCACAGTAGAAGTTATCCAGGATGTTGGGGCCACAAAAAGGCAATGGGAGCATCAGAACCAGCTGGAAAATGGAGTGGAGAAAGCCCCCTACCCAAGCGGTCACCACCAGCCCTACACACATTTGAATGTTCATGATGGAGACATAGTGGAGGGGCCGGGAGATGGCTATGTAGCGGTCATAGGCCAATACTGCGAGGAAGAAGACAGTCCCACCCCCCAGAAAGTGGAAGAAGAAGATCTGGGCCATGCAGCCCTGGTAGGAGATGATCTTGGTCTCATGTAAGAAGTCCACCAGCATCTCTGGGGAAGTGACTGTAGAAGAGCAGATGTCTATGACAGACTGATTTCAGAGCAGAAAATACATGGGTGTGTGGAGCCTAGACTCAAAAGTCACTGTGACCATGATAGGGAGGGTTCCCACAATGGTGGTGACATAGACAAATGGGAATACCACAAACAGGAATTTCTGGAACTCCTTGGTCTGTGAGAACCCCAAGAGGACAAACTCTGACACCTGTGTGATGTTCTGTCGTTCCATGGGATCTTCCCCACATGCCTAGAAGAGAAACTATTCAAAACAAAAACCATAAAAATTTAATCGTTCTCCTTTGGAGAGTCAGGATTGAGTTAATCAAAGTCTTGGTTGAGTACCATTCCCAAATGGAGCTTAGAAGAGCCTTCCATGGAGATAAATACATTTTCAAGGCTTTCACAGACTTTTCTCCCTAACCATACCCTACATCATATTACAGGCGTTTATGGGTCTTTTTCCCTTTGTACCATGCTGTCCTTGTCCATGGGTTTCATGTCTGACTCACACTTGCTGTGCCTGTGAACCACAGGCTCTACAGATATAGATGAACCAATCAATGGATGAATACACATGTCACCAAGTACCTATGACCACAAACATCATCAACCTAGGTGCATCAATCTTGAGAGGATATAGAGGTTAATGATTTTAGATAAACAAATAGAGACTTCCTTTCAGCGAACATTTGAGGGGCTGCCTATGGTTCATTGCTGAAGAAAGAGAGATGTGTATTAGAAGAAATTGTAATGTACAAATTCAGAGGCAAATGTGAAGAAAACCAAGCAGATGATTTTGGCTGTAGTGAAGCTGGGATGATTAGAGCTTCTGAAACTTTTCCACATATATACTTCTTGAATGGCATTTGTTGCCATGGGGCCATCTGCAGGGGTAGCTCAAAGCAGCCCAGGACAAACGCAAAATCTCCTTGAACTCTCATGTTTTGTTTTGTTTTGTTTTTTAACATCTTTATTGGGGTATAATGGCTTTACAATGGTGTGTTAGTTTCTGCTTTATAACAAAGTGAATCAGTTATACATATACATATGTTTCCATATCTCTTCCCTCTTGCATCTCCCTCCCTCCCACCCTCTCTATCCCACCCCTCCAGGCAGTCACAAAGCACCAAGCCAATATCCCTGTGCCATGCGGCTGCTTCCCACTAGCTATCTACCTTACGTTTGGTAGTGTGTATATGTCCATGACTCTCTCTCGCCCTGTCACAGCTCACCCTTCACCCTCCCCATATCCTCAAGTCCGTTCTCCAGTAGGTCTGTGTCTTTATTCCTGTCTTACCCCTGGGTTCTTCATGACATTATTTTTCTTCTTAAATTCCATATATATGTGTTAGCATACGGTATTTGTCTTTTTCTTTCTGACTCACTTCACTCTGTATGACAGATTCTAGGTCCATCCACCTCATTACAAATAGCTCAATTTCGTTTCTTTTTATGGCTGAGTAATATTCCATTGTATATATGTGCCACATCTTCTTTATCCATTCATCCAATGATGGGCACTTCATGTTTTATATTTTAAAACTTATGTGAATTTTCTATTAAACACATATCTCTAGACAATCTTTGGGAGGCTTAAAATTTAAGTATTGTGGCTTGTAAAACTTTGTAAGACCAAGGTGTTAAAGAAAATATAGGATAGGGGAGGGAGGGGGATCAATATGGCAGAGGAGTAGGATGTGGAGTTCACCTTCTCCCACAAAAACATTGAAAATACCGTCTACAAGTGGAACGATTCACACACAACAGCTATTGAACGCTGACAGAAGACCTCAGACATCCGAAAAGACAAGAAAACCCCCATGTAACCGGTAAATGATATTCAATTAATAAATACAAACTGGAAATCACAATTGTCAAGAACATTTAAAAATATATATTTGTAAATAACACTCTATGAGAAAAAGGACAAAAACAAAAGGTGAAGTATCATTGACTGATACATTAAAAATAAATGATGCATATTCTCTAGTAATCAAAGAAATTTAAATTCAAATTAGCTTTAAAAAATCCACTCGTGGGGCTTCCCTGGTGGCGCGGTGGTTGAGAGTCTGCCTGCCGATGCAGGGGACACGGGTTCGTGCCCCGGTCTGGGAAGATCCTACATGCCGCGGAGGGGCTGGGCCCGTGAGCCATGGCCGCTGAGCCTGTGCATCCGGAGCCTGTGCTCCGCAATGGGAGAGGCCACAGCAGTGAGAGGCCCGCATACTGCAAAAAAAAAAAAAAAAAAAAAATCCACTCGTAAAGGATTATTGAGATAGGCCTTCTCACACCCTGGCGGCAAAAGTATAAATTAATATACTTTATCTAGAATGCAACTTATTAGCCTATGTATTGTGACTTCAGGAACTTAAGCCTGTAAATATACTATAAGATATAAACAAACACTTGTGAAAATAGCTGTATAGTTCACTGTTATTTCTAGAAAAAATAGGAAATAATCTAAAATCTAACAATAGAAGAAATAGAAGAGTCTGCAATAATTAAGAGTTTCCATTTATTGAGTTTTCATAACATGTCCAATTTTGTCAAGGGCTTTGCAGATGTGATCTTATTTTGTCTTTATAATGACACAGGGAAGTAGGGACTCTTCACATTTTATATTTGAGAGATTTCTATCGAGAGAGTAGGGACATAGTGGGCATTACCAAACTCACACGTGGTACGGTTTGTATCCACGTGATTAAAAAGTGAATGTTCTTCAATATTACGTACTTCTTTATAGTAATACTATGCATCCTTTTAAATGAGCTGTTCATTTTGTTGAATCATCACTGAATTGACCTAGAAATAATGCTGGTGAAGTGTAAATGTTATTTCATTAAAGTTTGGTCATTGATATGGAAAATATATATGACAAGGAAGAAACATGTTTCTTTAGTTCAGTAAGTGAAAGTTCTAGAAGACATCCACTTAAGCTGAGTTCTTTGGTGTTAAAATCCATTGCCTCAGATTACACTTTTCCAGAATTGTTTTCTGAAATTGTTCGGGAAATTTTGCCCTGAGGCCCCACCCTGCGAAGATAATAGAACATAGAAAGATCCCCACCTGAAGTACGGGAAGGGCGGCAGCAAAGGCACTGAAGTTCTTTTTCCAAGGGAACTGAATGAATATATGTAAAAAGATTCCTATCAACTTCTGTAGACAAATATAAAACAATTCTCCCTAAAATTATCTGTGAGCTATTGCAGTACTCAAAATATCACCACATTTATCTCATCTAAAACTCACATTTATCCTCAAACACTTGTGTAAAAATGATGTTGCGGGAAGATGCCCTTTATTGATTATTCAGGCTGCATCTACCCTCTGAAGAGTAGCGTTGGAAAAGCATCCCCAACCCCCATGGGCCTTGGAGACCCCCGCAAGACCTTTGGAGGGAAGTGATGTGATGAAACAGGGTTAAAATGGGTTTATCCTAGCACAGTAGGGCAGGAAGCCCTGAGACAGGCAAGAGCGGGACAGCACTTCTGGGGCGTTGTCAGGGCAACCCCTACAAAGGGTAATACGCTTCAGTCTGGCTTTGTGTCTTCGCCCCTCCACACGGTGTCAAGGTCAGACTGGGTAGGCAGCAGCTTCAGTAGCATGGTTTGGCCTCTCTGAGAAAGCCCCTGACGCCTAACCCTTCATTCTCAACTCTCCCACCTGATCATTGATTCCTAAAATGCCAACGGCATAGCTTGATTCTCTCTATTTTTTTTCTTTACCCCGATTACGTTGACAATTACACGCTTTTATATGCTTTTATCAGTCAGAGATGCACCCTGTGCAACGTTATACATAAGTCAACTTCCTAAAGGATGTTCTCCCTCTCCTTCAAAGTTTTTTCAAAAAATTTCCATGGTTCTTCATTGTCTACAGGAAAATATTCAGGGTTTTCAGATGGATTTTCAGGGGCTTCCACACAAACTGTCTCCTACCTTTCTTTCCAGACCCACCTGCCACTTAATAGTAGTAGAAGTAGGTAAACATTGTAGCAGGAGTGGTAATGATTGTTAACATTTACTGTGTGTTTATTATGTGCTAGGCACTGTGCTAAGCATTATCCTGTTTAATTCTCATATATTATTCTCATGCTTAAGTACTATTAATTATCCCCACTTTACAGATAAGTAAACCGAGACTTAAAAGGGTTAAAGAGGGCTTCCCTGGTGGCGCAGTGGTTGAGAGTCCGCCTGCCGATGCAGGGGACACGGGTTCGTGTCCCGGTCCGGGAGGATCCCACATGCCGCGGAGCGGTTGGGCCCGTGAGCCATGACCGCTGAGCCTGCGCGTCCGGAGCCTGTGCTCCGCAATGGGAGAGGCCACAGCAGTGAGAGGCCCGCATACTGCAAAAAAAAAAAAAAAAGAATGCTTGATTGCTTTATAGTGGGTGGGGAGATGGGCAGACCTCTGTGGGAGGTGAGGAGAGAGAGTAGCCACTGAACAGAGGGGTTCAGTTTAAGGGACCTGGAAGGGCATCCAGGCATCCTAGTTCCCAGCAACACCAGGTTTACAATCCTAGAAGCATCATCTTAGCATGGCCAGAATTTTTTCTACAGGCTCATAAATAATCTTTGGAAATGATTGTTTCACCTACATGTCTAGAGAATAGATTTAGAGGGATTCTAGATGGGAAAGAAAATAAAGAAACATGAAGGAGGGGCATGGACATGTGTGGGGTAAGGCAAGGATTCTAGACCCTTTTCTGTTATTACTCAGTCCTGTCTCCCATCTGTCTTGCTCTCAGGAAATTAGTTTACACAGGACAAAGAGAGAGGAGGGGAGGAGATATAAGTGGTTCCAAAAATGGGGGTGAATCTACTCTGTGGTCATCTTGGAAACATTAAGAGTTTTTATTAAACACAAGATTTAAGAGGAAGGAAAACATGGAGGAATAGCAACAGAGAAGGAATAAAAACCTGAAGTGAGTGGGAGAGGCAGCAAGCAGGAGGAAGAGGGAGAAAAGAGGATTAAAAGGGAAACATTAGAGGGCGGGAAGGGAGAGAGAAAGCCCTGGTTTGCTTTCTCTTAGGTGTGGGAAGAAGCTGTAGTACATGTGTGGGAGGTGAAGGAGAAACCGTTCACATCTATATACCGCTCTCCCTCCCACTCTGTCCTAAATTCCACCCAACACATACACCAGTACAGACAAAAGTCTTAGCTCCACATAAAATCAACTGTTCCTCAAATCCCATTCCCCAGCATTCTGCCCAAAGACTTCCCCATAGCTTCCCTCCACCCCATGCTTGTGTTACAATGGGCTTTGGCAAGAACCTTCTCAAGGCTGATTTGTCCATGGGAAGGACCCCGGAGCCATCACCAACCTCCAGCCCAAAGAGGCCAAGGGGACTTAGAGCTTCCCATCATCCAGGCCAGCCTTCTCCTGCAGCTCCATTTTTCTCTTGGCCTCTCTCAGACCAGGAACACATATAGGATTGGTCTTAAGCGGAGGGACATTCCTCGGGGGACAAAACTCAAGCTTAATTCATGAAATATAGCTGGGCTCAGGCTGCTGAGGGCAAGAGCAAAGGGAGTTATTAAAAAGTATGTCAACTATTACATCAGATGTACATTATCATTGAGAAACTGTCTTGGGACAAAATACTTCAGGGGCTCTGATCATAGGACCAAGACGAAGAAGGATAAGAGTGCTTAAAGGAAATAAATTCCCAGGGAGTTTTACAAGAGCCAAATTCCCTGAGGTCAGCACCATGGGCAGTGCAAGGCCTCCACCCTCTCCTACCACCAGTCAGTGAAAAAGTGAGCTAGGTCCTAGGACCTGGTCCAGGTCACACCCTCTAGAGAGTAAACTCTGAAGCATTTTTCACATGTACAACTGTTTAGGTATCTCTCACCCCAGCCTCTGATCTGCTGTCCTTTCAGCCAGAGTGAATTTCTCAATATAAATCAACTAAGTTTACTCTCAAGATAGAATTCACATACCATAAAATTCATCATTTTAAAATGCACAGTTCAGTGGGTTTTAGTATATTCACAAACTTGTGTAACCATCACCATTGACTCCAAAATATTTTCATCACTCCAAAAAGAAACTTTGTATGCTTTAGCAGTCACTACCCATTCTGTTCTCTCCTCGGTCCTGGGCAACCACTAATCTACTTTTTGTTCCTATGGATTTACCTACTCTGGACATTTCATATAAATGGAATCATATGATATGTTGTCTTTTATGTCTTGCTTCTTTCACTTAGCATAGTGTTTTCAAGTTTCATCCATATTGTAGAGTGTACTTCATTCCTTTTTATGACCAAATAATATTCTATTGCATGGATACCACTTTTGTTATCCAGTAATCAGTTCTTGGACATTTGGGTTGTTTCTCCTTTTTGGCTATTATGAATAATGCTGCTATAACATCTGTACACAAGTTTTTGTATGGACATATGTTTTCACTTATCTTGGGTATATACCCAGGAGTAGAAGTACTGGCTCATGGTAACTCTATGTTTAACCTTTTAAAGAACTGCCAGTTTGTTTTCCAGTGGCTGCACCATTTTATATTCCCATCGGTACTGTATGAGCAGTGATGATTTCTCCATATCATTGTCAACACTTATAATCTGTCTTTTTACTTTAGCCACCTTTGTGGGAGTAAAATGGTGTCTCATTGTGGTCTTGATTTGCATTTCCTTAATGATCAGTGGTATTGAACATCTTTTCATTGTTGGCCATTTGTATATCTTCTTGGGAGAAAAGTCTATTCAAGTCCTTTGTCCATTTTTAAATTGAGATGTCTTTTTGTTTTTGAGTTCTTTTCAAATTCTGGATATTAAACTCTTATAAGATGTGTGATTTACAGATATTGTCTCCCACTCTGTAGGTTGTCTCTTTGCATTCTTGATAAGTGCTTTGATGCACAAAAGTTTTTTATTTTTATGAAGTCTGATATATTTATTTTTTCATTTTTTGCTCATGCTTTTGGTGTCAAATTTTAAAACTCTGTTGCCAAATTTGAGGTCAGGAAGATTTACTTCTTCTAAGAGTTATATAGTTTTTTAGCTCTTATATTTAGGTAGTTGATTCGTGTGGAATTCATTTTTATATAGAGAGTGAAGTAGAGACCCAACTTTATTGTTTTGCATGTGGTTATCCAGTTGTCCCATTTTTTGAAGAGGCTATTCTTTCTCCATTGAATGGTTTTGGCACCATTATAAAACAAATCAATTGACCATAGATGCCTTTGGTTAACTTCTGGACACTCAATTCTATTCCACTGGTCTATAAATTTATCCTTATTCTGACACAACACTGTTTCGATTAACTGTAGCTTTATAGTAACTTTTGAAATTAGGAAGTGTGAGTCCTCCAACTTTGTTTTTCCTTTTCAAAGTTGTTTTGGCTGTTTGGGACCCCTTGTAATTGCATATGAATTTGAGGATTGACTATTCCACTTCTGCAAAAAAGATATTTGAAATTTTGATAGGGATTGTACTGAATCTATAGATCACTTTGGGGAGTATTGCCATCTTAACAACATTAAAGCCTTCCAATCTATGAACACAGGATATCCTTTCATTTATTTAGGTCTTCATTAATTTCTTTTTTAAAAAAATTTATTTATTTTATTTTTGGCTGCTTTGGGTCTTCGTTGCTGAACGTGGGCTTTCTCTAGTTGCGGTGAGCGAGGGCTACTCTTCGTTGTGGTGCGTGGGCTTCTCATTGTGGTGGCTTCTCTTTGTTTCAGAGCATGGGCTCTAGGTGCGTGGGCTTCAATAGCTGTGGGGCAGGCTCGCAGGCTCAGTAGTTGTGGTGCATGGGCTTAGTTACTTCGCGGCATGTGAGATCTTCCTGGACCAGGGCTCAAACCCATGTCCCCTGCATTGGCTGGTGGATCCTTAACCACTGAGCCGCCAGGGAAGCCCAGGTCTTCATTAATTTCTTTCAGCAATGTTTTGTAGTTTTCGGTACATAAGTCTTTCATCTTTTTGGTTAACTTTTTCCTAGGTATTTTATTCTTTTGGATGCTATTGTAAATGGAATTGTTTTCTTAACTTCTATTTTTGATTGTTTACCAGTTTATAGAAGCACAACCTACATTTGTATGTTGATCTTGGACCCTGCTTTGCCAAATTTGTTCATTAGCTCTAATAGTGTTTTGTGGATTCTATGGGATTTTCTGTATATATACAATCATGTCATCTGAAGATAGAAATACTACTTCTTTTACTTCTTCCTGTCTGATGTAGATGCCTGTTATTTTTTTTTCTTACCTAAATGCTATGGCCAGAACTTCCAATATAATATTGAATAGCAGTGGGGAAAGTGGTCTTCTTTTTCTTGGTCTTAGTGGGGGAACATTTTCAGTTTTTCACCATTGAGTATGACGCTAGCTGTGAGTTTTTCATAAATTTCCCCCTTGTATTCCTAATTTGCTGAGTGTATTTATCATGAAACTGTTGAATTTTTTCAAATGCTCCTTCTGCATCTATTGAGATGATTATGTGAGTTGTACCTTTGTTTTATTAATATGTTGTATTATATTGATGATTTTTTTCTTATGTTGAATCATATTTGCATTTATGGGATAAATCCTACTTGGTCATGGCGTATAATCCTTTTAATGTGCCTTTGGATTTGGTTTGCTAGTATTTTATTGATTTTTGCATCTATATTTATAAGGAATATTGGTCTATAGTTTTCTTTCCTTGTGGTATCTTTGTTTGACTTCGGTATCAGGGTAATATCGACCTTGTAGAATGTGTTAGAAAGTGTTCCCTTTGCTTCTATTTCTTGGGAACATTTGAGTAGTATTGCATTACTTCTCCTTTAAATGATAGAACTCACCAGCGAAGCCATTTGGTCCCGACTTTTCTTTGTTGGGAAGCTTCTAAATACAATTTTTACTTGCTATAGGTCTGTTGAGATTTTCTATTACTTCTTGAGTAATTTCTTTGGTAATTTGTGTTTTCCTAGGAATTTGCCCATTTAATCTAGATTATCTAATTTGTTGGTATGTAATTGCTTGCATTATTCCATTATAACCCTTTTCATTTCTATACGGTGGTTGTAACCTTCCCACTTTCGTTTCTGATTTTGTGTCTTCTTTTTTTCTTAGTCAGTTTTGTTAAAGCCTTGTAAATTTTGCTCATTTTTCTTTTCTTTTTTTTTTTAAAGAAGGTACTATGTTGAATTTGTACAAATTCCTCAGTCTGCTGAAGCTTTAAATCTCTATTATCTTGAAAACATTCTAAATATATTTTTTAAATAAATTTATTTATTTATTTTTGTTTGTGTTGGGTCTTTGTTGCTGCAAGCGGGATTTCTCTAGTTGCAGCGAGCTGGGGCTACTCTTCTTTGTGGTGCACGGGCTTCCATTGCGATGGCTTGTCTTTGCTGCGGAGCACAGACTCTAGGTGTGCAGGCTTCAGTAGTTGTGCCTCGCAGGCTCTAGAGCGCAGGCTCAGTAGTTGTGGCATACAGGCTTAGTTGCTCCACAGCATGTGGGATCGTCCCAGACCAGGGCTTGAACCTGTGTCCCCTGCATTAGCAGGCAGATTCTTAACCACTGTACCACCATTAAGTCCCTGTTCATTTTTCAAAGAATCAATTTTTGGTTTTGTTGATTCTTTCTATTGTTTTTCTACTCTCTATTTCATTTATTTCTGCTCTAATCTATATTATTTCCTTTTTTCTGCTGGCTTCGGACTTAGTTTTACTTCTTTTTGTAGTTCCTTACAGGGTAAAGTTAGATTGTTGATTTGAGACCTTTCTTCTTTTTTAATGTAGACATTTAGAGCAATAAACTTCCCTATAATTACTGCTTTCAATGCACCCCATAAGTTTGGTTGTTATGCTTTTGCTTTCACTTATCTCAAAGTATTTTCTAATTTCCCAAGTGATTTCCTCTTTGATTCATTTGTTGTTTAAGAATGTGTGGTTTAAAAAATAAACAAATGGGACCTAATGAAACTTCAAAGCTTTTGCACAGCAAAGGAAACCATAAACAAGACCAAAAGACAACCCTCAGAATGGGAGAAAATATTTGCAAATGAAGCAACTGACAAAGGATTAATCTCCAAAATTTACAAGCAGCTCATGCAGCTCAATAACAAAAAAACAAACAACCCAATCCAAAAATGGGCAGAAGACCTAAATAGACATTTCTCCAAAGAAGATATACAGACTGCCAACAAACACATGAAAGAATGCTCAACATCATTAATCATTAGAGAAATGCAAATCAAAACTACAATGAGATATCATCTCACACCAGTCAGAATGGCCATCATCAAAAAATCTAGAAACAATAAATGCTGGAGAGGGTGTGGAGAAAAGGGAACACTCTTGCACTGCTGGTGGGAATGTGAATTGATTCAGCCACTATGGAGAACAGTATGGAGGTTCCTTAAAAAACTACAAATAGAACTACCATATGACCCAGCAATCCCACTACTGGGCATATACCCTGAGAAAACCATAATTCAAAAAGAGTCATGTACCAAAATGTTCATTGCAGCTCTATTTACAATAGCCCGGAGATGGAAACAACCTAAGTGCCCATCATCGGATGAATGGATAAAGAAGATGTGGCACATATATACAATGGAATATTACTCAGCCATAAAAAGAAACGAAATTGAGCTATTTGTAATGAGGCGGATAGACCTAGAGTCTGTCATACAGAGTGAAGTAAGTCAGAAAGAAGAAGACAAATACCGTATGCTAACACATATATATGGAATTTAAGAAAAAAAATGTCATGAAGAACCCAGGGGTAAGACAGGAATAAAGATGCAGACCTACTGGAGAACGGACTTGAGGATATGGGGAGGGGGAAGGGTGAGCTGTGACAGAGCGAGAGAGAGTCATGGACATATACACACTAACAAACGTAGTAAGGTAGATAGCTAGTGGGAAGCAGCCACATGGCACAGGGATATTGACTCGGTGCTTTGTGACAGCCTGCAGGGGTGGGAGGGAGGGAGACGCAAGAGGGAAGACATATGGGAACATATGTATATGTATAACTGATTCACTTTGTTATAAAGCGGAAACTAACACACCATTGTGAAGCAATTATACCCCAATAAAGATGTTTAAAAAAAAAAAAAAGAATGTGTGGTTTAGTTTCCACATATTTGCAAATTTTCCAGTTTTCCTTTTGTTATAGATTTCTAGCTTCATTCTATTGTAGTCAGAGAAGATCAAGCTTTTTAAATTTATTGGTAATTGTTTTGTGGCCTAACATATAGTCTATCCAAAGAAATTCTCCATGTGCATTAGAGAAAAAATGTATACTTTGCCATTCTTGGGTGTTCTGTATGTGTTTTAAGTCTAGTTGGTTTATAATATTATTAGCCCCTTATTTCCTTATTGGTTACTATTTGCATGGAATAGTAAATAGCTCTCTTTTGGTTACTATTTGCATGGAATATCTTTTCCCATCCTTTCACTTTCAATCTATTTTTGTCTTTGGTTCTAAAGTGAGCCTATTTTAAGCAGGATGCTATGGTCTGAATGTTTGTGTTCCCCCATTCATATGTTGAAACCTAACCCCTAATGTGATGGTATTAGGATGTGAGGCCTTTGGAGGTGATTAAGTCATGAGGGCTCTGCCCCTATGAAAAAAGCTCAAGGGAGCTCTCTCACCCCTTCCTCCATGTAAGGACACAGTGAAAAGCTGCTGTCTACAAATCAGGAATTAGGACCAGACACCTAATATGCCAGCATCTTGATCTTAGACTTCCCAGCCTCGAGAACTATGACAAATAAATATTTGTTGCTATTAGGCTACCCAGTTTATGGTATTTTGTTATAGCAGCCCAAACAGACTAATGCACAGCATATAGTTTGATCATATTGTTTTTCCATTCTTCCAATCTCTCTTTTTTTTTTTTTTTTTTTTAGGGGTGCCAGGACCAAAGATCACTAGCTGCCCGATTTTCAAAAAATTTCCAATCTCTTTTCATTGGTGAGTACAATCCTTTTATATTTAAAGTGATTACTGATAATGAAATACTTATTTCTGCTTTTGTTTTCTACATGTCTTACATTGTTCACTTCCTCCAATACTGCCGTCTTTTATGTTTGATTGAATTTTTTTCAAGTGTACCATTTTTATTCCCTCTTTATTTCCTTTTCTGTATATACTTAAGATTTTTCTTAATGGTTACCTTGAGGATTACAGTTAACATCCTAAATTTATAGCAATCAAGTTTGAATCTAGTTGAATAGCATACATTAAGACTGCTCCTAAAAAAAAAAAAAAAAAAAGACTGCTCCTATCCCACACTTTCCTCCCCACCTTTATGTTGTTATTTTCACAAATTACTTTTTTTTTTTAACAGTAGTCTTCTATTCTGGTTGTATTTTATTTTATTTATTTTTAATTAATTAATTAATTTGGCTGCGTCGGGTCTTAGTTGTGGCACATGGGATCTTCACTGCAGCATGTGGGATCTTTTGTTGCAGTGTGCGGGCTTCTCTCTTGTTGTGGTTCACGGGCTCCAGAGCGCATGGGCTCAGTAGTTGCCGAGTACAGTCTCTCTAATTGTGATGCACGGGCTCCAGAGTGTGCGGGCTGTGTCGTTGTGGCACGTGGGCTTAGTTGCCCTGCAGCATGTGGGATCTTAGTTTCCTGACCAGGGATTGAACCCATGTCCCCTGCATTGGAAGGCAGATTCTTAACCACTGGGCCACCAGGGAAGTCCCGCAAATTACTTCTTTATGCATGTGTGCCTGTTAACATGGATTCATAATTATTACTTTATGTATGTATCTTCTAAATCATATAGGAAACAAAAAGAGAATTTACACACCAAAATATAATGATACTAATTTTATATTTACCTATGTAGTTACCTTTTCCAGTGATCTTTATTTCTTCATATGGCTTTAAGTTACCTGGTGACCTTTTGTTTCAGCTCCATTTAGCATTTCTTGTAGGGCAGGTCTATGAGCAATGAACTCCCTCAGCTTTGTTGACCTGATAATGTCTTAATTATTTCTTCATTTTTGAGAAATAAAATTCTTGGTTGATAAGTTTTTTTCTTTCAACACTTTAAATAGCATATTGCCTATGTTTTATTTGAGGAGTTTTATGGTTTCATGTCTTATATTTAAGTCTTTAATCCACTTGTAGTTTATTTTTGTTCATGGTATGGGAGAGTAGTCCAGTTTGATTCTTTTGTACATAGCTGTACTGTTTTCCCAACCCCGCTTATTGAAAAGGCTGTAATTTCCCCAAGATATATTCTTGCCTACTTCATTGTAGACTGATTGACCATATAAGTGTGGGTTTAAATCTGGCCTGTCTATTCTATTCCATTGCTCTGTCTGTTTTTGAGCCAGTACCATACATTTTGATTATTATAGCTTTGTAATATAGTTTGAAATCAGGAAGCATGATACCTCCAGCTTTGTTCTTCTTTCTCAAGATTGTTTTGGCTATTTGGGGTCTTTTGTGTTTCCGTACAAATTTTAGATTTGTTTGTTTTAGTTCTGTGAAAAATGCCATTGGTATTTTGATAGGGCTTGCATTGAATCTGTGGATTGCCTTGGGTAGTAGGGTTGCTTTAACAATATTAATTTTTCCAATCCATGAGCATGGTATATCTTTCCACTTGTTTGTGTTGTCTTCAATTTCTTTCATCAATGTCTCATAGTTTTCTGAGTTCAAGTCTTTTACCTCTTTGGTTAGATTCATTCCTGGGTATTTTATTCTTTTCGATGTAATTATAAGTGGGATTGTTTTCTTAATTTCTCTATTGATAGTTTTTGTTATTGTATAGAAATGCAACAGATTTCTGTATATTAATTTTGTATCCTGTAACTTTACTGAATTCATTGATGAATTCTAGTAGTTTTTAATGGTATGTTTAGGATTTTCTGCATATGTCATCTGCAAACAGTGACAGGTTTACTTTTTCTTATCCAGTTTGGATTCCTTTTATTTCTCTTTCTTGTCTGATAGCTATGGCTAGGACTTCCACTACTATGTTGAATAAAAGTGGTGAAAGTGGGCATCCTTGTCTTGTTCTTGATCTTAGAGAAAATGCTTTCAGCTTTTCACTGTTGAGAATGACGTTAGCTGTGGGCTTGTCATATATGGTCTTTACTGTGTCAAGGTATGTTCCCTCTATACTCACTGTGTTGAGAGTTTTCAATAACAAATGGATGTTGAACTTTACATTTCTTATTAAGCTGGCAGTGGTGCTGAGCTCTTTTAGCTTTTACTTGTCTGTAAAACTTTTGATATCTCCAACAAATCTGAATGAAATTCTTACTGGTTAGTGTATTCTTGGTCATAGATTCCCCCCCCCCTTTTATCACTTTAAATATATTGGGCCACCCACTTCTGGCCTGCAAAGTTTCTGCTGAAAAGTCAGCTGATAGCCTTATGAGAGTTCCCTTGTATATAACTTGTTGCTGCTTTTAATATTCTCTATGTTTAATTTTTGCCATTTTAATTACAATGTGTCTTAGTGTGGCCCTTTTGGGGTTGATCCTGTTTGGGACTCTCTGTGCTTCCTGGACCCAGATGTCTTAGGGAAGGTTTCAACTATTATGGAAGGGAAGTTTTCAGTTATTATGTCTTCAAATATGTTCTCTGCCCCTTTCTTCTCCCTCTGGAACCCCTACAATGCAAACGTTAGTATGTTTGATGTTGTCCCAGAGGTCTCTTAAATTGTCCTAATTTCTTTTCATTCTTTTTTTCTTTTTGCTGTTCAGCTTCAGTGATTTCCAGTACTCTGTCTTCCAGCTTGCTGATCCATTATTATGTATCATCTAATCTACTGTTTATTCCTTCTGGTGTATTTTTTATATCAGTTATTGTATTCTTCATCTCTATTAGGTTCTTCTTTATATTTTCTAACTCTTTGTTGGACCTCTCACTGTGTTTGTCTATTCTTCTCCTGAGTTCTTTGAGCATGTTTATGATCATTACCTTGAACTCTTCATCAAGTAGACTGGTTATCTCCACTTCCCTTAGTTCTTCTTGTTCTTTTGTTTGAAACATATTCCTCTGTTGCCTCATTTTGCCCTATTCACTGTTTTTATTTCTATGTATTTGGTAAGTTTGTTAAATTTCCCAGTCTTGGAGAGGTGGGCTTTTGCAAGAGAAGTCCTATGTGTCTCAGCAGCTCATTCCTCTCTGGTCACCAGAACTATATGCTCTGTGTGCTGTGTGGGTCTTTCTGTTATGGTGGGCTGACTATTGTGGGTGGTCTAGTAGGCATGGTGGACCCCCATCCAGTTGGTTGCCAGGCCATGCTTTGTGTGGAGGCTGCCAGCCCCTGATGGGTGGGACTGTATCACAAAGGAGCTGGCTGTGGAGCTTTGGTGGTGGTATGTGTGGGGGGTCCCTGGGCTAGAGCTGGCCAACTGGTGGACAGAGTCAAATTCCAGGGTGGGTGGTTGCAGGGCGAGGGGTACCAGATTTAGTGTCAACCTGGTGAGTGGGGCCAGTTCCTGACATGTCTGGCTGCAGGGTCCAGGGTGTCCCAAAGCTGGTGTCAGCCTGATGGTGAGTGGGGCTGGATCCCAGGGTGGCTGGCTGAGGGGTCCAAAGTTTCTCAGAGCTGGTGTCAGACTGCTGGTGGGTAGGGCTAGTTGGGTGGGGTCCCAGGGCTAGTGTTAGCCCACTGGTGGGGGATTCAAGGCCCAGGGGGTCCCAGGACTAGCAGGCTCAGTGGTGGGTGGTGCTGGGTCCTGAGTTCTCTAGCTGCAGGACACTGAGGATTCTGGAATTGGTATGTTGGCCTACTGGTGGGAAGGGTCAGGGCCCGGGGGTCCCAGGGCTGGTGCTGGCCTGATGGTGCGTGGGCTGTGTCCTGACATACAGGCTGTGGGGCTGTAGTGGTCCTGGAGCTGGTGCTTGCCAGCTTGTGGGGGGTGAGGGCTGGGGTCTAGGGGATTCCAGCTCTGGGGGTTTGTCTTTCCAGTGCAGGACCCCTGGGCTGGGGATCCCAGTGTGGGGTTTGGACCCCTCACTCCTTGGGGAGAATTTCTACAATTGTAACTATCCTCACCCACCTGGGGGTATGAGTCTTGACAATACTGCATCTCCGACCCTCCCATCCATCTCATTGTGGTTCCTTCTTTATATCTTTAGTTGCAGATCTTTTCTGCTAGTCTTCCAATCTTTCTCATTGGTAGTTGCTCTGTAAATAGTTGTAATTTTGGTGTGCCCATGGGAGGAGGTGAGCTCAGGGTCTTCCTAATCTGCCATCTTGGCCACTCCTCCATATTTGGTTATATCATTTTATTTAATGATAAATTCTCTATTTTTAATGACTCTTTTGTATTTTATTTTTATGATATGTTTTTCTTTTTATTTGTCATCTATTTATATACAAATAAACACACACACATATAAAATTCTTACCAACTTTAGACAATATCTATTGACTACTCATATTAAAATATAAGGAAATTGATATATCCCCTTCTCCCAGGTCCCTTCCCCCCTTCTGTTTTATTTCTCAATTTTAGTTGTATATACTATCTTTCTTAGTTGGTGTAGTGTTACTATTCATTCTTTATCAAATGTAAATTAAACTCATATGTCCATTACTTGATTTATCAGCTTTAAACAATGAAAAAGAAACTAGTATGCTAAGATTACTTCCTATTATTCTCTTCCACTTCTATTTCCACTTCTTTGTGGTCTATAACATCACTATGTTGTACACCTGAAACTTATATGACATTGTACATCAACTATACCTCAATAAATAAATAAATAAATAAATTTTAAAAAGAAAATACCTGAAATCTGAAATCCATCAATCAATCAATAAAATAAAGACATCTGTTTCCTTTATATTTGAATGATGGTGTATCTGGATATGAGTGTAGCATCAGACTCTCTTTTCCTTAGGACCACATAGACATTGCCTCATTGTCTCATAAAATTAAGTATTGCTCTGGAAAAGCCTAAGCCAGTCTGATTTTTTTCCTTACAGATGGCTTGATTCTTTCTCCTATGTATCATAAAAGTCTGTCATTACCTTTGAACTTCTATAACTTTATTAGGATTTGTTTCATTGTTGATCCATCTGCATCACATTTCCGTGGGATGATTTTGAGGAAGAAGCAGTGGTGGCAGCGGCACTGTTTTTAATTTTCCCAGGATCCCCATACTAAAACAGCAGAGCAGCAATATCATGGGGGTGATCTTACACTATAATTTTACAAAAGATTACCATTGGAGGAAATTGTACAAAATGTAAAAGAGATTTCTCTTTATTATTTTTTACAACAACTGCATGTCAATCTACATTAATTTCAATTAACAAAAAAGCAAAACAAAACAAAAACAACACTGGACCAGGATTCAGAGGGCATGTGCACTACCGTCAGCTCGACTACAAATCAACTGTATGTTCTTCGGAATGTCATTTAAGTTTTCTCAAGTTCTATTCCAAAATCTCTAAAATAAAAGAGTTAGAAAAAAAACACAGCAGAGCATTAGATAGCAAAGTAAACATCCACGGGCAACATTTACAGTAAAACTAGATAACGAGGTATCCCATGGACTCCAATAAGTGAATGAAGAAACTCCACGCACGGTATCTGCATCTGTGAAGGAGGAAGCAGAGGAAAGCAATGAGGTACCTAATGGACCTGAAAAGAATGAAAATGAAAAATAGCCAAGAGGTATTCTCTGGAAAGTATGGCAGACCAATTTGAAAATAGCAGCTGAAACTGAGATCAGTGGATAGTGAATGCAAAAGCCTAGAGTCACAAGCCAAGGGATGGAATGGTCTCAGTCACAGAAACTGTCAGAACCAACAAGCCAGAGCCTCCTTCCAGCACACATCCCACATGGAAGAGAAACTGTTGGGAGTGGGATCAAAGCCGATCCAGATGGAACAACAGAGACAAAGAAAATAGAAAGTACAGACAGAACTGGGGGAGGGGGGAGGGGGATAGAGCTAGCTCTAACAGAATTACTAAACCCAGAAAGCAAGAAACCACATTTTTTTAATACTACATGAAAAGAACAGAAGAGGGGAATGCATGAATCGTGTTCCCTTCTAAAAGTTCAGCAAAACTATTTTCACACAAAAATGAGCCACAGAAAAATATCAAGGGAAAATCCAAAACAAAGTTGTTATAAGAAATGAAAGACTGCAGAGTACAATAATAGCTCAAGAACAATGAGATCACAGCAGAAAGACATTTCCATCACATGAGTCAAAACTATAACCTAGGAATTCTAAGGATCATCCAAATTTTCCTATTCATTGCAAATAAAAACTGAAATCTGAGGGCTCTGAGAAGAGAACGGCAGCAGGCAGTCTGGGGAGGGACGCCAAACCTTGAAGAATAACCAACGTAGTTGTTGGCTCCCTGATTATTTTTTCCTTCCATAGCTATTGCTTAGACTCTAGAGCCCCAGAAGTATAAATATCGACATGGACAAAAAAAGTCCAAGAAAAGCCTTCTCTTTGTGGCCAGAAGACTGTGAAAGGGGGTTCCTGCAGGGCTGAGAATATGTGGGGAAATACCCATTTTTTTCCCTTTCTTTCTCTTCTCCTGGTCCTATCCCAACTAAAGCCCGGTCATGGAGTGACAATCCTGCACCTGCTGCACCAGCACTTAAAATTCTGAACAAAAATCCTCTTTTGCCAGAGGACCTGGCTAAACAGGCTCCTGGAGTCCAAATACAGTGAGGGGAATCCTCGTATTTTTTCTCTCTTTAGTTTCACCACTTTGCCCCAAGGCAAACACAGTCATGGGAAGTTGATGACAACACAGGGAGGCTAAAACCCTGACTTTGTAGTCAGAACACTGGGGAAAAGGGCCCCTAGGTCCTAGGAGGCATAAATCACAGAGAGAAAGAAATCCTTAAGTCTGTGCATGGGTGGAACTGACTTGAAGCAGCACAGCAAAGGCTTTGAGAACTGAAGTAGAGTGTAGACCACCAGCCAAGTCCCAGACTGGCCACTAGGTGGCACCCACCTGGCGCGGACTGAATAGCACTGCAAAGGCTTTGAAAAGCCACTGACCTTGGAACCACACCTCACAGCTGACAGGTCAAGACTTACAGGGTTAACTGACAGCTAAAACAGACAAAAAACAAAATAAACGTTCTCCAGAGGATGCTGGCAGGACTCAAAGTCTTACAAAATAATATTTCCAGGATGCAATCCAAAATTTTCAACTTTAAAAGAAAAAAAAAGGACAACTTCAATAACTTACAAGGAAAAGACAATGAACAAACATCAACTCTAACATGAAGCCAATGTTGAAATTATCACAGACTTTAAAGTAGCTATTGTTACCATGCTTCCTGCAATAAAATTGAACCCTTGAAACACATGGAAAGATAGCAGCTCTCAGCAAAGAAATGAAAGTTATAAAAAGAATCAAATGGAAATATTAGAACTGAAAAAATACAACAATGGAAAAAAAATTCTCTGAAAGCATTTAATGGAGATGACAGAGCGAAGAGTCAGTGAACTTGAAGATAGAGCAATACAAATTATCCAGTCTGACAACAGAGAGACAAAAGATCACAGTCATGGTTGAGTTCACACGTGGTCAGAGTTCACCTTGGAGATGATGTATCTGGACCTGATGATCTAGACTCACCACCTTCCCACCACTCCAGGGTCTCATTTCCTTGTCTGTGTGTGTGTGTGTGTGTGTGTGTGTGTGTGTGTGTGTGTGTGTGTGTTCCCTTCCTTTTACTGCTTTAAATGTCACCCATTGCTGGAAAAAATGGAAGTTAACAGGAGCTCAAGAGCTCTGAGGTTTCTCAGCTTCCCTGGGCAATTGCCCTGGATTCGTTTTCTTTATCCAAAGGCTTAGCTCATTCCTGCTTTAACCTTGAGGCTATTTTACAGATTCACAAAACTTCTGCATCTGCCCTTGGACAGGTGCCCCTCCTGTCTCCTTGCCATACATTATCTTTCAGAGATTGTCTCTGTTCACGAAATCAGACTTATTCTTATCTCACTCTTTTAAAATCTGCCTTACTCAATGACCGAGTTTCATTCCTTTCCCCCAAAAATGATTTGACCACTTTCTTCCCAAGATTTCCACCACTTACACCCTGGATCATGCTTCCTTACAGCCCAGATTTAAGTGCAAAGTGTTACAGCTCTGTTCTTTTTTTTAACCCACCCTCCCATCCCGCCCAGCCCCAGAAGGAGGAGGATAAATAGGTAATTAAGAAAAATCAGAGTGTGAAAGCCGACGAGCCAACAGGGACCCATGGCTCAGTGATATCAAGACCCTAATTCAGTGAGTCTGTGGTGCCTTTGTCCTCTCCCTCATGAATCTAGATGGACTTCATAGCTTCAATCATCATACATGTTTCCAAACAATCTCATTCAAAAGCTGGAGGTGGGCTTCCCTGGTGGCGCAGTGGTTGAGAGTCCGCCTGCCGATGCAGGGGACACGGGTTCGTGCCCCGGTCTGGGAAGATCCCACATGCCGCGGAGCGGCTGGGCCCGTGAGTCATGGCCGCTGAGCCTGCGCGTCCGGAGCCTGTCCTCCGCAACGGGAGAGGCCACAACAGTGAGAGGCCCGCGTAACGCATAAAAAAAAAAAAAAAAAAAAGCTGGAGGTGAGGAAAGGGGAGTGGGACAAGATCTTTCTCTTTCTGAATCTCTTGCCTTTAATCATGGAAGAGAAATCTTTCCCCAGAAATCCCCAGGGAACACCCCTATGTCTTATTGGCCAATACTAAATCGATCACATGACTACTCCTAGCTACCAAGTGGTTTGGGGACATAAATACCTGGCTTTTTTCGCTGCTTTGGTAGGAGGCAGGCAAGAGAGAGGGATTTGGAATGGAAGTGCTGGGTAGGCAATTTGTAGTGTCTGCCATGTTGTTGTAAAGTACCTCGCAACAAGAATGAACATGATGGGCCAAAAGCAAGAGAATCTTGAGAATGACATGAAGTCCATCTTGTACAAAAGAATTCTTATAATATCAGGGGTCACAAACTCAAATGTAGGCAATATAAATGAGAGGATGTAGGTGGGAACTTCTCTGACTAAAAGAGGACTTAGTTTCATCTCTTTCCTTAACCCAGTGTAAAACTTTAGCATCTAATGTAAAGGCAAGAAACCAGGATTTTTCTTTGGAGAAACAACAGCCTCAGAAAAACTGGCCTTAACATTCTGGCACTTGGAAGTCCTCCTGTGAAGTATTGATTTGGCCACCTGATTCCCTAAAGTAAAATATATCAGTATAAAAGCTCTGCCTATACACAGAGGTTCCAATCAACATTTTAGTGCCTTACTCTTAAATGGATATAGACAATCAAGGATCAACTGGCATTTAAGAAAGTCTTCGATAAAGGAGTGGAAAAAATAGAAAAATTAATGGGAAGTCTCTTCATGAAAGAGTGAAAACAAAATAAATAGAAAAATTAATGGGACAAAAATAAAAATGATGCAAGGAACATAAGAAACCTTTAAAAAAAGTCTCTAGTTCATATAATTAGTATCTTTGGAGAGAGGCAAGGAGATATAATATCTATAAAATGAGAATAGGAAAAAATAGAAAGCAAGAAATAACTCTCAGAAATTCAAATGTATTTACAAATGTAAAAACTTCAAAAGAGGGATTAGATGATAAAGTTTAAATTACTTTTCACTGTAGAATAAAAAATTAAGAAGTGGTAAACAACTGGAGAGAAAACATAAGAGGCTTAGAAATTAATTCACTAGGAATTCCCCAAAGAATGGCAATTACAGAAGTGAAAAATGTCAAAGCAATAATACAAGAAATTTCCAAATACTAAAACAGTCCACCAAATATAGCAGAAGAAATGAAACCGATATCAAACACTTCATTGTAAAATTTCAAAACACTAAGGACAAAAAGGAAGTCCTAAAACCCTCCAGAGATAAGGAACAGGCCACCCACAAAAGAACAAGAAGCAGAACAGCTTCAGACTTCTCAAGAGCAAACTGAATGCTAGAGGAAAATCAAGAAATGCCTTTAACATTTGGGGGAAATTATTTTCAATCTACTATTCCAATCTCAGCCAAAACATCAATTAAGGGACTGATGAAATCACTCTGCAATGGACTTTGACTTCCCCAAAATTATTATGTTGAAATTCTAAACCCAATGTGATGGTATTAGAAGGTAGGACTTTTGGAAAGTAATTAGGTCATGAGAGTGGAGCACTCATGAATGGGATTAGTGCCCTATAAAAGGGACCCTGGAGAGTTCTCTACCCTGCTTCCACCATGTAAGGACACAGTGAGAAGATGGTCATCTATGAACCAGGAAGTGGACTTCATCAGACACTGAATCTGCTGGCACCATAATCTTGGACTCTCAGGAGTCCAAGAACTGTGAGAAATAAATTTCTGTTGTTTATAAGCCACTCAATCTATAGTACTCATGTGTAAGAAGCTGTGAGAATTGAAAAAAGCAAGGATGCCTACTCTCACTGCTTCTATTCAACATCATACTGGAAATCCCAGCCAGTAAATTAAAGCAATTAAAACTATACAGGTTGGGACTTCCATCATGTTGCAGTGGTTAAGAGTCTGCCTGCCAATGCAGGGGACATGGGTTTGATCCCTGATCTGGGAAGATCCCACATGTCGCGGAGCAACTGGGCCCATGCACCACAACTACTGAGCCTGTACTCTAGAGCCCGCGAACCACAACTACTGAGCCTATGTGTCACAACTACTGAAGCCTGCGTTCCTAGAGCCTATGCTCCACAACAAGAGAAGCCACTGCAATGAGAAGCCCACACACCCCAAGGAAGAGTAGCCCCCACTCGCCGCAACTAGAGAAAGCCCACATACAGCAATGAAGACTCAATGCAGCCAAAATAATTAATTAATTAATTTTTAAAAAAAGTATACAGGTTATCCTTATTCTCAGAAAATATGATTTTCTATATAGAAATTTGGAAGGAATCTACAAAAATATTCCAAAAATTAGTAAGTGAGTTTAGCAAGATGGCAGATACTAGCAATAAATAATTGAATGCCAAAATGTAAAGAAGAACATTTTAAATAGCTCTAAAAATGAAGCGTTTATGTATAAATCTTACAAAATGTGTACAGGATTTGTATGCTGAAAATTACAAAACGTTGATCAAAGAAATGGAAGAAAACCTAAATAAATGGAGAGATATACTATGTTCAAGGACTAGAAGACACATATTGTTAAGATGTCAATTCTCCCCAAATGGTGTATAGATTCAATGCAAACACAATCAAAATCCCAGCAGGTTTTTTGGTAGATATTGACAAGATGATTCTAAAATGTATGGGAAACACAAAAGAATTGAAACAGCCAAAACAATTTTGAAAAGAATAAGGCTGGAGTAGCAAAATCATCTACATCCACAAGAGTAGTTAAGGGAAGTGCGAAACAAAAAGATGTGAAATCTTTCAAAAACATTAAACATGAAGGAGGAATAAAAATGCATTCAAACTTAAGAGATCACCAACTTAAAATAATCCCATATATATATATCCCACAAATCAAAAACCTATAATAGGGCTTCCCTGGTGGCGCAGTGATTGAGAGTCTGCCTGCTGATGCAGGGGACACGGGTTCATGCCCCGGTCTGGGAAGATCCCCCATGCCGCGGAGCGGCTGGGCCCATTAGCCATGGCCGCTGAGCCTGTGCGTCTGGAGCCTGTGCTCTGCAACAAGAGAGGCCACAACGGTGAGAGGCCTGCGTACCACAAAAAACAAAAAACAAAACAAAACAAAAAAACCTATAATAGATACACACACACAAAAAGAGAAAGGAATCCAAACAACACTAAAGATAGTCATCAAATCACAAGAGAAGAGAGCAAAAGAAGAAAAAAGGAACAAAAAAGAACTACAAAACAACCCTAAAACATTAGCAGAATGGCAATAAGTACATACCCATCAATAATTACTTTAAATGTAAATGGATCAAATGCTCCAATCAAAAGATATATATATATGGATTAAAAATATATATATATGCTACTTACAAGAGACTCACTTCAGATCTAGACACACACAACTGAAAGTGAGGGAATGGAAAAAGGAATTCCATGCAAATGGAAACAAAAAGAAAGCTGGGGTAGCCATACTTATATCAGACAAAATAGACTTTAAAACAAAGACTGTAATAAGAGACAAAGAAGGACATTACATAATGATCAAGGGATCAACCCAACAAGAAGATATAACAATTGTAAGTATATATGCATGCAATATAGGCGTACCTAAATACATAAAGCAAATATTAACAAATATAAAGGGAAAAATCGACAGTAACACAATAATAGTATGGGACTTTAACACCCCACTTACATCAATGGACAGATGGCACATTAAACCAAATGACTTCATAGATATATGTATAACATTCCATCCAAAAGCAGAAGAACTCACATTCTTTTCAAGTCCACATGGAACCATCTCAGGATAAATCACATGGTAGGACACAAAACAAGTCTCATTAAATTAAAGAAAACTGAAGTCATGTCAAACATATTTTCCAAACACGATGGTATGAGACTAGAAATTAACTACAAGAAAAATCTTTAAAAAACACAAACACATGAAGGCTAAACAATATGCTACTAAACAACCAATGGGTCACTGAAGAAATCAAAGAGGAAAATTTTAAATATCTGGATACAAATAAAACCAAAAACACAGCAAACCAAAATCTATGGGATGCAGCAAAAGCAGTTCTAAAAGGGAAGTCTATAGTAATACCAGCCTACCTCAGGAAACAAGAAAAATCTCAAATAAGCAATCTAAACTTAGATCTAAAGAAACTACAAGAAGGTGAACAAACAAAACCCAAAGTTAGAAGAAGAAAAGAAATAAAAAAGATCAGGGCAGAAATAAATGGAATAGAGACTTAAAAAATAGAAAAGATCAATGAAACTAAGAGCTGGTTCTTTAAAAAGGTAAGCAAAATTGATAAACCTTAAGCCAGACTCATCAAGAAAAAAAGAGAGAGGGTCCAAACAAATAAAATCAGAAATGAAAGAGAAGTTTCAATCAACACCACAGAAATACAAAGGATCTTTGGGATTAACATATACATACTACTATATATAAAATAGTTAACCAACAAGGACCTACTGTATAGCACAGGGAACTATACTCAATATCTTCTAATAACTTATAATGGAAAATAATCTGAAAAAGAATATATATATATATAACTGAATCACTTTGCTGTACACTTGAAACTAACACAATATTGTAAATTAACTATACTTCAATTAAAAAAGAAATAGAAAGGACCACAAAAGATTACTGTAAACAATTATGCACCAATAAATTTGTCAATCTAAAAGAAATTGATAAATTCCTAGAAACATACAAGCTCCCAAGTCTGAATCAGGAAGAAATAGAAAATATGAACAGACCAATTACCAGTAGCAAAATTGAATCAGTATTATAAAAAAAAATCTACCCCCCCCCAATAAAGAAAAACTTGCTAAAAGCAAAAGTCCAGGACCAGATGGCTTCACCGGTGAATTCTACCAAACATTTAAAGAAGAGCTACTTACCTGTCTCAAACTATTCGCAAAAAATTGAAGAGGAAGGAATGATTCCAAAGTCATTCTACAAAGCCAGCATCACCCTGATACCAAAAGCAGTCAAAGATACCACAAGAAAAGAAAATTACAGGCCAATATCACCGGTGAACATAGATGCAAAAATCCTCAACAAAATATTAGCAAACTGAATTCAACAAGGATCATACACCATGATCAAGTGGGATTTATCCCAGGGATACAAGGATGGTTCAATATCTGCAAACCAATCAATGTGATACACAACATTAACAAATTGAAGAATAAAAATCATGTGATCATCTTAATAGATGCAGAAAGAGCTTCTGACAAAACTCATCATCCACTTATGATAAAAACTTTCAACAAAGTGGGTATAGAGGGAACAAACCTCAACATAATAAAGGCCATTTATGACAAACCAATGGTCAACATCATACCCAGTGATGAAAAGCAGGAAGCGTCCTCTAAGATCAGGAAAAGACCAGGATACCCAGTCTCATAATTTTTATTCAACATAGTATTGGACGATCTAGCCACTGTAATCAGATAAGAAAGAGAAATAATATGAATTTAAATTGTAAAGGGAGAAGTAAAATTGTCACTGTTTGTAGATGACATGATATTGTATCTAGAAAATCCTAAAGATGCCACAAAAATCTATTAGAACTAATAAATGAATTCTGTAAAGTTGCAGGGTGCAAAATTAATATACAGAAATCTGTTGCATTTCTATACACTAACAACAAACTATCAGAAAGAGAAATTAGGAAAGTAATCCAATTTCAATTGCATCAAAAAGAATAAAATACCCAGGAATGAATCTAACCAAAGAGATAAAAGACTTGTACTCAGAAAACTATGAACATTGATGAAAGAAATTGAACACAACACAAATTGGAAGATATACCATACTCATGGATTGGAAAAACTGATATCATTAAAATGACCATACTATCCAAGGCAATCCACAGATTCAATGCAGTCCCCATCAAAATACCAATGACATTTTTCACAGAACTAGAACAGAAGTCTAAAATTTGTATGGAAACACAGAAGACCCCAAATAGCCAAAATGATCTTGAGAAAGAACAAAGCTGGAGGCACCATGCTCCCTGATTTCAAACTATACTACAGAGCTACAGTAATCAGTATGGCACTGGCACAAAAACAGACAGATCAATGGAACAGAATAGAGAGCCTAGATTTAAACCCACACTTATATGTTCAAAGGAGGCAAGAATACACCTTGGGGAAAATACAGCCTCTTCAGTAAAAGGATGGGAAATCTGGACAGCTCCATGCAAAGGAATCGAACTGTACTACTTTCTCATATCATACACAAAACAAACTCAAAATGGATTAAATAATTAAATGTAAGAGTTAAAACCATAAAACTCCTAGAAGAAAACATAGGCAGTATGCTTTTTGACATTGGTCTTAGCTATATTTTTTGGATCTGTCTCTTTAGGCAAGGGAAATAAAAGCAAAAATAAATGGGGGACTTCCCTGGTGGTGCAGTGGTTAAGGATCCACCTGCCAATGCAGGGGACACAGGTTCGATCCCTGGTCTGGGAAGATCCCACATGCCACGGAGCAATTAAGCCCTTGTGCTGCAACTACTGAGCCTGAACTCTAGAGCCCGCGAGCCACAACTACTGAGCCCATGTGCCACAACTACTGAAGTCTGAGTGCCTAGAGCCGGTGTTCTGCAACAAGAGAAGCCACTGCAATGAGAAGCCCGTGCAGCACAACGAGGAGTAGCCCCTGCTCACCACAACTAGAGAAAGCCCACATGCAGCAACGAAGACCCAAAGCAGCCAAAAATAAATAAAAAATAAATGGGACAACTTCAAACTGAAAGCCTTTTGTACAGTGAAGGAAACTATCAACAAAATGAAAAGGCAGCCTACTGAACGGGAAAGATATTTTCAAACGATATATCCGATAAGGAGCCAAAATATACAAAGAATTCATACAACTGAACACCAAAAAAAAAAAATCCAATTAAAAATGGACAGAGGAACTTAATAGACACTTTTCCATAAAAGGTATACATATGGTCAACAGACACATGAAAAGATACTAAACATCACTAACCATCAAGTAAATGCAAATCAAAACCACAATGAGATACCACCTCACACCTGTCAGAATGGCTATTATCAAAAAGAACATAAAAACAAAGTGTTGAGGAGGATGTAGAGAAAAGGGAACACTTGTGCCTCGTGCACGGTTGGTGGGAATGTAAATTGTTGCAGCCACCCTGGAAAACAGTGCAGAGGTTCCTCAAAAAATTAAAAATAGAATTTCCAGGGTTTCCTTGGTGGCGCAGTGGTTGAGAATCCGCCTGCCAATGCAGGGGACACGGGTTCATGCCCCGGTCCGGGAAGATCCCACATGCCACGGAGCGGCTGGACCTGTGAGCCATGGCCGCTGAGCCTGCGCGTCCAGAGCCTGTGCTCCACAACGGGAGAGGCCACAACAGTGAGGGGTCCGCGTACCGCAAAAAAAAAAAAAAAAAAAGAATTGTCATATTATCCAACACTTTTGCTTCTGTGTATTTAGTCAAATAAAACAAAAATAGCAATTAGAAAAGGTACATTCACTCCAGCATTCATTGCAGCATTATTTACCATAGCCAAGACATGGAAGCAACCTAAGTGTCCATATATAGATGAATGGATGAAGAAGATGTGGTATAAATACACAATGGAATATTACTCAGCCACCAAAAGATGAAAATTTGCCATTTGTGACAACATGGATGGATCTAGAGGGTATTATGCTAAGTGAGATGTCAGATAGACAAATACCAAATGATCTCACTTATATGTGGAATCTGAAAAACAAAACAAAACAAACAAACAAAACAGAACAAAAACAGATTCAGAGATACAGGGAACAAATGGGTAGTTGCCAGAAAGGAGGGGCATGGGGGTGAAATAGATGTAGGGGATTAAAAGGTACAGATTTCCAGTTATATAATAAATAAGTACAGAGATGTAATATACAGCATAAGGAATATGGTCAATAAAATTTTAATGACTTTTTATGGGGACAGATGGTTACTAGACTTACCATGGTGATCATTTCATAATGTATGCAAATGTCAAATCATGATGTAGTACACTTGAAACTAACATAATATTGTCAACTATATTTCAAGAAAAATTCTATTAGGTAGACATAAAAACTCTTAGATAAATAGTTGTGTTTTTTTGTCCTGCAGGAAATCGAAAGAACTTGCAGTCATTTGTAGTATTGTTGTGAAACCAGCAACTGATTCAGTTTGTAATTATTTTGAATTTCATAAAGATACTTGAAGTGTGGTACCCATACTAACATGAAACAATGTTAATCCAGTGGAGTTTAATAAGGAAAATGTAAAAGAGCAATGTATGGGTCTATTTTGAAATATATAAGCCTTCAACATTGCATAAAGTTAATTTTAAAAATCTTAAGAAGTACAAGTTAGTGTGTCCATAGCACCTATACCAGAAACAACACAAGATTCAAGTGATGGGACTTCCCTGGTGGCGCAGTGGTTGAGAATCTGCCTACCAATGCAGGGGACACGGGTTCAAACCCTGGCCCAGGAAGATCCCATATGCTGTGGAGCAACTAAGCCCGTGCACCACAACTACTGAGCCTGCGCTCTAGAGCCTACGAGCCACAACTACTGAGCCCACGTGCAACAACTATTGAAGCCCGCGTGCCTAGAGCCAGTGCTCCACAACAAGAGAAGCCACCGCAATGAGAAGCCTGAGAACCCCAACGAAGAGTAGCCCCTGCTCGCCACAACCAGAGAAAAGCCCACACGCAGGGAAGACCCAACACAATCAAAAATAAAATAAATAAATATATTCTTAAAAAAAGATTCAAGTGATTATTTTTTCTTTTTTGTACTTAAATTTCTTTTTACTGGCATTATACATAGATACGAAGTTCAATAAAAGAAAATTTTTACTCTGTGTTTCTTTTCAAGCCCTTATTATTATTTGTTTTGTTTCATAACTATTACTGTAAATAAAGTTGTCATACAGAGGAGTGTCAAAAAATGATCCTTGGGGGACTTCCCTGGTGGCACAGTGGTTAAGAGTCTGCCTGCCAGAGCAGAGGATGTGGGTTCAAGCCCTGGTCCGGGAAGATCCGACATGCCGCGGAGCAACTAAGCCTATGTGCCACAACTACTGAGCCTGCGCTCTAGAGCACGCGAGCCACAACTACTGAGCCCATGTGCCGCAACTACCGAAGCCCATGCGCCTAGAGCCCATGCTCTGCAACAGGAGAAGCCACTGCAATGAGAGAAGCCCGCGAACCGCAACAAAGAGCAGCCCCCTCTCTCCACAGCTAGAGGAAGCCCGCGCGCAGCAACGGAGACCCAACGCAGCCATAAATCAATAAATTAAAAAAAAAAAGGTCCAGGGGAATTCCCTGGTGGTCCAGCGGTTAGGACTCCATGATTTCACTGCCAAGTGTCCGGGTTCAATCCCTGGTCGGGGAACTAAGATCCCACAAGTCGCGCGGCCAAAAAATAAGAAAGAAGATCCAATCCACCTGTCATATATGCAATGTGGATATAGATTCAATGGAAAATGAATGATAATTATATATATTTGGAGTATGAGAAGTTGAGTGTATGCATATGTGTTAGGATGAGGACCAAGTAAAATATCTAGAGCCTCAACAGCAGGAAGTCAATGCTTTGCCATGTGAATGTGATAGCAAAGGAGATTGCTGTAGGAGGTAGGGATTTGGAGCAGTGAGATTTGGGTGGGTGAAGACTTGAAGCAGAGAAATGCCGTTTCATTTAGAGCCAAGTGGTAAAATTTGACTTTTTAATTATGTGCACATATTACTTTGAAAAAAATTATAAAATCAAAAGAACTTAAGGATGGAGAAGACAGTATAAAAAAGACCAACCCTTATTATTATTTCTTTTATTTCATGATTATTAAAGCGATCAGCTTTAGATACATTTAATTATATAATATGGAACTTATGATTACCAAATGCAATATAAATAATATAAACCCCAATGAAAGGAAAAGCAACAGAAGTAACAAATTAGGAGGTTGATAACGGGAGGAGGAAGTATAGTGTGCTAACCACCTCAGCTTTTAGAGCAGGGAATCAATCAGTACTGTCTAAAACTGAACCATGGGGTTCGAAAATCAATGACTCTAACCTCTTTATGGTTTTATGGTTTTCAAAATCATTTTTCTTTATCCTGTGGGGGGTGATCTTTCAGTAATTAATATCTCCTGTGAAGGAAAAATATTTAAAGTACAGCATTTTCTTCAGATCTACTTCAATTTCTCGTGTTGAATTTTATTAAAATTAAGCTTAACTATTGATAAAATGTAGAGTAGGGACCAATTTTACAATATCATTTCTGTCTAACCTTATCTAAAATTTTCTCTCACTTCTCCACTCATTCTTCTTTTTGTATATAAGCACAGAAAGAGATTTGAAGTCATGTTTATCAGAGTTTCTGTTTCATCCATTCTAAAATGCAGATTTATTTTTTCACATATAAGCAACTTTGAAATCTAGTAAGTTCATGCAACGGCTGCTGGACAGATGCCAGAAGTGAAATACAATAGTTGACATTGGTGCCACCTTCTGGTAAGATGAAGACAGTGGCAGCATCAAAATGCATAACTGTATCAGTGCTTTGGAAGAAAAGTCCAGAGATGATTCGTGAGCACTCTTTTAAGAAACGCTGCATCCCCCATATTCTTTAAGCACAAAGGGTAAACACCCCCCACACACACACATACACACACGACTTGGAGTCAAAAAGTGATTCAGAAAAGTTGAACTCTAAATGTGAAGATGGGGACTTCCCTGGTGGTCCAGGAATTAAGACTCTGTGCTTTCATTGCAGGGGCTTGGGTTCAATCCCTAGTCTGGGAACTAAGATCCCGCAAGCCACACGGCGTGGCCAAATGGGGGGGAAATGTGAAGATGGTTTAGGAATATATTGCTCAATTTATTTCACATATATTTTCATTTTCATGTTTGCATAAGAATAATATAAGGGACTTCCCCGCTGGCTCAGTGGTTAAGAATCCACCTGCCAATATAGGGGACACGGGCTCGATCCCTGGTCTAGGAAGATCCCAGATGCCTTGGAGCAACTAAGCCCGTGCACCACAACTACTGAGCCCACATGTCCTAGACCCCGCGCGCGCCACAAATACTGAAGCCCGCGTGCTCTGGGGCCTGCGTGCTGCAACTACTGAAACCCATGTGCCTAGAGCCCATGCTCCACAACAAGAGAAGCCACTGCAATGAGAAGCCTGCACACCACAAGGAAGAGTAGCCCCTGCTCACTGCAACTAGAGAAAGCCCGCGCACAGCAATGAAGGCCCAGTGCAGCCAAAAAAACAAAACAAACAAAAAAAAAACAATGTAAAACATATGTTTAAATAAGTCTAAAAGAGTTTTTCAATAAAAATTCTAAGTGATAAAAAGCATTGTGCCATGGTTTAATTGGCAGCATTTTTATATGATACAAAAAATGATTTGTCAGAATCAAAACGTGGATTCGATGAAATATGGTATTTCTGAGTGATATAACTGGATGGTTTGTTGCTTTCATCTTTAAATTTTTTCTATATGGCTTAACTTTATAATGAATATATAATAAGGAATATTACATGTAATATTATATATCTTAATTACATATCATTTATAATATATTTTATGTATATTATACATTATAAATTTTAATATATTATATAGTATGTATTAAACATATATAATATTTCATATTATAAATATAAAAAATACATAATAATATGCAATGAAGATGTAAATTTTCATATGGCTTGATTTTATAATGAGTATGTGATAAGAAAATAAAAACTATGGGCTCGGGCTTCCCTGGTGGCACAGTGGTTGAGGGTCCACCTGCTGATGCAGGGGACACGGGTTCGTGCCCCAGTCCGGGAAGATCCCACATGCCGCGGAGTGGCTGGGCCCGTGAGCCATGGCTGCTGAGCCTGCGCGTCCGGAGGCTGTGCTCCGCAACAGGAGAGGCCACAACAGTGAGAGGCCCGCATACCGCAAAAAATAAATAAATACATAAAAACTATGGGCTCTTTAGTATAATAACTGATACCATTTCGCTTGAACCATCTTGATATTGCTCTCCCAATCTTATCCATACTCACCCACATTTGCTTAAGCTGGTGTACGAATTTCTCCACATTCTTCAGCTTTTCAGTATTTTGGACATTGTGCAAGTCTAAGGTGATTTCTTTCACGATGGAAACAAATATTTCAAAACCAAAACTCTTTGGCACTCTTTTGGGACTGTGCCTTTCTAACAGCCTCTATATTTGCTCTCTCCCTCGACTTCTTCTATTTTCCTCCACCTTCTTATTCCTTACCTATTTCCAGATCTCTGAGAGGTGTTCCACAGGAGTCATTAGTGTCCCTGGGTTAGAAGAATCAGTCATATCCTAAAGAGCAATGATGATATTCAGAACCACGGACAGTAAAAAGCAGCCACAGATGCCCAAACAAGCTCCCAACCCTCACCCTGCAAGTTCCTCCAAGGAGACCAGTCAAGACTGGCAATGGGTCAAATTCATGCTCTTCTTCCAAGTCAGGCTTAGAAAACCCTCCTGAGCAAGATATCATATAGTAAGTATTTGAGGAATAACAAGAGCCTGGTGTAGCTGTGGCAGCTGGGAGTGGAAGAGCATGCTGGGAAATTAAGTCAGTGAAGCCATGTTGATCATTTACATGTTAATTTATAGACCAGCTCTGAACCACATGGAAAAATGCAAAGAGTATAAAAAGGTATATACAGCCAAGTCTTCCTCATCCATGTCCTCCAGTCACTCAGTTCCCTTCCTAATAGGAAACTAATGTCATTGGTTTCTTGCATATCCTGTGCATATATAAGTAAATGCATACATTCATATAATAATTTCCTCCTGTTACAGAAATGGTAATGTGCTATACATTGTTCTTAACTGTGCTCTGTTCCCTTAATTTTACATCTGAAGATCTTCCTAAATACTTTGCTTATGGCTACATATATTGAGAGGATGTCCTTTAACTTGTTTAACCAATTTCCAACCAGTGGATGTTTATATTTTCAATCTTTTGATGTAATAAAAACCATCACAGCCTCTAGACATAAGGCCAAGGCTCAGAGTAAGTTCAACCAAGGTTTAAATTATGCTTTTATTTACAAGCCAAGTGACTTTGTGCCAGCTATCTGGGCTCCCTGTGCCTCTCTTTCCTCACCTGCAAAATGAGGATAATAATACTATCACGACATCCTTTTGGGAAGGGTCAAAGGAGAAAATGTACATAAAGTGCTTAACACAATACCTGGCCCAAGAGAGTACTAATACTAACAATAGTCACCAAGTATTGAGGACTTAATATGAACTACACTCTGCTAAGAATTCACATATTATCTCTTTCCATCCTTGTATCAACCCTAAAAGGCAGAGACCACTGTTTCCACATTTACCAAAGAATAACAGAGAGGTTAACCAACATGCCCCTCAACTCAGCTGTAAGGATTCAAACTCAGGGTTTCCTAACATCAGAGCCCTGTTCTGAACCATTACTTCCATCTGCTGGTGCTCAACAAATGTAGCTATTATCATCCTCCCCGTCACCATCATCACCACCACCACCACCATCGTCACCACCACCATCATCACCACCACCACCATCATCACCACCACCATCGTCACCACCACCACCACCATCATCACCACCACCACCACCATCATCACCACCACCACCACCATCCTCATCACCATCATCAACCACCATCACTGTCATTACTCTCACCTGATTTAGGCCTGTTGCTCTCTGAATTGGCCTGTGCCTACCTTTGCCTTCAGGCTCCCCAGCAGCTGGTGCAAGTTTTTCCAGAAACAATTGTTTTTTGCTGATTTCAGGTTATCACTTCCTCTGATCCCTCCTTCCTGTGCATGCACGTGTATGCATGTATGCACACGTACACACACTCAGGCAGATCTAGGGATCTTTATTACAATACAACATCTGTCTGAGATGGTCCATATTTCATGATTGCATTTGGCCAACATCACTAGCAGAGGCAGCTGAGCAAAGCGAAGTAGAATTTTGAGGTGGATAGGGAGGGTAGTCTGAAATGGTTGTGGCCCATCCTCTCCCCTACCCATCCACCACCTCCAGGGATAGAAGGTGGAGGAAAAGAAAAAAAAATCAGCAGCTATTAAATGACTGTCTACTACATGACAAGAGGTGTGCTTTATGTGTGTTACCTTAATCCTCAAGGTAGGTACTCTTCACTCCATTTTACAAATAAAGAAACTGAAATTCACAAGAGGTAAAGTGAGTTGCCAAAGCTAGTGAGTACCTGAGCCAGGATTCTAATCCAGGTCTGTGGAGATAGAGCAGGTTTGAATTCTGGGGGAATAGTCAGTGTGTCACCATCCCCAAAATCCAGGGAACCAGGGTCAGCTGGAGAGAGGCAGAGCCCCTAAAAGTGGTCTCTGTCTTCTTAGACCCCTCCCCTGCAGGACTTCTCTGAGGCTGACACACATGCCAGGAAACAAACTGAAGCTGTCTCTCCACCTTCCTTAAACATCTAAAATCCTCGCTCCTCTGTTGTATCTTCAGGACAGTTTAGGTTATGCTGCTGTAATAAATAACCCCCAAATCTCATGGTCAGCATGGGAGGGTGGGCAGATCTGCTCATCATCATTACTCAGGAAACCAGGCTAATGAGACTTCATCCATCTTCACTACAGCCCATGGGCAAGGGGATGTGGCAACTCAAACACTGGCTTTTAAAGCTTCCGCCTTGGGACTTAACTGGTGGTACAGTGGTTAAGAATCCACCTGCCAATGCAGGGGACACTGGTTCGAGCCCTGGTCCGGGAAGATCCCACAGGGCGTGGAGCAACTAAGCCCGTGCACCACAACTACTGAGCCTGTGCTCTAGAGCCCGCGAGCCACAACTACTGAAGCCCGAGTGCCTAGAGCCCATGCTCCGCAACAAGAGAAGCCACCGCAATGAGAAGCCCACGCACCACAACAAAGAGTAACCCCCACTTGCTGCAACTAGAGAAAGCCCGCGCGCAGCAACAAAGACCCAATGCAGCCCAAAATAAATAAAAATACTCAACGTGATTTTTTTAAAAAAGCTTCCACCTGGAAGGGACATATGTCACTTTCACTCACATTTCATTAGCCTCAGCAAGTCTCATGGTCTACCTACCTCAAAGTGTGCCTGAGGGAAGAAGAGAAGTGTCTGCTGGCCAGCACTGTGGGTATCCCAGCCAGCGGCACTGCCCCCTAGCCTGCCCACTTCTCTGCCACCCCACTGGTGCATTCACACAGCCTCTTTTGTACTCTCTTCCCCTCCCCCAAGGTCATGAGGTGCACTTGACCTTGCTCTAGAGTCCACAAGATTTTATTCAACCACTGGAGCTCCACTTGCTTTGTCAGGGCCTCAGTCTTGGGCTGGAATTGCGGGGGTTCCTGGGAAAGGCTCTCTGTGCCTGTCTCTGGGCTGAAAGCACCACACAAAGACAGAGAATTCTCCCGATCTCCTCTCAGGGCCTGGGCTTTCTCCTGCAGCACTAGCTGCTTTTGTCACAATAAGGCAGAGCTTAGGTCCAAACTGGAAACCAAGGCTGTAGACAAGTGGTCACAGAAGCAATGTCCCTCAGAGTGTAATTCAAGGAAGAGCCAGGAATCTACCAAATGGGGAGCCGACTGGTGGTCTCCTGAGGCCTCTGTCACAACTACCCCTCGGAGACACCTCCCCTCTCCTGTCCCTGAACCAGCTATACATACAGTCCGAGAAGCTGTCCCCTGAGGACTAGGTTCCGAGGAACAGCAAAGCACACCCTTCTAATCCCCAAATACAATATCTTCCCTTCTTAACTGCCTCTACTCCCTGAGGTTTCCACCACTAAAGAGCATCTTTGTGTTTAAGGCTTCCAAGATTCCAATAAATATTATCCAGGAAAACTAAAACACCACACATTCTTCCTATCCTGACCAAGATTCTCTTGATTTCCAGTAACAGGAACTCATCTAAACTATTTTGGGCAGAGAAGGGAAATTTACTGTGAGGACACAGGTCAATCTCACAGAACTTGACAGTGGGGCCTCCCAGGGGTGGAGAGTAAGGCAGTGTGTCTCTCAGATTGTCTTTCTCTGGGGCACTTCACCGAACACCAGTTCAGGACCAGGCACCACAGAAAGCTCTGCGACTAGTCAAACACAAATGAGACAAGGTCTGTTTCCTCAGGAAGTTACAGCCTGAATGGAATGATGAGACATGACACATAAACTAGAGCAAGGAGGTGTTACAAGGGAGGAGGCATTGGCCATGCAGAAATGGAGGACAAACCAGGGGCCAGCCCCAGAGGGGGCAAAGCCACGGTGCCCTTGGCTAAATTATGGAGGCAGTGAACCTGAGCAGTGAGAAACAGGCTGGGAAAATAGGTTAGGATGAGATCATAGAGGGCTTGGATGCCAGGAAGATAAATATAGCTTTCATCTAGGAAAAAAAAGTCAGAAGACACCGAAGGTCTGATGACAGTAGAGTGGTGGTATCAGACATGAGCCCATCTGTCTTTGGCCTGAGGGAAAGATGAGGACAAAGGAGACCATGGAGGTAAGGAAGCTTTTGAAGCAGCACGGAGAGAAAGGACCAACTGAGAAGCAAGCTGGGTGGGAAGAGAGGTCAAGGGCACCTGCGAGCTCCTGCACACAGACACCGACACACAGCTGTCCCTTCCAAGCATCCATCAGCCCAGAGGGCCTGAGAGGAGGGTCCCAGGCCAGGGCCTTCTGTCTGGGGAGGGAGGGTGGGAGTAACAGGAAAGATCCAGAGCATGGGCAGCTCCACAGGGCAGCAGGGACCAGGCTAGGGGATGAACAATTGATGGTGCTGAACACAGATGCACCTAAGCGGAATCACACACGCGTGCACGTACGCCACACCAAGCATATGAGGCAGTGACTACAGGAAGAGCTCAGAGTCAAGCAGACCCTGGTTCAAGTCCTGGCTCTGCCTTTTGCTAGCTGTGAGATCGTATGCAACTCTAAATGTCTCTGAGCCTCAGTTTTCTTCTCATCTGTAAAACGTCAATGGTAAGATCCACCTCCTGGCTTGCTGCGAGGATTAAAGTGAAGTAATGATGGCTATTGATAGACTCATCCTAAAAAATCATACACATTCTCACCCTCCTGTATTTATGCCGTTGCAATGTGACCTCGTAGCTCCTCTCAACAGAGGTGGAGTCTATTTCTTAAGCCCGTGAATCTGAGTTCATGACTTGCTTTGGCCAAAGGGACGATAGCAAAAGTGACGCTAGAATAGACTTGAATCATGGAGCCTTGCTTTCTCACGCTCTTAGAACCGAGAGACCGTGCGAAGGAGGCCAGGCTAGCCGGCTAGATGATGAGACACGTGGCCCATTGACCCCATCACTCCAGTCAACAGCCGGCAAATGCCCAGGAAAGAGAGTCACCTGGCTGACTCACAGCTGACTGCAGGCCCATGGGTTAGCCCAGCCAAGACAGCAGAACTGCCCAACCCAAACTGCCAAGCTGCCAAATCATGAGCAAATAAATGCTTGTTTTAAGCCACTATGTCTTGGGTGGTTTGTTACCCAGTAAAATCTAATTGATAGACTTATGCTCCTGCCCAAGATGAAGTAACAGGGGTCAGATTTATCTTCCTGCCTGAAAAAACCAAAATACTCAAGCAAGACTCTGGACATTGGGTGGGTACTGAAGGGTGGTAATCCCCAAAAGACAGGAAAACAAATGCTGTGAGCCCTAAGATCACCCCCGCTTACTGTCCAGGCTTCAGTGCAGATGAGGGGACCCCGATGGAGTCTGAGCTGAGAAGACATAGCTGAGAGCCTGGGGAGACCAAGGTGGGTGCTGTTCTCAGGACAGAGTGCTGGAGAGGAGAGAGCTGCTCCCAGAGAGAACCCTGGAGACCTGCAAGTCCTCGCCTTGAGTATTCAGCAGGGTACTTAGCACATGCGTGTCAGCAAACTACCTGAGGCCAGGGAAAGACCCATTTGAAAGGATGAGAGAACAGTGCCCCACACTCACCCAGAGCCAGAAATGGAGGCTGCTGTCTCCAGCCAGACTGTAAAAACTCAATCTACAGGGCATTGAGTGGAATACTCAGGAAGGTCACGCTTCAGTCCTGGGGGGATAACTAGTCCTAAACAGAACACTCCTCCAGACCTGCCTAATAAAAACAAGATCTCAAATGATCAGACTGTGTCTAAGTAACTTCACTGCATCTCAGAAAATCTAACTGATACGAAACCTAAAACTTAAGGAGTGTTTATTATGTTCCAGCAACTTTACATATACGTAAACATTTTACATATATTACTACATTGCTATTACTTTATTTATTAAAACCCTTTCAAATAGGTTTTTATCCCCATTGTACAGATGGTAAAGTCTAAGATGACACATATAAAGTGCTGGCATGTTCAATAAATGCTATTTCTCTTAATTCCTCACCCTCACTCCCTGCCTGCAACCACGAACAACCAAATGTCTTTTCCCAAATTGCACATGTACTTCAAAGAAATTATGGCTTTTAAAACCCAAATACTCCAGACTTCAGGAGGAAAGTGTTCTCTGGCTGGGGTCCTGGGGAAAGTCCTGAATGAAGAGTTAGGAGTGCTAGCTCCAGTCTGGGTACTGCCACTATCTTTCAAGGTGACCTTGAGCCAGCCTTCACCTCTCTGATCCTGATTCACCCACCTGTGATAGGGGGAGGAGGTGATTCCTCAAAGCAACTCTCTCATTCCAGAAGCCAGGATGCCTCAATCCTACTTTGGCTAATATTCTGATGTGACAGATGGCAGAGTTGGAAAAGCAGAGTGGTATCTACCACAGTTGGAATGCACACACACACACACACACACACACACACACACACACACACACACACACAGAGAGAGGCGCGCGCGGAGCCTCTTGTTGAGCCTCTCTCCAAAGGTTTTTTGTACATAGAACTAGCTCTCCCTCACCAGCCCTAGTGCAGCATTACCACCTTAGGCCAGAAGGTGGTGTTGCTTCTCCGCGTGCGTTCAACCGCATTTATTATGTGCACAAACCGAGCTGGGCACAGAGCGAGTGCAGAGGGTAACGGTGTGTCCCTTCCTTTCCAGAACACTCGAATCACAAGCACCAAGGACAATTCGAAATTAGAAGGGAATTGGGACTTTTCTGGAAAGAAACTAAATATTACCGGAACGTGCCAGGTACTGTGCCAGCTACTTTACAACCCTTCTTTTAAAAACCAGGTCCGCTAATGCTCAGAGATGATAAAAGGAAGAAGTAGATGCTTAGTAAATGTTGACTTGACTTCCCCATCTTTGTAGCCTTCATAGCATAGGGTATTTGATTGATGATCCGTGAGTATTGATTGACTGATTGATTGAGTTGTAACTGCAGATAGAAAACCAAAGGCTAAGCTAGTGTAGCAGGACCAAAGAGAGTATTCAGTCCAAAACTACAATTTCTAGATATAAAATGAAGGCCAGAGAGAAACAGAAAGAAAACTATGTGCCTGGCACAAAGCAGGTTCTCACCAAACATCTGCTGAATTAGTAGATGAAGTGCTTTTGCCCACATCATCCCTTACTCCATAAGGCAATAGTTTTTATCCCCACTTTACAGATGGAAAAACTGAGGCTGTCACAAGGGACCTGGCGAAGTCACAAGGTGACTTCGAAGCACATTGAGCCCTGCCCCTAAGAATAATGTTTGTCAGCTATTTCTATTGATCTCGATAAGCTGTCAAGCACTTTCATACGCACTCTTTCATTTATTTCAATCCTCACAGGAACCGTGAAGAGTATGTGTTACTATTTCTATTTTGCAGATGAGGAAACTGAGGCTTAGCAAGGTTGTCTGCCCAAGTACACACAGCTGCTGAGGGGCAGATCTGAAGATGAGGTCCCGAGCCTCTGAGTCTGCCCCTCATCCCCTACACCAGTGCATTTTTAACTCGAGTGTTTAGGGGGGTACAAGAACTCACTAGAATAATTTTTCACTTTGTGTTTTCATTGTTCCCTTTTTCCCCAGCTCTACCGAGATGTAATTGACACATAACGTTGTGTGAGTTTAAGGTGCACAACGTGATGACCTGACACCAGTATATATTGTGAAACGTTTACCACGGTAAGGTTAGTTACCACGTCCTCCACCTCTCATAGTTACAAGTTTGTTGCTGTTGTTGTTATGGTGAGAACATTAAAGCTTTACCGTCATAGGAACTTTCAAGTATAAAACACAGTGTTGTCAACTGTAGTCACTAAGCTGTACCTTAGACCCCCAGAACTTACTCATCTTATAATTGGAAGTTTGTACCCTCTGACCAACATCTCCCCATTTCCTCCACCCGCTAAGCCCCTGGCCACCTTCATCCTACTCACTGTTTCCATGAGTTCAGTGTTTTTAGATTCCACACCCAAGTGAGCTGATAAAGTCTTTGTTTTTCTCAGTCTGATATTTCACTTAGCACAATGCCCTCAAGGGCTATTCATAAAAGTTGTCAAAACGGTAACTTTTTTTTTTTTTTAATGAATGGCTGCTTTAAAACTAACAGCTGCCTCCCAATTTCAGTGTCCTCTTTTGTATTTTCCGGTAGCTTCCGCTACTTTAATTATTCAGCGCCAATGAGAGTTAGACCTAATACCTAAATGATGCACTCATACCACGTGAAAGTCAAATGACCCCAAGATGCGTTGTTAGAAGGGAAGACTTACAGGGGTTTAAATCAAGGAGGAGAAGTGAGTGATCTACTTGGCACAGCCAGGGCAGCATGCCAGGCGAACCTGTGCTGTGGCTGGTGGGCACTCGCTCCCGGTGGGAAGTGTGACTTAGATATAGAAAGAAAAAAGAGCATTAATGTCATTCATTTGAATTTTAGAAATTTTGTAATTTTGCTTGTATTTAATTTGTAAATTTGTTTCTGGTTTCATAGTCACATAAGAGCTATAAGCATACATGTATACCTAGTTTTATGCTTCTACATACTTAAGTAATATTATAATGAAATTAATTTGTCAACACCGAGAGACCCTGGGAATGTCTTTCCCTTTAAAAGGACTGTGCACACAGTCAGGTTAGAGAAACACTTCGTAACCTGACCATACTTCCTTCCCTCAAAGAAGAGGCTGTAGCCACAGATATTTTTTTCTCTGGCTGGGAAGGAACTCTCTCTCTAGAGAACAGGGAAGAGTTCACTCCCAGGCCAGGTGCGGGGCCGTGGGGAGGCAATCCCTTCCCTCATCCCCAGTCCCGCCCGGCCGTTGGGGGCAGGGACAGGGAGATTTTGTTTTGAGGCTAAGAGTAGGTTCCCTATAGAAGATGGGCAACTCTCGCCTGGTTCAGTCAGGAAGGCAAGAGGGTGGTGCACCTTAAAATTGAGGGTGAAGTGGATCCTTTTTCCTCTCACCTGACTCATTAATAGAACATCCGGGATCCACCTCCAGGCAAATGAGAGTGGCAACAGTTAGCGCCAAGATCTTGCCATTGGTTTCCTTTAGAATTTTACTAAACTATTCAAAACTCACAAAAATAACTTACGTTTATTGCTTCCAGTGAGACAGATGTATGTATAATACCCCCCAAAAAAGGAATGTGATTAATCTCTTCCCCACCCCCTCAATATTAGCTGCTCGGATGTGACTCTCTACCCACGTCTCCATACTCACACAGCCGTGTCCAAACACACACATCCTATTTAGAGGGTGCTTTGGTCATCCCTTGACAACAGAGGATAATTCCACTTGCTTATCTCAACTAACATCATCTTAACTTTTCAGGTCAATGGGTAGACCCTCAACTCATTCTTTCTGAAGAGCTGCATGACATTGCAGAATACGGATGGGACACAATTTACTCACCCACTCTCCTAAGGATGGACAGTCAGGTTGTTTCCAAGTTTTCCTTCCTGACCATTTCAAGCAAGGCTGCAATACCCATCCTTGAACATATGGCTTCCTTCCTCACACCCCTTTCTAATGGACCCTAGAAGTGACCTAGGTCAATATATGTGGGTCATTCTGTTTTAGTTCAACGGCTATTCCCCGCGTTATTATTCATGCGTTCTTTTCACAGATCTGCACTGATTGTCTGCTGTGTGCAGAGCACTGTGTTAGATGTGCAGAAGTAAATGAGGCAAGGCTTTGCCCTCAGTCACATAAATACTAAAGATTATTTACATAGCTGATATATATTAGTTATATAGGTAATTATTAGTTATATGCTAGTTACAGAGTATATAACTAGTATTTATAGAACTCTTTTCAAGAGACGAAGTGATAGCGCCCTAAGGGAGGTAGATATAGATTAAGGGGTGAAGGAGTGTATGTGTATCCATGTCCTTTTCCTCCAGGGCAGGCAGAGTGACCTGAGGAGGCCCTGCCCCTGGGCCCACCCTCCTCCTCATCCCTGGTTGCCCACAAGAGACAACCTCTGGAACTGGATGACATTTTTCCCCACTCGTACTAGCCACCATTCATCATGGTGGCCTTTTTTTTTTTTTTTTTGGCTGTGTTGGGTCTTTGTTGCTGCGCACAGTCTTTTCTCTAGTTGCGGCGATCGGGGGCTACTCTTCGTTGCGGTGTGCAGGCTTCTCATTGCAGTGGCTTTTCTTGTTGCAGAGCACGAGCTCTAGGCACGTGGGCTTCAGTAGTTGCATCACACAGGCTCAGTAGTTGCAGCACGTGGGCCCTAGAGCACGCAGGCTTCAGTAGTTACAGTGCATGGGCTCTAGGGCAGCCAGGCTTCAGTAGTTGTGACGCATGGGCTTAGTTGTTCCGCGGCATGTGGGATCTTCCCAGACCAGGGATTGAACTAGTATCCCCTACATTGGCAGGTGGATTCTGAACCACCACGCCACTAGGGAAGTCCATGGTGGCCTTCTATATGTTAAACATCTCACATATATTCCCTTATTCACACTAATCCTTACAAACCCACTGAATTCATTATCTATTGCTATGTAACAGATTACCCCAAAATTTAGTGGCCTAAAACAATAAACTTCTGTTATCTCACAGGTTTTATGTGGCCTTTTGTGTCCGACTTCTTTTGCTTAGCATAACATTTTCAAGGTTCATCCACGTTATATACATGAATCCACACTCCATTCCTCTTCATGGTCCAAAAAATTCCATGGTATGAATATACCACTTTCCTTTGTCTATACATCAGTTAATGGACATTCTTTTAAAGTTGCCTTAGAGATTATCATACTAAGTGAAGTAAGTCAGACAAAGACAAATATCATATAATATCAGTTATATGTGGAATCTAGAAAAATGATACAAACGAACTTATTTAAAAAACAGAAACAGACTCACAGACAGAGAAAACAAACTTATGGTTACCAAAGGGGAAAGGTGGAGGAGAGGGATAAATTAGTAGTTTGGGATTAACATATACACACTACTATATATAAAATAGATAAACAACAAGGACCTACTGTACAGCACAGGGAACTCTACTCAGTATTCTGTAATAACCTACATGGGAAAAGAAAATGAAAAAGGATGGATATATGTATAACTGAACCACTTTGCTGTACACCTGAAACTAACACAACATTGTAAATAAACTATACCCCAATATAAAATAAAAATTAAATTTAAAAAAAGAAAAAGAAAAAAATTTAAACAAGCAAAACACCTAAAAATATTCTGAAAAAGGATAATGGCAGGTAACTATCTCTACTAGATAATAAAACATTTTTTAAATCTATGATAATGATGTTGATACATTAAATAAATATATAAATACAACAGAATAAAAATTCTAAATTATTTCCATAAAAAAAAACAGTACTACTACAATAGCACAGAAAAAGGAAACATATAGATATAAACTAATAAAATAGATGCAGAATCTGTACACTGAAAATTACAGAGCAGTTATGGGAAACAATCAGAAGACCAAAAACAAAGAGAAATACCAGGTTCGTGGATCAGAAAACTCAGTATTGTTAAGATGTCAGTTGCCTCCAAATTGATCTATAAATTCAGTGCAATCCAAACAAAAATCCCAGAAAGATATTTTGCAAATATTGATAGCATGATTTGTAAATTTATATGCAAAGGCAAAGAGACTAGAATACCCAAATTAATTTTGAAAAAGAATAACCTAGGAAGATGTACATTACCCAAGTTCAAGACTTACTATAAAACTACAGTACAATGTTGGCAGACAGACAGACAAGTAGATGGATGGGACAGAACACAAAGTCCAGAAATAAAGATATGGCCAATTGAATCTTTACAAAGGTGCAAAGGCAATTTAATGGAGAACGGAGAGTCTTTTCAAAAATGATCATGAAACCATTGGAAGGGAAACAATATGCAAAGGGAGGGGAGGAAGGGAGGGAGGAAGAGATGAGAAGAGAAATAAACCACGATCTATACCTCATATCATATACAAAGTTAATTCCAAATGGATTATAGATCTATAAGTAAAACTCTAAAACTTTTAGAAAAAAAAAATAGGAGAAAACCTTTGTTACCTCGGGTTATGCAAAGTGTCTTTAGATATACCAAAAGCACTACGGAAAAAAGAAAAGAAAATTAGACTTATCAAAATGCTTTAAACGTTTTCTCTGTAAAAGACAATTAACAGAATGAAAAGACAAGTCATAGATCAAGAGAAAATATTTGCAAATCTTATATTTGATAATGGACTTCTTTCCAGAACATATAAGAAATTTTGAAAACTCAACAATGAGAAAACAAACAGCACAATAAAAAGATGAGCAAAGATATACAGGTAGTAAGTAAGCACACGAAAAGATGCTCAACATCGTTTGTCATTTGGGAAATGTAAATCAAAACCACAATGAGATATCACTATATACCTATTTGGAAAGTTAAAATTAAAAAAGAAAAACTGACAATAGCTAGTGTTCACACGATGGAAGCCGATGAGACTCTCATACGTTGCTGGTGGGAATGTACAATGGTGTGGCCACTCCGGAAAATAGTTTGGCGGTTTCTTTTAACGTAAACAAACACTTACCATAAAATCCAGCAATCCCACTCTTATTTATCCAAATGAAATAAAAACCGACACAATATAAAACTTATACACAAATGTGTATAGCAACTTTATTCATAATCGCCAAAACAGAAACCCAGGTGTCCTTCAGTTGGGGAATGGATTAATACATCTTATATATCCATACACTGGAATACTACTCACCAACAAAAAAGAATAAACTATGATACACAGAAGAACAACATGGATGAATCTCAAAATAATTATGCTGAGTGAAAGAAACCAGACCCAAAAAGAGTACACATTGTATGATTCCATTTTTATAAAATTCTGGAAAATGCAAACTCATCTACAGGGACAAAAAGTAGATCAATGGTTGTCTGGTGACAGGGGCTGCAAGGGAGGTAAGGAAGGGAGAGGGCGGGATTACAAGGGGTTAAGAGGAGACTTTTAGGTGTGATGGGAATGTTTCCTATCTTAATTGTGGTGATAGTTTTAACAGTATATACATGTGTCAAAACTTATTAAACTGTACACTTTAAATCCATGCAATTTATTGTATGTCAATTACACTACAATAAAACTGCTTTTAAAAATGACCTGCCTCTTTGAACATGTTTGGGTTCCTCTATGAGAAGTTACAACTTTCTCAGTTTACAAATTCTGTCAGTTGTTTTCTGTGTCAATTTGGCTAGGCTATGGTACCCAATTATTTAATCAAATACTAATCTTGGTGTTTCTGTGAAGGTGTTTTGTAGATGAGATTAATATCTACAATCAGTTGAAAGAAAGAAGGAAAGAAGATTATCCTGGATAATATGGGTGGGCCTGATCCACTGAGTTGAAAGGCATTAAGAACAGAATTGAGGGCTTCCCTGGTGGCGCAGTGGTTAAGAATCCGCCTGCCAATGCAGGGGACACAGGTTCCATCCCTGGTCTAGGAAGGTCCCACATGCTACGGAACAACTAAGCCCATGCACCGCAACTACTGAGCCTGTGCTCTTGAGCCCACAAGACACAACTACTGAGTCCATATGCCACAACTACTGAAGCCCGCGTGCCTACAGCCTGTGCTCTACAACAAGAGAAGCCACCGCAGTGAGAAGCCTGCGCACTGCAACGAAGAGTGGCTCCCACTCTCTGCAACCAGAGAAAAGCCCACGCGCAGCAACGAAGACCCAACGCAGCCAAATAAATAAATAAATAAGAACATAATTGAGGTTTCCCTGAGGTAGACGAAATTCTGCTTGTGGACTGGAGCTTCAGCTCCTATCAGAGTCCCAGCCTGCCAGCCTACAGATTTCAAACTTGCCTAGCCAGCCTCCACAAACACATAAGCCAAGTACTTACAGTAAATCTCTTTACACAGAGAGAACATATCATATATTAATATATTATATATCCTAACATACCTATTAGAATCATATGCTGATATTATCTTATTGCTCATCTATTATCAATAGTATAATATATGTATGAATGTATGTTATATATGGTTTGGGGATATATACACATATATATAAATATCTCAGTTCTTTTTCTTTGGTACCAAGTGGCCCAAACACCCATAGTCCCTACTCCTGCCACACTGCCTTTTCTCTCCCAGCCTGCCTCTATGGCCTCATGGGGAGTTAGTTCCCTACAACCAGTTGACTGAGGAAGAGAAAACTCGGGACTGGTTCACAGATGGTTCTGCACGATATGTAGGCATCCCCCCAAAATGGATAGCTACAGCACTGCAGCCCTTTCTAGTGCATCCTGTAGGACAGTGGTGAAAGTAAATCTTCCCAGTGGGCAGAACTCTGATCAGGGCACCTGGTTGTTCATTTTGAAAAGAAATGGCCAGAGGCATAAGTCTGGTTCATGAGCTGTGGCCAACAGTTTGACTAGATAGCCAGGGACTTGGAAGGAATGTGATTGGAAAATTGGTGACAAGGAATCTAGGTCATAGGCCTCTCTGAATGGGCAAGGAATGTGAAGATATTTATGTCCCATGTGAATGCTCACCAAAGGGTGACCTCCACAGAGGAGGATTTTAGTAATCAGGTGGATAGGGTGACCAGCCACCCCATCATTGTCCATTGGCTTATAAGCAAAGTAGCCAGATGGCAGGGATGGAGGCTATGCATGGGCTCAGCCATGTGGGCGTCCACTCACCAAGGCCTAGCTTGGCTACAGCCAGTGCTGAGTGCCCAGTCTGCCAGCAGCGAAGACCAACCCTGAGACCCGGCACCATTCCCTGGGGTGATCAGCCCGCTGCCTCGTGGCAGATCGATTACATGGGATTGCTTCCATCATGGAAGGGATAGTGCTTTGTTCTTACTCTGGATGTGATTTGCTTTCCCTGCATGTAATGCTTCTGCAAACACTGCCAGCTGTGGACTCCCAGAATGCCTTATCCACCATCACGGTATTCCACAGAGCACTGCTTCTAGTCGAGGGACTCACTTCACAGCAAATGAAGTGCAGGAATGGGCTCACGTTCATGGATTCTACTGGTCTTACCATATTGCCCGCCATCCTGAAGTAGCTGGCTTGACAGAAAGGTTGAATGGCCTTTTTTTTTTTTTGCGGTACGCAGGCCTCTCACTGTTGTGGCCTCTCCCGTCGCGGAGCACAGGCTCCGGACGCGCAGGCTCAGAGGCCATGGCTCACGGGGCTCCGCGGCATGTGGGATCTTCCTGAACCAGGGCACGAACCTGTGTCCCCTGCATCGGCAGGTGGACTCCCAACCACTGTGCCACCAGGGAAGCCCTGAATGGCCTTTTGAAGATCCAGTTACAGAACTAGCTAGGTGGCAACACCTTGCAGGGCTGGGGCAACGTCCTTCAGGAGACTGTCCGTACTCAAATCAGCATTCCATGTATGGTGTTATTTCTCCCACAGCTAGGATTCATGGTTCCAGGAATCAAGGAGTGGAAATGGCATGGCAGCATTCAATAGTAACCCTAGTGATTCATAAGAAAAATTTTGCTTCCTGTCTGCAACCTTATGCTTGCTGATATAGACATCTTCATTCCAAAGGGAGGAATGCTTCCACCTGGAAACACGACAATGATTCCATTGAATTGGAAGTTAAGACTGCTACCTCCATTTTAGAGTCCTCATCCTTCTAAATATACAGACAAAGATGGGAGTTACTGTACTGGCTGGGGTGATTGATTCTGACTGCCAAGGGGAAAGCGGGCTGCTACTACATTACGGAGGTAAGGAAAAGTATGTCTGGAATACAGGAGATCCCTTAGGGCATCTCTTAGTACTCTCATAGCCCGTGACTAACGCCAATGAAATACTATAACAACACAATTCAAGCAAGACTTCTAATGGCACAGACCCTTCAAGAATGGATGTTTGGGGGCATCCCACCAGGAAAAGAACCACAACCAGCACTGAGGTGCTTGCTGAGGGTAAAGGAAATATGGAGTGGGTAGTAGAAGAAGGTAGTTATAAATACCAGCTACGACCACCTGACCAATTTCAGAAATGTATTATTATGTACTGTATTATTATGAGTATTTATTCCTTATTTTATTGTGAGAATGTTTATTTGTGTATTTTTTATTCCCTCTCTTATTCCCTTGTCATCTAACATAAAATGTATCAATAAAAACTAAGTTTACATTACTGAAGTTATAGGATTATCAAAGAGAGGAGTGAACTTCATCCAAAGGCTTTGCCTCCTCTTCTGGGGAAAGGGTTAGCACATTTTCAATTGTACACAGGATCACTGTATCATGTGAGGTGGAAGTATGACTTTGTTATTGTCTTTATTTGGAGATTAAGTATGGTTTAGGAGATGTGTATTGGTGCCAGGTGGACCAGATGTGGTCTGTGATGATCAGTTTTATGTGTCAAGTTGGCTAGGCTCCAGTACCTAGATATTCAATCAAACACTAACCTAGGTGTTGCTGTGAAGGTATTTTGTAAATGTGATAACATCTACAATCAGTTAACTTTACGTAAAGGAAATTTCTTGGATAATCTGGGTGGACCTGATCCAACCAACTGAAAGGCCTGAGGTTTCCCTCAAGAAATTCCACCTTGCAGCGTCAGCACCGGCCTAAGGGTTCCCAGCCTGACCTTCCTCATGGCACGCACTAGACTCCAGACTTGCCTACCTGATCCCTAGTTACAAAAGCCAATTCCTTGCAACAAATATAGATGGATAGATAGATAGATATAGATAGATATAATAAATTGATAGATAATTGAAAGATAGAGGATGGATGGATAGATAGAATAGGTAGGATAGATATCCACAGCTTGCATCTCTCTATCTCTGCGGTGGAACTGACTGCCACAAAAGCCACCTAAGAAAATCTTGCATCCCTTGAGAGTCAGAGCTTGTTTTGGATCCAAAAGGGATCACTCAACATATTCATCAGGCATGCCCCCCAAAACTCCTGGGCAAATCCCAGGAGTTCAAAGCATTATTCTAATGGAGGAATCAATTGGGCAGGTCAGGGTGACACTCCTAGAATAGTGTTCTGTCTTTCAGGGCATGCCTTCGGATATGTTAGTCCTTTCATATTTATTAAACTATCTGTAACGCAGTGGAACGGTACACGGCCACTTAAAAATATGCTCTCTATAGGGCTTCCCTGGTGGCGCAGTGGTTAAGAATCCACCTGCCAATGCAGGGGACATGGTTCGAGTCCTGGTCCGGGAAGATCCCACATGCCAAGGAGCAACTGGGCCTATGCGCCACAACTACTGACCCTGCGCTCTAGAGCCCGTGAGCCACAACTACTGAGCCCGCATGCCACAAGTACTGAGCCTGCGTGCCACAAGTACTGAAGCCCGTATGCATAGAGCCCAAGCTCCGCAACAAGAGAAGCCACCGCAATGAGAGGCCCGTGCACCACAAGGAGTGGCCCCCGCTCGCTGCAACTGGAGAGAGCCGCGTGCATCAGCGAAGACCCAATGCAGCCAAAAATAAATAAATAATTTTTAAAAATATGCTCTTTATCAACTGTCCCTGAAAGGGGATACAAAATCTCATAATGTTAATTGTTTCTAAGGAGGGGAGCCCCTGGACTCTGGGACGGAAGTGGGAGGGAGGATTTTCACTGTTTGTTCTTTTGCAATGTTGGATTATGTGAGTCTATCATCTAAATTAGGGATTGGCAAACGGTAATTCACAGGCCAAATCTAACCCACTGCCTGTTTAAAGTTTTACTGGAACACATTCATGTTTATTTGTTTACATACTGGCTATGGCTGCTTTCAAGCTGCAATGGCAGAGTTCAGTAATTGGAACAACTACATACACAACATACACAATGTCATATGGCCCACAAAGCCTAAAATACTTACTATCAGACCCTTTACAGAAAAAATTTTCCAATATCAATCTAGATCTTTTTCAAATAGAAAAGTAAACTGACATTAAAAGAAAAAATGACCCAAGAGAATTGAAAACATCTGTCCACACAAAAACTTATACATCAATGTCCATAGCAGCACTAGTCACAACAGGCAAAAAGTGGAACCAACCCAAAAGTCACTCAACTGATACATAAACAAAATGACAAAATATGATATAGCCACACAGTGGAACATTACTTGGCCAGAAAAAGGAACGAAGTACTGATAAATGTTACAACACAGATGAACCTTGAAAACATTATGCTAAGTGAAAGAAGCCAGACACAAAAGGCCATATATTGTATGATTCCATTGATATGAAATGTCCAGACTAGGCAAATTCACAGTGATAGAAAACACATTAGTGGTTTACAGGGGCTAGAGGGAAGGAAGAATGAGGAGTGACTGCAGATGGGTGCAAGGTTTCTTTGAGGAGTGATGACAATGTTCTGGAATTAGATAGTGGTGACGGTTGTACAACTATTTGAATATACTAAAAACCACTGAAGTGTACACCATCACCAAGTACACAGCATTTCAGAGTTCAGTAGGGGGCTTAGCACCGAGTGATAAGTTAGTCCCCTCTACCACCTCAGGATCAGACCAGCCAGGGAGTTAGGGGACCAAGTTCTACATCCCAATTAACCCGAACATCCATGAGACCTTAGGTAAGTTTGTTTCCCTGTCTGGATCTTAACTTCCTTCTCTATAATATGATACAATCGGACAATGCAGGAGAAGGCCAGTACGAGACACGAGGGGAGATTCAGGGGGGCCTGACTTCCCAGAATCCTTTATTCTTTCCCCAAGATTTATCATCACTGACCCTAATAACCAGCCACATCATCATCACCATGTTCCAGTTTCAAAGCACTTTCACATACATGATGTCATTTGACCCTCATAATCACCCTTTAGGGTAGATAGGTATTATCCCCATATTATAGATGAAGAAATTAAACCTCAGAATCAAATGACTTGCCCAAGTTCATACAGTGGTTAAGTGTAGAAGCTGGGACTCAACCCCAGGTCTGTCCACACCACCACACTGTTTTTGCATGTTTGGCCTCTCTCTAAAGCCCAAGACAGCAATGTCCAGCAGCCTCACTATAAACACATCTTTGTTTGGACAAAGCAAGGGAGGAGAGGCACAAGGATTTGGGTCCTCCTTGACCTTTTCTTATGAACCCTTCTATACTGGTACAGCAGCAGTCTGTGCATAGGAGCATATGCATGTACACTGGTGTGGACACCAAGCTCATGGTGTCACAAAGATATACATACCGGTACACAAGACCTCAACAGATGAGAGGTCACTCCTTGTTACCAGAGTGGTGGGGAAGCTATGCCTCTAGTTCGGGGGAGTCCTGAGCCAGAACTCTGGGAGTCTGCTCTCTCCTAAATCCAGAAGACTCATTACCCCTTTCATGAAGCTTCAAGAGTAGTGAGGAGGGCTTCCCTGGTGGCGCAGTGGTTGAGAGTCCGCCTGCCGATGCAGGGGACACGGGTTTGTGCCCCGGTCCGGGAAGATCCCGCATGCCGCGGAGCGGCTAGGCCCGTAAGCCATGGCCGCTGAGCCTGCGCGTCCAGAGCCTGTGCTCCGCAGCGGGAGAGGCCACAACAGTGAGAGACCCGCGTACCGCAAAAAAAAAAAAAGAGTAGTGAGGAGAAGAGAAGGCCTGGAAATTATCCTCATTGCCTTTGCTGAAGCGAGCCCAGGAAGGGGAACATCGGTGAACAGGGCATTCACTCCCAAGCTCAGAGAGCTGGGCCTAAATCTCAAGGAGTATCAGTGAGAACACTGCTGTCAAACCCAGGTCAGCCCTTGTAAGTCACAGTGCCTGGGCACTAGTTAACGCTACCAGCTACGTGTTCTTTGGCAAGTCACCCACCCTCTCTGATTCAGTTTGCTTATCCAAAGACATGGCTAATGACTGCCTGGGGTCTAGCTCAGAGGGGTGCTTGGAGGTTTCAGGGACATAAACGGAAATGCTTTAAAAATAAAATGTACTTTAAGAACTCTCCCACAGTTGATAAGAAAGAAGGGCTGAGGCATGAACACACTTGGGGAATGACCCACTGATGCCTTTCCAGGGCTTGGCCAGCAAGGGGGAGTCAAGCCAAAAGCAAAAGTGTCTTCAGGAAAAGCCGGGTTGCCCATGCTTGTTTGCACTTTTTTTTCATTTGGCCAATCAACATTTATCAAGCATCCCCTACAACACAGACGCTGTTCTGGGGGCTTGAAGATAAAGCAGTGAAGAAAAGAGAAAATGGCTCTGCTCTCAAGCTTATGTTCTACTCGGGAAAGATCAATAAGTAAACGCATGTCAAGCATTGGCAGGTGCTATGCTGAATTAAACTGGGTAAGGTTAACAGTGATGGGGGAGTGGTACTATTTTCTGTAGGATGTAAGCAGGCCCCTCTGATAAGAGGATGTTTGAGGTAAGACCTGAAGGAAGTAAGGGGATAGTTTAGGAGACAGCCACACCTTCTGTCTAGGCTAGTGGACACGAGTTCTGGGGAGAGACAGACACGTTGTCCACAGCAACAGAGAATTTCCTACCATGCTGGCTTGGTTTGCCCCTCTTAGATTCATTTTCCTGCTATGTTCCCTGGGGGGAGGGGGGGCTGACCCCTACAGACTGTATCCCTGGGTCAGCCTTGTCCTCTGACTTTTGTTAGGTTCAGCAAAAAGGAGGTCCCCAGAAGACTGGAGAACAGGATGAAAGAGAGGTGGGATACTGAAGCTCCTGCTCCCTCTGCCTGGCCACAGCTCCGACGGTGGCTGCATTCCTCTTTGCCACAGTTCCCATCTGCCTTCCACAACCCCTTCTGTAGTCGATCCTCCAGTGTTGCCCCTCCTGGGCCCCATGGGGTGGGGGCTCATCAGGAAGCCTTGCAGGATTAACCTTCTAGACGAGCACCATGTACCTACCTGTGCAGGACTGTGCTGTCCATAGATGCTACCTGGACTGCCTCTCCCATCAGGACAGGGTGAGTTTTGACCCTAGAGGCACCCATCGCAGATAAAATGTGGACCACGGCCTCCTCTCCTCCTCCAAAGCTCCAGCTCTGTCAAATCATTCATACTAGCAAAGGTGGGAACAGAAGTTGAGGTTCTAGAGCCCCTCGTCTTACTCCCTTAGGACCTCGCTGCCCTGGAGGTTTTGCTCCCCAGGATCCAGCCCACCAACTTTCAACTTTGTGGAAGAAACGGATCCACCTACCTCCAACACCAATAGCTCATTGCCCAGTTTACTTCCTTGATAGTATTTATCACTACTGGCTTTTTAATGTGTACGTCTGCTCTGTGCACTACAACGTACATGCCATGAAAGAAGAGAACTTCCCTGTCCTGTTCTACGTGAACAGCATCCTTGGCCTAAGTATAAATCTCAGAAACATTTTTCAGTGAATAACTGACAACAGAAATGAGTATAAAGCCATCTCTGCTCCCAAACACCCTCCACAAGAATTGTAGCCCAGACACCAGTGTCTTAGGGTCACAGGGGTGGGCAGATACTCTCAGAAGCGTCTAGGTACTGCTGACTTCTCCAGGTGTGTGTGGGCAGGAGCCCCAAGTGGGACAACCAGGATAACCCGAGTCGGAGAACCGCTCAGGTTCCACCTTTCTGAAGATCCTCAGCTTCTCCGTTCCTGAGTGGCTAAAGCTAACAGAAACAGTCTCCAGGTCTCAGCATCTACTATATGGAAGACTCAAAATGCGGCTCGCCAGACCACCTCCACCAATGACCCAAGAAATCCTGTGGGTGAGCGCCACTGGTTATTTTCCTCCACTTAAGGGGCCCAAGCCTAGGCCCTCTGAGACCTGATTCAGTATCTCTTTGGACCCCATTCTACTCCACCCTAGATACCACCCCCCCACCCATGTGTGGCACCACCGCCACCAGGCCATCCCCTTTACCCCCAAGGAAACCCAAACAGCTCAGAAGTGCGTCAATCGACCTTTAATGTCCAAAAGAGGCGTGGATGCAGAGCACAGGAGACGCTCCAGAAACGAGGGAGAGATGAACACACACCAGACATTTCCAACTGGCCGCACAAGTCTGGGAGGGCAGGGGGAAACAGATCCGGACACTCATAAAAAAATAAACCCCAACTCAAGCACTCAGCCTTGCGCCCACCAAAGGGTTTTACAGGGAACTCACTCACCATCCCGGTCCCCACCCTCCCTTGTCAGCATCAAAGAAAGCTCAGCGCACACTAAAGGCTTGAGAAGGGGGCATTCTCCTGCCTCCCCACCAACCTCGAGGATGGAATCGGAAAAAAAAAATGAGCTGGATCCCAAACCCCCTCCACAGCATCAACCCTACACATGAGAGAGTTTTTAATGCGATTTACAAGAATCAACAGCTCAATCAGTAATGACTCCCCCCACCCCATCCCCCACCCCATCACTGTTTGATCCACAGACAAGATTTCCCGAGCACTCCCCTTGGAATCTCCTCCCACTAGCGGTCCTGCTCCATCCCCTAATTCCTGGCTTCACCACTGTAAGACTGACCTCCAAAGTTCCCCCAAAGCCCCTCAACAGCCCTTTATCACACTTCCACCCCTGCCTCCCACAAGAGGCTGCCACCATTCACAAAGTCACTTTCCTTCTCCACTGAGACCCAGCTCCAGGATGGATGGTAGCATGACCACCTCATCCTGGACTATCCTCCTAAAGCCTTCCTGGGAGCAGACAGCCATAGGGCAAGCAGTGTCTAGGCCAGATGGCTGAGGGCGGGTAGGGTGATACCCATCTTCACCCCCAAAACAGAGGCCCCCAGAGGTTTTTAACATAAAGGCCCACTTGTCTACCGATACACCTTAGAGATTCCACAGTCCTGCCCCTCCCTCCCCTCTACCCTAAACCAAGATATACGCACATTCACACACATATACAGAGGAAAAACAAGGGACACATTAATTTGGTTTGATTGCTAAGACCTAGCTAAGAACTAGTCACCAGAAATTCCCTTGCCAGCCAACTACCAGGGGCTGCTCTAAGAGAACTCTGGAGGAATGAGAAAACAGAGAGCTAAGCAGGGAGCAGACAGAAGGAGAGAAGAATGAAAAGGAAAAAAAAAAATCAAGCTAATCCCACCCTCAACATCCTCCTAGCATGAGCTCTGGCAGGAAGAATAAAAGAATAAAAGACACAGCCCTCACTCAGAAACTCTTCTGACAAAGACAGCAAGATAAGTCTGCTCCCCACTCCCACACACCACAGACAAACACGTCTCAAGGCCCCTTAAAGAATCCAGCCCCTGCCCCACCCTCTGCCCCAAGCCATGGAATCACAGTTCAGTGGAATATTCTCCCTGGTACTAGATCAATCTCCCTACCCTCCTTCCTATCCCTCTCTCCTTGTCAATCCTAACGCTGTCGCCCCTGCAGCCTCCCTGGCCCTCCCAAAGCAGCATCCACCACCAGGAAGAGGCAGCTGCAGTTTTAGTTCCACCTCCAGAAACCTATTTCTTTTCCCCAGCCCTCCTGGTCTTACAGGCTTTGTTGAGGGCTTTTTATTTGTATAGGGAGAGAAAGAGAAAAGAGAGGGGTGGGAGAGATTTCCTAGTGCAATACAACAAACAACAACAACAAAAAAAATTTAAGTCTTGAAAAATAAACATAAAGCAGCCTTCTTCCCCAGGCAACTAAACAGAAAGAAGTTTGGTTTTGTTTACTGCGA